>NC_052623.1:270752816-271055846 GCF_016161935.1 Mauremys reevesii | reverse complement strand
TAATGATCTTACCGAAGTACAGATTCACTCATCCAAATGGATCCCCAAGCGCTTTGCTCACTGACTGTGCCGACTCACTGGATCTATAAGGCTCACCTCACCCACTACTAAAATGCAGCTTCTTCGAGGATGAAACACATGGGAACTGTTTAACAGTGCACAACTCCACCCAGCTGTTTAGGACAAGAAGTGAAGAAGAATCCTAATGGCCCTGCAGGGTGAATTTAGGAAGTCAGAAAATAATTACCCACGTGGGACTTGATTTTATCTAGAGCTCCATGTGTTACGGCCCTACTCCTGCAAAGATCCCCGTGGGATTTTAATGCCCATGAGTGGTCAAGTATTCATTTTCACATCTTATCTGAGAAACAGCACCTCAGCCCCCCCCCACACACACACACAGACACATCAAATGGGGGCATTGGTCCAATATTGAGTCAGAGGGAAAAGAGAACCACCTACTGAGTCATCAGCATTATCCTCCCATCTATGTACTGGAGCTCTGATAAGAAAAGGGTGATTTGAGGACAGATGGACATGTGGCTCTCAAACTGTGGTCCACAGAGCTCTCCCAGGTGGTGCACAGACCTGTTTTGGTAAAATAGAGGAGGAAGCACCTGACAGTCTCCGAGCAGTGACACTAAGGGTGATCCACATCAGGACTTTTTGGCTTCGCCAACTCTAAATAACAAACCTCTCTCTGCCCGCTGAGTGGGAGCATCAGCTCTCTCATGGACTAGCGTTTCTTTGGTGTAAATTCAACTGTGATCACATTTGCAGATGACACTCAATTTGGAGGGGACAGAACCAAAGTGCAGAGTGACCTTGAGAGATTAGCACAATGGGAGCTGCAAGCATCAAGGGGAGATTTGGTCCCAATAAATGTGACATCTTACACCCAGGGAGAGGAAACAAACAGCACAGAGACAAACTGGGGGAGGGGGGGGCATAACTAGGCAGCTGCCGCCCCCATCACATTAAAGGGAGTTCATTTTCATCTTGTCTCCTTAAATCTGTCCTAATGCTACATTTCCATGTAAGCAAGCAGTACAGTTGCCCGAGGGAAGATGTGAGGTTAGGATCGGATTGGCTGGTTGGAAGAGGTCCATGAGAGCTCTAGCTTGAGAACCACAGTGCTTCACACACACAAGCTGTATTTTGGAGATACAAACCCGTAAGCTGGTTCCCAGCCGTCTTGGAAAGACCATTGCTTAAAGCCTCTTTCCAGTCACTCCAACAGGCCCGAAAGGGGAAGTATCCCGCAGCCACGAGCAAAGCAAGCAGCTGCTGGGGGCCTACAGTTCTGGGGACCCTGCAGCAAATGGAAGCTCCGTAGCTAATGCACTGGGCAGATCTCCCTCTCTGGCAGCAGCATCGGTTGGAGAAGAAACAATCAACTGGCAGCAGATCCTCCTCCAGCAGCAAAACGATGGGGGGGGGGGAATTGGCTCATGGCATCATCATCCTCTGGCAGTTTGGGGCCCCACAAATTTCAAGACTGGGCTGCCTCAGGACAGACACCCATCACCCTGAGGGAGAGTGGGGGAAAGGGATGGATTTGGGGATTTTAGCAAGCAGCCCAGGATGTCCCTCTTACCTCATGTGGCAGCACTTCCTTCACCCCACCAATGCCCTTGTTAAAGCCAAACCCAAGGGACCAGGCAGCGAAGAGAAGGAAGGTGAGCCTGGCATCTGCTGAGCAGCAACCCACATTCCCACTGTATTGTCTGTTTTCCTTTTTCCTGGCAGCCGGTGTCACAGCGTGTTCGTCTCCCCAGTCACAGGTGGAGGATAATGAGCCCTGACAGCACAGACAACCTGCCAAATCCCTCCGAGGAGGCATCTCTCTCTCTCTCCTTGTTTGTGATGTGTGGGCTCAGGAAGGTGAGCGTGAGCAGGGTAGGGGGGCAGGCAGGAGCTCACAACCATCCCTGCTCCTCTCCTGCCCGTTAATAGCTCTGACAGTGCATCTCGATCCTAAACTGCTCCCCTGCTATTCCAATGCTAGGCTTGCCACACGGTCCTGCATCTCCACCCTGCCCTACAGCATCCTCCTGTTATTCTAGTCCTCCCCTGCAGCTCTGCTAATGCCCCTCGTTTCTGGCCTGCAGCATCACCTCTGCTGTCCCAGCCCTGGACTTCCCCCACTCACTCTGCCAGTGCACAACCACCCTAAACCATCCTCCGCAACACCCCTGCTCTTTTATTCCTGTCTTTCCCTACCCCCTCACAGCTCTGCCAATGCAGTGCAGTCCCGACCCGTGGCATCTTCTGCTACTGCAGGCCTGGACTCCCCCCACACAGCTCTGCCAATGTGTCTCATTCCTGCTCTTCTAGTCAGGAGGCCCCACCCGATTGTAGGGCCAAAATCTGCTCTCGTTTCCACTAAGCTACTCATGTAATTAAGATCAGAATCTGGTTCCCAGTATACTGCCAGGGAGGGGGAGTTGGCAGGAAGTTGGCACAGTTTAGCCCCTAGGACCATGTCTCTTTTCCCCTTAGTGTCTGCCTGTCCTCTGTAGAGCGGGGAATAGCTTTGGGGAGGCGTGTTAATGTTAAAACCTGTGAACACCGGGTGAAAAAACAACACATAAATCCCAAATCAATTAAAGCACCACATTTTTGTCAGTTCATTTGCAGGTTTACACTCCCCTCCCCCCCCAACCTGAGCTAAGGCTGCTGCTAAGTTCCAGTGTGGAAAAGGAGAGGTAAAGGGATGTTAAAGACCTCACAACTAATCAGAACGTCCTCTCCTGCGGGCAGGGGCTGAGCCTGGAGTAAGCTGTGAACTTCCTCCAGCACCACCTGCCCTAAGCACTCAAAAATCATGAGCCAGGCCCCCCAAAATCAAGAGATTGGCTTAAAAATCATGAGGTATTTTTAATATAAGAGGCTTGGGGTTCTTTTTATTTGTCTTCTGGTTTCTGAGCCTTTGGGGTTCACTTGGGTCCCATTTTCAAGCTTTTATCTGCAACTGTGAGGGCTGCAAACCTGCTTCCTTTGAATGAAAACTCAGATTCTCCTGCAATCTCTTGCTTCCAGCAGCTGGGGCTTTAGGAAAAAACATCAAACATCATGATGAATTGTGAGAGCCGGCAACACTGTCCCTCACAGCTCTTGCACCTTTCCTTACAGGAACTTCTTCTAGGCCTGATGTCGACTGTGCAGAACTCAAACCTGATGCTGCTCGCTAGATGGTTTCTTATATTGCCTCCTGTTGGGCGAGGCCTGGACTGCAGCACTGAGCTGTGAACTGCCCTGCACTGGCCTTGCTGGGAGAGGTACCCCTACAGCCAATGTCCCTGCAGCATTCCCTACAGCACCTGGTACTGGACCTGGCACGGCTGTGAAGGGCTCATAGCCAGTGCTGCCAGTGATTCTTGCTGAAAACATCTGGTGCTCCAGCAACTGTGAATTCCACAACACTCCACGTCCTTGTGCCATTCCCCTCTCTCCCCCATTTCCTGTTGGGAGCAGCTGGGATTGCAGTAGCTGCTCCCCGAAGCCCAGCACTCCTGCACCATCTCCTATTTTGACTTTAAGGGGTTGTCACTTGTGCCATCTCACCATACTGGGAAACTCACACTGGGCTTTTTCCCCCTCAGCCAGTAACAAATTCTGCTCCCTCTCAGTGGAGTCTTTTTGTTTTCTCCTTTCGAAGGAGGGACCAAAAAACAAAAAAGTGTCTCAAGAGCCTCCAAACAGCTTCATCCCATTAAGCCTCCCATTCAAAAGCCACTGAAGCTGTATTGTGTGAGTGTGTGTGTGGCGGGGGGGGACGACAGGCAGGAGGGGAAGCTGCATTAGACAGGGAGCGAGCTCACTGCAGCCTGCTGTGCCGTCTTGTCCCCCCGAGGTAAAAGAATCAGAAGAAAAACGCAATGAGAAAACGTCTCTTGCAATGATGTGGAAGACGGCAGAGGGGCCGGTCAGGTGTTGCTAATTTTTGTCTTTATCAAGCCAGCAGAGAAAATGAATTTACCTTGTTCACCAAAGCGTGTGCTCTCCCCCCAGCCCCAGGTCTCCTCCCCTGCACAGCGGCTTCCCCTCACCCACCAAGCCCTGCCACCGGCTGACTGGGGGAGCCTAAGCAGGCGTCTCCATAGGCAGGAGGGCTGGAAGGCCCCTGAGTTGGCTAGAAAAGGAATATGGAAAGAGAGACTAGCTAAGAAAATACCCCACCAGGGCTACCTGTCTGAGGTAACCCCCAGGCACTCCTCACTTGGGCATCACAGGGTAACAGCACTTTCCACTACTGTCGCCCCTTCCATCTCAGGATCGCAAATGGTTGTACAGAGATTAATTAAAGCCCGACAGCCCACACTGTGAAGTATTGTTATCACCATCTTACAGGCAGGGGCGGCTCTAGGCACCAGCTAACCAAGCTGTTGCCTGGGGTGGAGCTCCGCAGTCATGCCTGCTGCCTGGGGCAGCCTATTTTCTAGAGCCGCCCCTGCTTACAGGTGGGGAAACTGAAGCAAAACAAAGGCGAAGGCCCACATTTTCAACTGTGTCCCCTTAATGTAGGGTTCCTCCATTATTGGGTGCCCAATTTAAGGTATTCAGGGGCTTGATTTTTCAAGAGGTGCTGAGCTGTTGTGTGTGTGCTCAGCACCTCTGAAAAGTAGGGGTTAGGGAGCCTCAGGCTGGACACCCGAAAGCTAAGGCAATAGGCATTTTTGCAAGGGTTGCCCTAAGTGATTTGCCTACGGTCCCCCAGGAAGCCTGAGGCCAGACTAGAGCTCTCATCTTCTTACAGTCAGCCCTGTGCTTTAGTCACTAGACATCACTCCCTTCCGTGCACTAATATGGACATGGTTTGTGTCAGGGTGGGAGAGGGGGCGAGATCTAGGTTAGGCCCAACATTTAAGTTTTCTTTTTAAAAAAATGTTTTATGCACCTGCAAGGAATAAAAATGTTTTCATTATGTTCTTGTAAATAACAAATGTTTTTCTTTCTGTTTTGGGTTTAAATGTTGCCCTCCAGTGTCAGACAGCAAAACACAACAACACAGTGTGTGAGAACCGGAAAGGAAACCAGCCAGAAACTGAAACAAAGCTGTCTGCTTCCAGCATCCAAGCTAAAGCCTTGAGCCTACAGTGAACTCAATGCAGGTCCATCTCTGCACCCAGGCCGAGCCACACTGAAACCAATGAGCCCCACACTGAATTCACTGCAGGATCAGCGTCAGCATGAAGCGGCGTAGCCAGTTTTTGCTATTTTATCATGAAGGTCAGAGTATATTGGGTGTTTTTCTTAAAACCCCAGTGCCTGGAGTCAGGAGAATCTGAGCTTTCATTTCACACCTGCTGATTTCTAGACTTCATGCTTGCAACGAAAAACTGGAAAATATCACCCAAGTGTAACGTAAAGGCTCAAAAACCCAAGGCAAAGAAAAAGAGTAAAAAATTATTATTTTTAAAAAGGCTCATGGTTTTAAGCCAGGTTCATGACTTCTGAGTGTTTAGGGCTGATAGCGCTGATGAAGTACAATAAAAGGCACAAAACCCATCATTACTGAAAAGTAAATACATTTTAAAATTACTTCATTTTAAGAAGCTCTCTTTATAGTAAAACAAATCAGTGCATTTTAAAACCAGGTAGCTACAGACCGCCAGCATGGCCCGTGGTCTGCCACCATCCTTAGGGCACCTATGTTCTAGCCCTCCTGCTCAGCCACTGATCAGCAGGGTGACCTTAGACAAATCACGTCCCCAGTCGCTCCATCCATTTTTGGTCTTGTCTGTTTAGACTGTAAACTCTTTGGGGCTGGGCCCCTCTCTTACTATGTGTTTGGGCAGTGCCTTGCTCAGTAGGATCAGACACAGCTGCAGCCTTTAGGCACTACTGTAATGCAATTTTTTTTTTTAAACTCGACAGCGTCACTGCAGCATGCTACAGGACTGTGACACGACCAAGTGGCAAGACCAAGCCAATGCACTTCATACTGTGCATCATGACATTGGTTCATGGGGCAAGGACGTGACAGTCCCTTTCCAAGTAGCACTGCTGAGACCCTGCCCAAGCATATTGTACTCAGCTCTGGGAAGCTCAGTACCAATTGTTGGGCAGTGGTGGGGGGGAGGGATGGGAATTCATAGGAGAGCGAGGATGAAGAGCAAAGGGGAAATTTGAGAGAACAATCAGGGAAACCCGAATACTGAGAATAGGACCCAGTGGAAGCCATATCAGTTTAAATGAAACAGCCATGGAGAGCATGGGAAACAACCCTGCACTGGGTGCGGGGTGGACCAGGTGATCTAATTGATCTTTTCTGGCACTAACTATAACTGGCTGACTGCCGCACCCCGTCCAATAGATACTATCGCAGGCTGTTTGCCATAGACTGCAATGTCATTTTGGACCTTTTTTTCTTTTTAGCTTTGATGCGAATGGGGCAGATCCTCAACTGGTGTAAAGTGTCATCACTCCATTGTGGTGTGGTGATAATTTATACCAGCTGAGGATCTGCCCCAGTGAATCTTAGCACTGGTGAAAGCTCTGGAGAGGGAAGTCTCCTGTTTATCTCCAGACCAGTTGCAGCACAGGTCATTAAACAATTAACCACTGGAACAATTTACCAAGACTGGTTGTGGATCCTCCGCCACTGGCAATTTTTAGGTCAAGATTGTATTTTGTTTTTTAAGTTGTGCTTTAGTTCAAAAGGAACTATGGTGGGGAAGTTCTCTGGCCTGTGTTAGAGATGGTCAGACCAGATCATCACAGTGCCTCCTTCTGTACCTCTGCTGTGCCCTGGAGAGGGCAGAATAGCATTCACTCTCCTTGGCCTATTCCAGCCTCAGCCTCTCCGTTGAGCTCACCAATCACGGGGCCAGCTGGTGCCAGCTGGAGGGGGAACAGGGTGTTTGTTGGATGCTGCAGGTCAGACATTCTGGCTGCCTCTAAAATCTTCCTACAGATTCAGCTGGGAAGAGGCTCTTCACTTCCCATCTCACACAAGGTTATGCCGAGTGGAATGGCAGCTGTGCTCCTGCAACCCTGCAAGCGGCTCTTTGGCAGTGGTGAGTGAAGTGGTTGCTGTGTATTTTTGCGGCGCCTTAGGATGAAAGATGCCATGGAAATGGAAGTTAGCATTAGGGAGGTGGGAAGGATAGTGGGGCGGATGTGAAAGGGGAGAAGATGTATCCAGAATCTCACAGGCTCCCGTTTCTCCCCCTCCCACAGTTCTATGGGAGCTGGCAATGGTTCCCTGTGGCCATTTTGGAAGAAACAAAGTGGAGCTGCCTTAGTACATTAACCAAAGTGTTTCTCAAACTACACTTCCATTAGTTCTATCCTCACCCAACTGATTTCTCCCTGCTCTGCATTCCCTCTCCTGGGGCCTGCTCCACAGAGCCTGAGTTTAAGGCAGCTGTGATGACTTGGGGACTCTGTCTGTACAATTTACGAATTCTGTGTGAGATTGTGAACTCTGTATATGTCTGTGTCAGACTACAGACTCCATTTTGATCGTAAGACTGGTCTTTACCTTCCTACTGTCCTTTGACCTCCATCTTGAACTAAAATGCCAGAGGGGTGCTGGCACTGGGTCAACAAAAGAGGATCATTGACTTAAAGTGCTCTCCCACTGAAATGGAATAACTCTAAACGATAGGAGCCCCTGCCCAGGAGAACTGGTTTAGCAGTGGAGAAGTTGCTAGCAATGGAGTCACCTGGTAGGGGTGTCAGATCACTGAGGAGGCTGAGTACATCACCTGACAAAGGGGGCTACAAGTTATAAACGGACTCTTTACTGGGTGGAGGGGAGGGGAGATTTTTCTCCATCTCAAGAGGAGAAAGACGCAACCCCTGATGAGGCAGGGGACCCTTCCTACTTTCCTGAACACAGATGGTCCTCAAGGGAAGGGTGAGCTAGTAAGGGGCATTGCATGTAGGATGTCTGTTGTTTTCTAAATGATCTGTACTTTCTTGTGCTTTCTCGGCTAAGTAACGGAGCAATGCTGTTAGATCCCATACAAGTATGTGTGTGTGATGTGCTTTACACTTCCCATGGGTCTCCTGAGAGAGTTAAACGGTAACCCAGGAGGCTCACACCTTAGGGGTTGAAGGGGCATCCTTGGAGAGGGAGTGTTTTAAGTACAGGGGAGTCTTGAATGGTCAAAACTGAGTCCAGGAGCTAGGCAACTGGACAGCAGGTTCCCACCCTCATGAAGGGGTGTTAGCCAGAGGTCCATGCTCCAAGATTGTGCCTCAGGACCACAGTAGGGTGACCAGATAGCAAGTGTGAAAAATTGGGACATGGGGTTGGGGGTAATAGGCACCTATATAAGACAAAGCCCCAATATCAGGACTGTCCCTAGAAAATCAGGACATCTGGTCACCCTAGATCCCAGACTGGGGCAGTGGCTGGGCTCCATTCAGGCTCCAGAGGGTTAAATCACTCAGGGACCTAGCATCGGGGTTTCCTCACAGCAGTCTATTGAGTGGCCAGGAGGGGGACTCAGTTGGGATCTGTGACAGCAGGTTATTCCTTTTATACATCTTAAAAGCCAGTTCTGCAGCCGGCCTGCAGCTTCTCCACCAGCAGCTGGTGTGTTCACCTTAGGAACAATAGCCAAAGGATGTAAACTTCACAGGGGGGAGAGGAATTGTTCAGGATGGTCCAAGGGGGTATAATTATGAGATGAAACTCAGGCTGAATATCGGGGAACACTTCCTGCAAGGTCTATTAGATTGTGAAGTAATCTCCCATGACAAGTGATGGAGGGGCATTTAAAGACAAGGCCTTGGAGAATGTATTGGAGACACCAATCCAGATTTGGCCGGCGTAGCTGTCTTTCTCGTCTCCAATTCCTGTGCTTCTAGTTCATTTTTAATAATCCTTTTATTAACACTAACATTATCCAGCATTATATAAGAGCATGCAGAGTGGATTTAACATTCACATCCACATTCATCACATCAGTGGCCCAGTGCGTAGGCGTTCCCAGAGCAGGGCACGTGCAGAAATGCACTACACATGAACAGCTGATCACAGGAGCTAGAGAGAGACCAGCCCTATCAGATCTTCCAGTCCATGCCAGCCAAAGCAGGATTGTTCCCTATGGTACATTTCTATAGTGTTTTGTCCATTCTAGTTTGAGACTATTCCACAGCCAGACACATCTCACCATCAGGAAATGTTTACTGCCTTTCACCCTAACTTTTCCCTTTCATCATTTCATCCTCCTGCTCTTCATTATATCCGTATACCACATTAAATAATCCCCCCCTCCTTCATGTTTACATCCGTCAGAGATTTGCAGACTGTTATCACAGCCCTTCTTTGTTCTCAGCGCTTAGCCAAGCTGTACACATGTAGCTCTTTTAATCTCTTCTTGGAAGTCAAACCCTCCATCCCGGCTGACAATTCTACGCTGCTCTTCTTTGAATTCTCTCCAGTTTGTCAATATCTTTCTGGTAACACAATGCCCAGAATGGAATGAGACATTCCCTCAAATGCATATTCCACCTTCCATGAGGTGGCACCTCTGCGTATGCAGTGAAGAACTGCATCTGCCGTAGTGGCAGGGGCGGCTGAAGGCCCCAGCACACCAAGCGCATGCTTGGGGCGGCAAGCCGCGGGGGGTGCTCTGCCGGCGCCACGAGGGCGACAGGCTGCCTTCGGCGGCTTGCCTGCGGCGGGTCCGCTGGTCCCATGGCTTCGAAGGACCTCCCACAGGCACGCCTGCGGGAGGTCCGCCGAAGCCGCGGGACCAGCGGACCCTCCGCAGGCAAGCTGCCGAAGGCAGCCTGCCTGCCGTGCTTGGGGCGGCAAAATGCCTAGAGCCGCCCCTGCGTAGTGGCTATATGCTATTGGAAGCTGCTATCTAATTTGCTGTCCACACTTACCCCTAGATTTCGATGAGCATCCCCAGGTTTCTCCTATGCCTCAATCAACATGACTGTTGGACTGTTTTTCCCCAGTGATATTAGCTTAATTTTTTCCTAGCTGAATATTATTTTATTTTCTCCTTAGGTTCCTACATTTCTCTGTTGTTATTTATTTGAATTATAGTCACACCAAGAGGCCCTAAGGAAGGCCAGGACCTGCTATGTTGGGCCCTTTGTACTAGAACTGAGCGAATAATTAGTTTTTCAGTTCAGTGGTGGAACTGAAAAATCTGAAGACAAATTTGGTTAATTTTGGACCAAAACAGAAATGTTTCAGTTTTTCTTGACAAAGCAAAAACGAAAGTGATTTGCTTGAGTCCAAGGAAACATTTCAAATGTCACCAAAAGGGACGTTTGCAGAACAAAACACTGATATTTTTAAAATAAAATGTTTCAACATTTCCAATTATTTTTCCAGATAAAATTATTCGTGGAATCTGATGTGAATTCACAAATAGTTTGGAGCCTTGAAAAATGCACTTTTGGGCAAAATTTCTATTCACTGAACCAATTTTGCTAAGCTCTGTTTCATATATACACAGTGAGAGACAGTCTCTGCTCCAGAGAGTTTACAATCTGAAGAGACAGAGGGAAAAGAAGGAAGTGAAGGGGAAGTTAGGGCAACAAATCACAACCAGACACTGATTGAGCCAGGAATAGAACCTAGCTCTCCAGAGTCCGCCTCTGTTTCCCTGCCCACTAGACTACACTGCCTTTCTAGCTCTGAGTTTTCTATTCTATATAGGCTTTATATCATGCTCATCTCCATAGTATCCAGTGGTGCATTAAGCGACAGGACTGCACATCTGTCATGTATTGTTTGTTCTCTCATCCTCTCCCCAGCAGGAGATGTACATGCAGCAGAATGTCTTGTTTTGGTAGTGTGTGGGGTTTTTTTTTAATTGACTTATGTAAATAATATACCTGTGGCTGTGTGTTGATGTTGGAGAAGGTGAGGTCAAAGCAATGTGCCTTGCATTTGGAGCAGAGGAAAGTGAGGTTTGTGATGGTCTTTAGTTCCTGTGGGAGTTCATTCCACAGTCTTGGATTAGCCCTGGAGAAAGTTCTTTCTCCCTCACAGATGAGCTTTACTCTTATTGCTGAGAGTTCTGTTGTGCCAGAGGAGCAAAGCTGTCAACCAAGGTCTTTGTCCCGCAGCTTTAGATGATCTTCTAGACATCCTGGGCCCAGGCCATGGAGCACTTTGAACATAAGGACCAAGATCTTGAACTTGATTTGCTAGTCAGCGGGAAGCCAGCGTAGAGAGCAGAGGGCAGGTGTGATGTTCTCACAATAGCCTGTGTTGCTGAGGACATGCGCTGCAGTGTTCGGTACTAGATGGAGTTTCCTAAGTGCCTAAGGCTTCGTATGTTGTGTTGCTGTAATCCAGTCAGGACGTGGCAAAGGCATGAATAGCTGAGGCCAGGTCTTCATCCACCAGCACGGGACAGAGTTTCCTGGCCAAGCGGAGGTGGTAGAAAGCATTACTTGCAGATGCTGCTGTGTGACTGCTCAGTGTAGGCGAGGAATCTAAGAGCACTCCTGGATTATGGACTCTGTAGGCCCCTGTGTCTTATTTCTCTGAGGTGACTGGCATTTGAAACTCCTCTCAGTTCAGTGTCATCTATGAATGTAACTAATGTGCCGTGTTCCAGACAATTAACGAAGGTGTCACGTGAGACCTGTGCTAAAACTGAGCCCTGCAGTACCCTGCTAGACACCACTCCCCAGCTCAATACTGGCCATGAGTAGGCAGGAACTAGGTTTTACATCTTCTATGAAAGGCAGCACCTCCACAGCACAGCAAGCTGGGCCTGGATTAGCAGTGACTCAGAGGAGAGTCCCCTTACTGAATCACCACTTTGGTTTCCCTAATAATTCTCCCAACCAAAGGCTGACCAGGCCTCAACTTGCTTAACTTGCGAACTGACACAGTCCAGTGGGAGGGTCTGTCTGTACTAGGGTGACCAGACAGCAAGTGTGAAAAATCGGGATTGGGGTGGGAGGTAATAGGAGCCTATATAAGAAAAAGACCCCAAAATCGGAACTGTCCCTATAAAATCGGGACATCTGGTGACCCTAGTCTGTACCCAGCCCTCCTGTACAGAAGCCCCCTCCCTCCCCTGTGATTCATAAAGCCAAAGGAAAGTAAGACACAAAACAACAAATGCCTCCCACAGCTGAGAGTGGCCCTTCATGAGCCAAGGGCAAACAGAGCCTGGGCTGGGTAGCAAAACAGAGAAGGAGACAGCTCTGGGTGTGCATGGCACAGAGCAGGGAGAGGCAAAGCATTGTGGGCCATGTGCACAGCCGATTTAAGCTGGGGCTGGTGGCAGGTTAAGGCACCGATGGAGGCATCTGTCACATTCCACCATGCAGCCAGGCAGAAAAGTAACACGTAACAGGCATCCAGGCCACTCAAGCTTTGTAAGAGTCATTGGGGCTGCAGAACAAAGGATTCCCCACCCAGATCCCGTCACTCTTCCCGGCAGGGTTCTGCTTGCTCTCGCTCTCCTACAACACGGCAGGGGCAGCCGTGTCGCCCCACGTGCCATAGCCACCTCTGCCTGGCGTGCCACAGAGCTGGGGGCTCATCACACTCACTGCTTATGCTACCCAAGTGCCTTATCGAGCTCCTAAGTGCACACGGTTCTGGCTCCAAATGAGCTTGGCACAGCTTCTCTTCCTGAAGAGAGGCTCTGCCTCCTGCTGCCGGTCTGCCACAGCGAAGGCACGCCACACACTGTTCCGGCCCATATGCTCTCATCCGAGCGACTCTGCCTAGCCAGACACAAGCGCTCAGAAAATCACCACCCAGCAATGCAAAACGTCTCTCCGCTGCAGCTGTTTCCCCAGTCCCCAAGCCTGGCAAATCTCAGCATGGGGACCGGTCGTTTCTGTACCAGCGGGAACGCTGCTGTTTAACTGCCGTGACTCTCACTTACGTGAACAGGGTGAAACCGATCGCAAGATGTAGAGTCAGAAAAGACTGCTCTTCCTCTTGTGGCAGTTCCCCTCTCTCTGCATGGGGCTACTTGTTAGGATCCAGTCTGCAGTGCCCAGATGGGCAAGTCCCAGTGAGTGCAGGGGACAGCAGACATTTGAGGGGCTCAGACCTTCCTGTCTTTTCTGGCTGGTTTTATACCTATTTTTTATATTCCCAGTAATGCTGAGTGCCCTAAGATCAGGGCCCTGTTGTGCTATGGGCTGTACAAACCTAGAGTGAGAGTTTCTGCCCCAAGAAAGCTTGCAGTCTAATAGACAAGGCAAAGGGTGGGAGGGAAAGCAGAGAGGTGACATGTCTTGCCCATAGCCACAGCAAGGATCAGAACCCATTCTTTGAAGTGCCTGGCCAGCACCCTCTCTGGGAACAAAGCCCTGCTATACAAATTCCTTCCTGTGCAGGCTGTTGCCTTCACTGGGTCTGTGTGCACTCGGTCAGTGTGAGAGGCAGCCCCTCGGAGCTAGCTTTTGCCTTCTGGGTGTCCTTCAGCAGCCCCAGCTCACCTTGTTTTCATCCCACCCAGCATGAGCTGTAGATTCTGGGGGAGGATGACGCAGACGGTTGTCACAGGGATTGCTGTCCCCCCACCCCTTGGTCTGAGGCCCCCGTACTTGAACACTTCAATCAGATCCAGCAGCTGCCTCTGTGCTGGGCCCCTTGTGTCACTGCCGGCTGCCTCTCCATTGCATCCAGCTATGTAGCTTCAGCATCTTGCAGTACCACATGGCAGCCTTGGAGATGGCCTGGCATCGGGTCCAGCACAGAGACAGCTGCTGGGCCAGAGGGCAGCTGAAAAGAGGATGGGCAGAGGGGCTATCCATCAGCTGGCTCTAGAGAAACTGGGGCAAATCTCTGGCTTCATGAGAGCCAGCCAGATCATGGAGACTGACCTGTTCTAAAAACAAAAACACACGGACCGGTCCCACTAACCCGGTTCAACTGGTCTGGATACCCTGCACCACAGTGCTGTACTGAGGGGGTATACGAAGCACAGCCGCCCCATTCTGCACCGCCAGCCCCACACAATAATTCTCCGAGGGAAGGAGAGTGAAGAGTAACTTCTCCGAGTGAAAAGGCCTGGGGAGTTGCAGGTCTGCAGAACGTAATGAAACGAGGCCTATTAAACCTCACGCTTCAGGGCATAAACCAATCACCAGCTGGAGGCAGGAGGAAATGTCCCCCCGTGGTACCACCATGCACAATGAGGTGAGGAAGATCAGGTTTTCGCCTCCCATCGACGCTTCAGGAACAGACGGCTGAGAAATACAGGATACCAGCATAGATGGACCATTGGTCTCTTCTGCTGTTGCAATCTCTGTTTCAATGACATAGCTGGAATTGGCCAAGACTCACAGCACAACAGTTGCATCGCTACACTGGCAAAACACACCCCGGGGTCTTTAATGGCCACCAGTGGTCAAGACCTTGGTTATAGGGTTCCTCTGGAAGATGTCCCTTCCCGCAGCACAGCACTGCGGGACTGACTCACTATTGATGCAGAGAGGAGAACATCCCCTACTGGACCATCCTGCACTGCCCTGGGGATCCTTGGGCCTAGCCTGGCCCTGCTTCACCTGAAAGACATAACAAGCACAGGCCAACGTGGCGTCATTGAGTGGCAACGGAGCAGGGGTCGGAAGGCAGGGAAACGGAAGGACTGCAGGAAACACGGGAGGTCTCCTCGGCTCTGTCTGGGAGTTTTCCCACCTGGGCAAGTGCTGAATTCCACCATCCTGACTAGGAATTGCACAGGCGCTCCGAGGGAGAGGCAAGGCTGGCCTGGTGCCTGCCTGACCCTCTCTTGTGTGGGCTCCAGTGTACCTGCAGCAGCCTTCCCCCAGGCCCCTGAGACTCGAGGTGGGGCACTGTTATTCGCTTCCTCCTTGTGCTCTCTCCTTTTGGAGGTCTCTTGCCCTGAATTATTCAGCATTTCTTAACAGCTCCAGCTGCTGACATTCACAGGAGTGTTTTAGCACTTGGTCTTTTTCAGGAGCTCCGGTGCTTGGAGCTAGGATTTTTGTGTTGGGAGGGGAATGGGGAACAGACTCCTCTTCCCGCCTCCAGCAAAGGTATCTTATTGGCAGAGCTCCAGCAACTGGCTTCCCACTGCCCAACAACTCACGTGCCGCTGACTGATCCGGCCGGCAGTGGTAGGGGGGACAGCAGCCCCTTGCACACCCAAATGCACGTGAGTCTTGCTGTGTCATCCTTTGGAGCCCAGGCTGTGGGTCAGGTGGGCAGCTGAGCAGTGGCAACTCCTCTGCAGAAATGGGTGCGGTGGCGGTTTGACTGCCTGAGGTGTTCCGTCTGCACTGGGAATGAGGGTGAGATCCCATGAGGGGCTGAGTGGTCTCAGGTCCCATTGAAGGCCCTGGTTCTGCTCCCATTGACTTCAGTGGGAGCAGAATTAAGTCTCAGTCCAGCCCTTCACGCCAGATGCTCAGCACCTCCCAGGATCAGTAAGGACCTCAGCAGTTGTCCCTTTTACACTCTTTGGGATGTGAGAGCATTGCACCACTCAGGATGGGACCCAAAGAAGCCAGAGTCTGTGCTGCATTGCTGTGCAGGGCATCAGCCAGTGCAGGGGTTAGCTGGGGATGTGGGTTCAATTCCCTGCTCTGACACAGGCTTCCTGTGTGACCTCACCTTGGGCAAGTCATTCTGTGCGACAGAGTTATTAGCAGCCCCTACTTCACAGGGGTGTTGTGAGGGGCTCAGATACCCCAGCAATGAGGGCCAGATCAGGGCCTTCAATTGAGGTGGGTGGGGCATTTGTGGAGGCAGTGTCAGGACATTACAGCAGCTACGGCTGTAGGTGAAGTGATGGTCAGTCTAAGCCTCTTCCTGTCTTCACATTTTCTGAAAGCCAGTTCTGTTGGGTGGGACTGAAAAGCCGTTTTGCATTGTGCCCTGTGTGACATTTCCAGACCCTTTGGCGTAAAGTGCTATCTCCTGATCGAAGCAACCACGTAAACGGGGCTAAACCCTGCTGGCAGCTCCGCTGCTGTCTACTCCAGTCACTCCCCTGGCTTCTGTCTGGTCCCTTGGGATTTACACCTGTGACAGAGAGCACGGTTAGCCCAGCAGTGCCGGAGTGAGCTGCGTAGCTGTGGCTTTGTGCTGCTATTGCTCCATGGAGCCCACAATGGAGTTATTTCTGCTGCACCATATATTCCTGCCACACACACACACACACCGCTCTCTCCCTGCTAGGTGCTCATATAGCACAGAACAAAAGGGGGCTTTTGTTGCTGTTTATCTTTATAATTTGATCCAAAGTCTTCTCAGGGCTGGTGCACACTAAGAAGCGGGGTCGAACTAGGGTACGCAAATTCAGCTACGTGAATAGCGTAGCTGAATTCAAAGTACCCTAGTTCGAACTACTCACCCGTCCAGACGCCGCGGAATCGAAGTCCGTGGCTCCAAGGTCGACTTCGCCACCGCCGTTTGCAGTGGTGGAGTACCGGAGTCGACCGCGGCGCTTCCGGAGTTCGAACTATCGCGTCCACATTAGACGCGATAGTTCGAACTCCGAGAAGTCGAACTCACCGCGTCGACCCGGCTGGTAAGTGTAGACTAGCCCTTAGACTCTTCAATGTAAGGGGATAAGTTTGGGACGCTGCTTCCTCCAGAAAAAGAGTGGTGCCATGGAGACCTTGCCAGGACTCGGCGGGGCATGGACTCCAGCAGCCCTCGGAAGGAATGCAGGAGACTGCACTGTCTGCTTGTGTCTGAGCACTGAGACACTTGCACAGGAAACGTGGGGGAGCAGCATAACTTAGCCATGCAGCGAGTTGCCCCGAGGTGCTGTGATGCCACCGCCGTCTGAGCATAAAGGTCAGTACCCAAGATCATGCACCTATTTGCATTTATCTTACTCCCATGTTCCGACTAGGCCACCCCTGCTTCCCCTCTAGTGACCAGAGGTGCGTCTGCCACACTTGCATGACCGGTGACTTGTGGCTGCATGCGGGGTATGCTCTCCAGGCACTCTCACCTGGAGCGCTTAACATATCCTAGTGTAATCCTGGACACCACCAGTGAACATGGGCCCTTTGGAATATTTGGGATTATAAATAATACTGTGAAATGTAAACTTAATATGCTACAAGCCCAATTGTGCCTCTGGTGGTCTCACGCAGCTCCGAATGACTTCAGCAGGAGCTGCACAGATGTATCTGCGGGCAAGACGGGTTCCTGCATTTGCCATGTGGATTTAAGGTTATTGGGCTAGATTCTGATCTCAGATCCAGCAGTGTAAATCCAGAATAACTCCACTGGTTTGAGGGGATTTTCTGCAGCTGTAACTAAAAGATCAGAATCTGGCCTCCTCTGGGAACCTTAAATCTTGCATTTCCTGACTTTGAGGTATTTAAAATTGTAATCTTACTGTTAAATGAACCTCAGTTTCTGTATTTCATCTCATTAACATACGGGTTTAGAAATCCTACATCAGGGCACCTCCACAACCAGAACACAAAACCCGGCAAGAGGAATAACGGCCTTGTGGTTAAGGCAATGGAGTGAGCCTTGGGAGACCTAGGTGTGATTCCTGCTTCTGCCACAGACTTCCTGTGTGACCTTGGACAAGTCACCTAACTGCTCCGGGCTGCAGCTGTCCAGTGTGGCTGCTAATACTTCCTGCATTTGTCCTGTCAACCTAGTTCATAAGTTCTTTACGACAAGGGCTCTCTCTTCCTGCATGTTTGTGGAGCACCTAGCAGAATGGGGCTCCGATCTTGGCCTCGATGCACTACTGTAATATAAATAACACGAATGGATCCAGGGTAACTAGGAAAAAGCTACATTTTAAGTCTGACTTGGAAAATCACCACTAGTGCAAACATCATTCCTCTGATATGGAGCCAAAAGCAGGAAACACCTCTCCTTCTTTACACCAGTCTTACTCCGTGCAACTCTGACTTGCACTTACACCAGTGTAAGGAACACACATGGCACAGATGTTCCCTTTGGCGTGACCAGGAATGTAGATGTGGAGCGCAAATTAGAGAGAAAAAAAATCCCAGTGCATCACAGTTTCTAAAAAGAAGGGGTGAGGGGGCTCCCTTTTACAGACATCCAGCCAGCCAATAGCTATAAAATCCCTATTAATAGCTGCTCTCTAATTGCCCTACCTGTAAAGAGTTAAAAAGTCTCACTGCTATGCAAAGGTAAAAGGAAGTGAGTGGGCACCTGGCCAAAAGAGCCAGTGGGAAGGCTAGAACTTTTTAAAATTGAAACAAGACTCCTCTTTTGTCTGTCTGTATTGTTCTCCTGGAGAGCAGCGACAGAGCTGGAACTATGCTGTAAGAGCTTGCGCCAGGTATGAAAAATAATCAAATCATACCTAGAAACTACTCATTTAGAACCCCAGATATGTAACAGGAAATGTTTAGGAAGCTGCAATTAGGTTTGTCTCTTTTATTTCTTTATGGCTTGTGGATTCCTCTGCGCTAACCCCAGGTGCATTTGTTTTGCTTGTAACCTTTAAACTGGACCTCAAGAGCGCTATCTTGATTCTTAATCCTTGTAAGTGTTTTTTTTTTATCTAGAAAAAAGCCTAAGTTCCAGATGTTTTTTCTTTCTTTTGTTTTTAATAAAATTTACCTTTTTTAAGAACAGGATTGGATTTTGTGTCCTAAGAGGTTTGTGTACCTGTTGTTTAATTAGCTGGTGGCAACAGCTGATTTCCTTTGTTTTCTTTCTCAGCTCTTCCCTGGAGGGGGCGTGAAAGGCTTGAAGGTACCCCACAGGAAGGAATTCCCAGGTGCGCCTTCCTGGGTTCTCAAAGGGGTTTTTGCACTTGGGTGGTGGCAGCATCTACCCATCCAAGGTCAGAGAGAAGCTGTAACCTTGGGAGTTTAATACCAGCCTGGAGTAGTCAGTATTAATTTTTAGAATCTTTGCGGGTCCCCACCTTCTGCACTCGAAGCGCCAGAGTGGGGAATCAGCCTTCACACTATGCCATCCATTAAATGGATCTTATAAGACTATAATAGTACCATCTGGTGACTCCTAATGCTTCTGAGAGAAGAAAAAAAATTATCAAGTTTACTATTATCATAGACTTCACCTTTGCTGAACACCACTTTTTAATATTTAAAAAAAACATTGTACCCAAGTATACCTTCAGAAAACTATTTGACTTCAAATTGCATTATTCAGAGGTTAACTCTGTCTCAAATGTTGGTAGAGTTGGATTTCCCAGGTGATTTTGCTATACAACCATCACAGGTAAAATGATTGTCCATGTCTTTTAGGTGGCAACCGAAAGTTTGGTTTGTGGCAACCAAACTTCAGGTGCGGTCAGAGGTAGTGTGAAGTCCTCCTGGAGAACAAATCTGCCTTGTGGGCTGAACAGAGACCTTCTTGAATAAAAATTAGAGCCAACTGGGTTAAAGTTAAATTCCTCCTCTGTCCGTTGGTACCAGATGGGCTTTGAAAGTGCCGGCTGCCTCTGACCATCAGGGTTCTGCACGTGCACCCTCTCTCTCCTTCCTGGAGAAGAGGTATGGCTCTGCAGTTCCTAGTGTTGTATCTGTCTGTCAGGCTTCTCTAGCCTTCAACTTTTCCTGAGCTTTATCTGGACTGATGACTTCTGGTTTTCACTGACAAAGCGAATTAGGAGTTTGGCAGAAGATCCCATGCCATCAGTCGGTGTGCTCCGTAACTCCAGCAGAGCAAAGCATTGGGCTCCTTGGCTCTGTTCTATCTGGCCCAGTAAGCAGTATTTTATCTGTCCCAGTAAGCAGTTCGCAGTCTGTGCTGCTGTTTCTGTTTGCCCGTTGGATTGTGACTAATGGGAGCTTGATATGCTTTGACAAAAATCACGACTACGGGCAAGCTGTTGGAATTCTCATGAGTGGGGCAAGGCAGGGCCCATCTGATAGCAACTCCGCAGATATTCCTTGCCAGGCAAAGAGGCTTCTGTGCTTGACAATCATTGGGGAGGGTTTTGTTTCTCAGTGTCTCTAGTTCACTACCACCACCTAGTTTTCACTATCCAGTGGGGAAAGATCTGCTGCCCCCTTTAGTCACAGTCAGGATGGTATGTCCTGGATTAGGAGCTCCTTCAAATTTGAGGTGTGATGCTGGAGGCAAACTGGCCAGCTTGAAAGCACTGTTTGATTTGTGCGTTCGTGCCACAATACATGTGGCTATGCACTTCTCCACTCTCAAGTGTCCCCAGTGGATGGCCCAACTCCTGGCACCACAAGTCTTTCACATGTAAAGAGCCGCTCATCCCCAGCCGTTAGCTCCTCATGCAATGTTTTAAATGCATCACCATTATTTGTAGCACCTCGCCACCCCAACTGAGATCAGGGCCCCATTGTGGTAGGTGCTGTACAAAGACAGTCCACAGCCTGAAGAACTTCCAGTCACAATAGACAAGACAAACAGGAACAGACGAAAGGTGGTAGAAAGACAAGCGGAAGGCACCAGACAAACAACAAATCAGTGAACTCGGCAGAAGTTCAGAGCGGGCGAGCTGCAATTTCTCCTCGCTTTATTCACCACCTCCCCCTCTGCTGTAACGCTCCACCCCGCCCCCCATCGCCCCGCATGGCTCAGCCACAGCACTGGCCTTCCTTCCAGCCCAGCCCACAGGAACGGATGCCGCTGCAGTTGGGGAGAGCAGGGGAAGAAAGAAATGGAAATAAAACCCTCACAACCTGGCCCACAGTGTCGAAAGGCTGGCTTGTGCCAGCGTCTCCCTGCCAGGGGAGGGAGGAGGTGACTCTGTGCTTATTCCTTGGGAAGGGGGTGGATGGCCCCTGTGGCAGGTCCCTGCCCTCTCATGTGTCTGTTGACAGCGGTGGTTCCCAGCTGCTTTGCTTCATGATCTTATGCTGGTGCTGGCAACACACAGTTCTCTTTTGGCTGGGCAATGACGATTGTTTCCAGCAACGCAGCTCACTGAGGCTCTTACTTAGCTGCAGCCCTTAGTTTGGTTGATTTTCTTGTCTGACTCGGTTTAACCAGCTGTGACTAAAAGGACTAAGGCCTCGAATGACTCCTCCATATTGTCATGCCCTGCCACAAAGGATCTGCTTACAGTGTCAGCGATTGGTATTGCCTCCTCTAGCCTGCGTTTAACCACAGGATCATATTTCTGCAGGTACAACATCACTCTTCTGTAGCCTTGGTGGTGCAGCCACATATTGATTATGTTGTTTAGCCAGTTAGTCGACTATACCTGTGGTTTGTTATGAAAAATATTCAAGAGACCAAATAACTAAAGTATCAGAGGGGTAACCGTGTTAGTCTGGAGCTGTAAAAGCAGCCAAGAGTCCTGTGGCACTGTAACCGGGTCCTTTCCTGGGCCGCCCCCCTTGCTGAGCTCTGTGCTCCCTCAATAAAGCACTGTGAGGCTTTTCTTTCACTGCAGCACCCGTGGCTTTTATTTACAAACAGTTCCCACCACCAGCGATACTATGTACAAACTTACAAGGCTTTTTGTCTCCTCTTTACAGGACGGGTCTCCCTTTAGCCTGGAGACTACCCCTTCCCTGGCCATTCCCCCCTTTGCACTGGCTGCTAGCCAGCCTTTATAGCTCTTCAACAAGCAGGCCCCCCAGGTGCGGCCAGTTCCAAAGGCCAGGCACCAGCATTTTCCCCAGCCCCAATCTAGTTCTCCTGATTGGGGCTGGCTGAGCAGGGGCTAATTAGGGGCTTTTGCACCAGCACCCTGCTACAGGCACCTTATAGACTAACAGACGTATTGGAGCATGAGCTTTCGTGGGTGAATACCCACTTCGTCGCATGCATGTCATCCGACGACATGCATGCGACGAAGTGGGTATTCACCCATGAAAGCTCATGCTCCAATATGTCTGTTAGTCTATAAGGTGCCACAGGACTCTTTGAAAATAACTAAAGTTAGCCAACTTCTTGTCTAAGACAAACTAGCACAATATAAAAGGGAGACCTATATACCCCTCCTTTTGGGCAGCAATCCTCATCTCCCAGTATGTTCACCTCACACAGTAGGTGTGCTTTGGAGATACGTCCCCAGAACCACTTGTATTTACAAGGCGATTGCTTACAAATTAGGTGATGTATAAAGTGTTTTCTAAGATCCAACCCCTTAGTTTGTACCAGTTCCTTAACTTGTTCTGTACCATTCTTATTGTTTTCGATACTAGAGTTCCAGGTACTGGTCTGCGAAGGTACCGCCCCAGCTTTCATTGGGGCAGAATATTAATTTGATCTTTGACCATTTTCCTATTGGCTTATGCCAAATGTTGAGTTTTCCTGTTCCAAGGCATTGTGGGATATACTAGTGAACAAGAGTGAACAGCATTTTGGGAAAAACAACACATTTCAGTTGGCAGAACTGCCCAATACCTACAATATTCACATCATATGCTTAAATTGTGGTGCAAGTTATATGTATAATATATACGCTGGCTAACACACATGAGGAATTATTAGCATGATGGCCTCTAATGCATATGGCCAGAGTCCACTGTAATGCTTCTCCTGTGCACCTATTCATGAAAGGACTCACACAAGACAACTGCACACACTGCTTTTTCAGTCTGTGCACACTTTATTTGCATGCAAGTGAGAGTCTTGAATGCACGAACCACCGGCTTTCCTTCATGCAGTAGCACAGCCCCTCCAAGCTGGATGTAAAAGCTAGAATTGACGCGTTTTGACTTATATCACAGTACGCCTGAACTGGTGATTAGTTGCCTCATTCTGGTAAACACAGAACCATGCTGGGCATCTCGTTAGGGCACAGGCCAGATTCTGGTTGTGGTTCCCTGACTTTGAGCTGGTTCTGTGCTGACACCAGCCTCAACCTACTTTGGAGCAGGGGTTCCAAACAGGAGCAATACATGAGCTTGTTGGAAGTGGGATGCCAAAAAACGTAAACATCTTTCAGTCTCAAACAAACACTTGGCTCATGCACTGTGGCAGGCCAGAAAATGCCTCAGAATCAAAATGCGCTTTCCTGGTTCCTTTCAGCCATACTGGTGGCTAACACTCACCAACCCTACTGGCATCGTTTTATTAAGCGGTGTGCCGTGCGCTGTGGCTGTGCAGATGGGCACTGTCCTCTTCTCCAGCATCCAGCTGGCTTTCTGCTAGTCCTACCTTCAGCTTGCCCCGAGCCAGACAGTTTGCGCTACTGAGGCAGACGTGCATAGTTCTGTGTAATTCTCCCAGAGCCCCCCTCACCTGAAAAAACCACACTACTGCATTGATAAAAACCTGCAATGTTTAAAAAGGATGTTATAAGCCAATGTTTTAGGGTTCCTTAGGTACTTATGTTGCTACAGAGTCCAGAAATACTTAAAATAAATATACAAAGTAGAAGATATTTGCATGTGGTATTTCAAACATCCATTTTTTTTTGAAGAAAAAGAAGGTGGAATGTGAAGCAATAAGATTGAGCAACCACAGCTTCAGAGCATCCATATCAGTGACTGCACAGTCTCCAGATAGAAACATTAATTCTGTGATACGCTCATCTATGGGTCTACTTGGACCTTGTATTTGTATAACGTGCAAACAATTGGGTTAGCTTAGGTGGATATATGAATCAAATATAGTCTGCTGTGCCTGCAGGTCATTTTTCTCCTCTTCAGACTTCAGGGGACCCTTGAAGACAAGTGCTTCCTGCTGCGTGAACTTCATCCAGCCTTCAGGAAGGTTCTTTCTTTCCCAGTTCCTCATGGGCAACTAGACTCCAGTAAGCTCTCTAACTTTGGTCAATTCCTTTCTTAGGCTGCTTCTGCACTCACAGGCCTTCTGAGCTCTGGAATGTTTTTACTTCATACACAACTGTGAGCAGCATCTCTGCACCTAAGAGATTATTCAGGTTGGCACTCAGGCAGGGAACAAACTTTACTGGTGACTAACTTCTAGAAAGTATTGTATGTATCACAACTAACAACAAGCTCGTCTCCGAGATCTAACTGCCTCTACATTCAGTTAATCAGACCTTGTAAGACTATACACAATAGTGCCATCTGGTAACTGCTAATAATATTACATGTAATTTTTTTGTCATTTTGTGAAGGCGGCGAGAGTAGAGTTAATTTGCAAAACGGATCTCAGGCAGGGCTTCAGCGGGAACTGGGTGATCTGACTGGTTAAAGCAGGGGTAGGCAACCTATGGCACATGTGCCGAAGGCGGCACGCAAGCTGATTTTCAGCGGCACTCACACTGCCTGGATCCTGGCCACTGGTCCGGGGAGATCTGCATTTTAATTTAATTTTAAATGAAGCTTCTTAAACATTTTGAAAACCTTATTTATTTTACATACAACAATAGTTTAGTTATATATTATAGACTTATAGAAAGAGACCTTCTAAAACCGTTAAAATGTATTAACAGCACACACAACCTTAAATTAGAGTGAATAAATGAAGACTCGGCACATTACTTCTGAAAAGTTGCTGACCCCTGGGTTAAAGGGTTTGACTGCTGCTGAGATTTATAGTAACTTGGGCTGAAATCCTCTCAGTTCTAACAAGCAACATTGGCCCTTGTCAGTACTTGGATGGGAGAACTAAGGGTGCTGCAGGAAGTGATGTGGGTGACTCAGTAAGGGGCACTCTGCCTGCAGGGTCAGTCAGCCATGAACCAGTGCTCCTGTATAGCACTTGCAGGGGCTGCTAGAGGTGCCATCTTCTTCAGGGGTCAAAAAAATTAGCCCCTGACCTCTTGTGATCTGGTGACAGCGCCTCCCTTCCCCCCTCCCCGCTAGACACTGCAGTGTCTTTATCTGAAGTCCAGTTGGACAGTAGGTAATCAGTCACAGGTGCACTGGATCCTGCTCCCTCTTAAAAGGGCCAGTCATCCTGTAATAAGGAGTCACCTCTAGGAGGGGGTTGAATCTCTATGACCCGTTCAATGGTTTGTTTCTCTGTTGTTGTTATTATTAGTATGTATGTTACAGTAGTGCCTGGAGGCTCTGGGGGCTCCATTGTGCTGGGCACTGTAAAACTTGGTAAGAGACAGTCCCTGCCCTGAGAAACTAATGCCACGTCGATACTACAAACTCTTGCCAATGCAAATTATGTCAGTACAAAGCCACCACAGTTAGTATTTCGCTTGTGAGCGTGCATATTTGGCTCCTTGCATCAGTGCTGCAGGTACTCACCAGGAGTGCTTGTGTCAATGCACAGTGCAGTGCATCATGGGTAGGGATCCCAGTGTGCAACCCGCCACCATCCAGTGCACTGGCTTTTGGGAAGTTTTGGCAGCGCATGGTGGGGCAGAAATGAGTTGTGTAGGGGTGTCTGGGAGCAAGGGGTCAACTTCCCAGGGTGCAACTGTCTTCATCCTATAATGTCAGCTATAGCCCATCATTTTTGCACCTTTTTAAAAAAAAAATCCTATGAACCTGTGTGGCCCTCCTCACTGCTCGCCATCTCTGACAGAAGCATGGAGCCTGCACAGCTCTGCACTATTTTAAGTTCTGCAAGCACAGGATGCACAATCCTCCAGTATTTGCAGAGCTGCAAGAAGAGAACCAAATCAGCAGGGAACATGGTCGTTTCATGGAGAACAGATGGCTGGGGTACACAGCGAGAACCAGTTCACGGTTGTTGGTGGTGTTCACGGAGCAGCTGCAGAGGGTGGAGTGCCATTTCTGGGCCTGAGAAATCGGGGGACCATTGTAATGCAAGTGTGTAGGGCTATTAATTGTCTCCTGATATGCAGGACTGTGGCTCTCATCAATGTGCAGGACATAGAGGCTAGATTTGCAGCAATGCAATTGCCGAACTGCGGTGGTACAACAAGCAGCACACATATCCCTATTTTGGCACTAGACCACCTTGCCACAGGGTATGTCAACAGAAAGGTCTGCTTTTCTATGGTTATGCCAGTGCCGGTGGATCATCAGGGATACTTCACTGACATCAGTGTTGGCTCATCAGGGAAGGTGCATAACACTCACATCTTTCAGAACACAGGACTGTTCAGAAAGCTACAAGCAGGGCTCTTTCTCAACCAATGGATTACCATTGGTGATGTTGAAATGCCAGTAGTGATCTTGAGGGACCCAGCCTACCCCTTGCTCCTTGGCTCATGAAGCCACCTCAACTGCACCAAACAAAGATTCACCGACCAGCTCAACAGGTGTAGAATGACAGTTGAATGTGCTTTTGGTAGTCTGAAGGGATGCTGGCATTGTTTACTCATAAGAGTGGATCTCAATGGAAAAAAACATCCCAATGGCTATAGCTGCCTGCTGTGTCCTGCATCATATCTGTGAAGCAAAGTTGCTGCCGGGGTGCAGGTGGAGCAGCTGTCTGCTGTGTTTGAACACAGGGGCTATTAGAAGAGCTCAGTGGATCAAGGAGGCTTTGAAAGAGCACTTTAACAGTGAGGCGCAGTGATGCATTGTGATGTACTGTGCTCTACGTTGTCCTGCTGTTTCAGAGCCTGTTAGAAATTGTGCAGTGCTTGGTGTACATCTCTGAATATAACACTGACAATGCACCTACTAACTGTGTGGTGCTTGCTGTACGTTTATGATTATTACACCGTTCTTCACTGATCCTACGAGTCGTCGCGCTATACAACAGCAAGGAAGCGGGTGCTTTCAGAACTGCTAGGCGCTCTGCAGCATATGTTGTGAACTAATAAAGATGAATTATTTTCCAAATAATAGAATTTTATTGAGCAACAAAACCAGTGCAAATTAACATCTGTGCACTTTAAAAGCAAATACACTAAAAACTTAATGAAGGAATGGAACAGAACTTAACTAGGGGAAAGAACATGTCTTTCCATTTTAGCTACACAGACAGCAACCGTGGCTTTCACAGGTCAGTGTATATAAAGCTGGGGTTGTCCTCTAATGTCCTCGCACCCGGGGGTGGAGTGGGAGGGCTAGAGATGCGGTTCCTGATGCCATGTGGAATGTTGAGAGGGGCCAGGGAGGTGCTGGAAATAGGGTTGCCATCATTGTATTTCAAAAATATACAGAATTGTTTTCTTAGCATGGGGGAGGAGTACCCTGCACCCAGGGGGGCTCCCGATGTCACAAAGGATGGGGAGCACTAATCATGGGGCAGATGAGGAAACCTTCTGCTCCCTGCAGCAGTCTTGGCTGCCGGGACCCAGCTCTGGAAGTGAACAGGGCAGCACTGCAGGGGCGGGGGAGGGAGGGGAGTGGAAAGATGCACCCCTGAGTATTGGTCCCCTGCTGGACAGGGCCCCCTGCTGACTCCAGCTCTTGAGCATGGCCCCATCTGCTTTCCCTGGGCAGGCTCCATCTGGCAGAGCAAGTGGATGGGGCCGTGTGCCCTGGAACTGCACCGAAGGGCCAGGGACAGGGACAGGAAGGGGCTCTGTCTGGCAGGGGGGTCAGCACTCCTGGGGTATAACCTTCCATTCCCTGCTCACAGAGTCTCTGCCAACATCCCTAGCAGAGGAGCATAACTGCTGGTTGGTGGCTGCTGCAGTAGTGGGGGAGTGAGGCAGGCAGGGAGCCTGGTCCTCGCAGCCGAAACCACCTGCACAGAGCTCTGTTTGCTTCCCCTGACGGACAGACCCCCCTCCGGACTCCAGCCTTTCAGTATGGCCTCATCAGGTCTTGATGCCCTCCTGATAACCTTTTCAACCCCCCCACCCCCATGAGGCCATGCCCCACAGTTTGTGAACCTTTGCACTACAGGTAAATCATGGGACCAATTCTAAATTGTCTAATTTTACAAACTTTATATAATTGGAAAGTGAGGTAATAATAAAACTGGCTTTGCATAATGAGAATATGTTTAACACGTTGAAATACGGGCTAAAAGGCATCCTGTACGACAGGCAATTTTCTATTTAAATAAGTGTAAGCAGGGTTTGAATGAGCTCTCCCCTGACATCTAGTGATGAGCTGGGGAAGAACACTTCAGGAGCCAACCTTGTTTACATGGACACACTCACCCTGCCTAGGTGCTCAGCATGATGGGGTTGTTGGATCACAAGTCACTTTCTTATTGGGGGCAGGGGTAATAAAGGGTCATTATCCTTGTTGTGTGAACCAAGAGGTGGGCAGAACTGTGCTTAGCATGCCCTGACTGAGGGGTTCACCCTCAACTGAACTGCGCTTGCTAGTTAGGGGACAGAGGTGCCAAACTCCAGTAGAGTTGAGGAAGGGTGGGGGATGAGTACGTGTATCTGGACAATGGAGCAAGTAAGATGCCTTCTCGCCTTCCTCACCCGTACCAGGGTGGGAGGTGAACTTGCACAGATGCACCTCTGAACTCCGGGTCTTCACTGACCAAGAACAACCACTGTGAGTGGGGCACATTGGAGGGTGGAGGGAGGGGCATGTTAAAGGAATTTTTGGGTTTTGGACTTAAGAACCTGATGCAAAAGGACACTGCCCAACATGTTCTTGGGTGCCGGTTTTGTTCATGGTTTAATGCTTCTGAATCCTGCATGTGGCATTTTCCCAAGTTAATGCTGAGTTACTTTCCCCCTTTTTATTATGTTTCTTTTCTAGGCTCAGACTCTGTGCTTGTGAGAGGGGAAGTGTTGCCTCTAGAGGTGCCCAAGGGATGATGTGTGATTGTCCCAGGGCACTGGGTGGGGCTACAGATAGTTCTTTGTTGCACTGTTGAAAAGGAACTCCTAGATATTGAACCTAGCCCTTGTTGCTGCTGACTTCAACTGGCAGAAGGGTTACATAAGGGACATCCCTTGTAATACAGGACTGTTGGCAACCCTAGCTGTAGTAGAGTTCCCCATGGACTGCAAGGGGACATGAGCCCATGCTGTTGAACCTGGAGGTCTACAAGAGTCTGCAGCATCTGTGTCAAGTATCAGAGGGGTAGCCGTGTTAGTCTGGATCTGTAAAAGCAACAAAGAGTCCTGTGGCACCTTATAGACTAACAGACGTTTTGCAGCATGAGCTTTCGTGGGTGAATACCCACTTCTTCGGATGCGAGCTCATGCTGCAAAACGTTTGTTAGTCTATAAGGTGCCACAGGATTCTTTGTTGCTTTTGCAGCATCTGTGTTTGTTTCTGAAGAAGCCTCATTATGTCCTGGTGCATCTCCCTCTCCTCTTCCTGCTGGGACTCCTGGACCTTTCTCCTGTGTGCTCTTTCCTTCTCCAAGCTGTCTTCAGTGTTCACTCTCCAGGCCCTTTGCTCATAGCCTGATGCAGCACTGGCTTGCAGGATCTTAGTGAACATGTCATCCTCAGTCTTCTTCTTTCTTCTCATCTGGCTCAGGCGTTCCATGGGTGTGGCGGGGGAACCCCTCAGGACCGCAACAGCAGCAGTTGCAGATACCACACCCAGAGGTACCATTGTCAGTATAGTCACACTGGAAAGTGAAAGTTAAGATTGAGAACTCCCTTCCCTCAGTCCCCCATTTTAAACAAGACGTGCTTATTGTTGTTCTGCTTCTGAGTGCTTGTGCATGGTGCCACTCACAACATCAGCCATGGTGAGAATGGCCTGTCAGGGGTGAGGAAAATGAGGGAACTGTGCCGTTGCATGACACTATGAATATAGGGCCCTGGCACTGAATACGGGCACCATTTTCCACAGGTAGTCGTGGTTTTGGCTGCTATCTCATGCCTGAGGGTGACAAAGGCACAGAGAGCACAGCTGCTGCAGATGTCCCAAAGCTGCCCAGGCCTGTATGCTGCTAGTCTGTGCTCTGCAATGGTGCCTGCCAAAGTGATCACTGACCGGCATGGGAACATGTCCCACCGCAGAGGAAGAAATAAGGCTGCCGTCCCTAGAAACCTTCGGGAGGGGATTGCAGAGTAGCTCCAGGGAAGTTTCATGGAGATCTCTCAGGAGGATTCAGGGGACATACCTGTGTGCATGAGCGGCTCCTCATGCCCCCACCTCACTGTACAGGGGAATGAGCAGCAGCCAACGCCACCTCTCTCCATCATTCCTAGTATGAGTAAGTGCCTGAAAAGTCGATAGCTGTGTCCTGCAAGGTCAGGGGCGCCATCAGTACATCACTGCAATGGGAAATACATTTACACACTTACATTGGGCTCCTTCTCCTGCATCGGGCTCACCTGTGCTCAGCTGCCGGAACTGACTGGCCTGCAGTGCAGTCCTAAACAGGTCCTGGCAGGTGACCTAGCTGGATCACCACCCCCCGTTTGCACGGCCCCCATTGTCCTCTTCCATCTCCTCCTTGTCCTTGCTGTTCACGCTGGGGTGTGTGACTGGAGCTCCTTGCAGGTATCCATGGTGGTGTGTGGGGTGGTTATGCACATTGCACCAGAGGCTAATATATTTGCTTTATGTGTTGCTGGAAGGTGTTCAGCCCAGAGTGGTGGGCACCATGTAAGAGCTGGTTGAGCGTCCAATAAAGGGCATTTGGTCATCAGCCACCTGAGTCTGGACTGGAACCATGTAGAGGCGGACGGCTCCATGTCACATGCCACATGCTCAACCTCTGGAGCCAGCGCAGCCCCCTTGGCCCATTAACTAGGGCCAAGATTTTCAGAACCAAGAGCCTCTACTTCGGTGACTCAGTATGGACGTAGATTCCAAAATAAGGGACCTGCTTTCGCAACTCCCGGCAGCGCCCACTGAACTCAGCACTTCACTGGGTGCTCAGAACTCCTGGCAAGCAGCCCATTTATCTAGGTGCCTATATCTGGACTTGGGAGCCTAATGTCATGCACCCCTGTTTGATGGCTGGTTGTATGGGCAAGGCTGGGGGGATGTGTTGATCCTGCAGTCCTCCCGCTGGCAAAACTCCCCACTGAAGTCAATAGGGAGCTTTGCCCAAGTTGGAGCTGCAAAAGCTTGCGCCAGAGGGTTATTCTTATAAACGGTGTCATGTATTAGCCTTCCAAGCTCCTCAGAGCGGTGCCCTCCCCCCGCACCCGCCCACCTGGTTGGAAGGTCTAACTTCAGGTGGGTGGGGATAAGGGTGATGGTGACAGCACTGTATGGGCACCTTAGGAAATGCACTGCAGTCATGGGCCCAGACATGCTGGCCTGAAACCGGGTTACTGCAGGGCTGGGGCTCTCACTGTAGTGGGCTCTTATGGGGTGGTAGTGCTTTGCCAGAGGAGGGAGAGTGTGTGTGTGTGGAGGGGGGGTAGCCCTGCAGAGAAAGAGAGAGAGAGAGAGAGAGAGTGTGTGTGTGTGTGTGTGTGTGTGTGTGTGTGTGTGTGTGTGTGTGTGTGTGTGTGTGTGTGTGTAGGGGGGGTAACCCTGCAGTGTGTGTGTGTAGCGGGGGGTAGCCCTGCAGAGGTCCAGGCACTTTCAATCCCTCCCTTGACAGGTGTGTGTTTGTGGGTGTCTGTATTGTTCATGCCACTTGTGCACCAGTGCCTGTGGCTACAGTCGACAAGGAGCCGCTAGTGTCCTCTTGTATCCCCTCTGGCCTGGTGACAGCCTGGCTCTGGCTGCCAGCCAAGGCTCTGCACGAGGACAGTGGCTGTGCAGCTAGAGGACTTGGCTAAGGTTCTTCCCTGGTTTCCTTTGGTAACTGTCAGACAATTGTGGCGCAGGAGCCCGCTCAGTTTAGGAAGGAATAAGGGCTATTTCGCCTTCTTTCCCCTTCCTTGATCTCCCTCCCGCGCTCTCAGTTGCTCCCTCCCTCGCTCCCTCCCTCTCTGGTGTGAAGGTTGTGTGTGTGTGTTGTTTTTTTCAGAAAGCTCAGTGTCTCCGAGGAAGGGGGAGAGAGACAGAGCTGCGCTGGCTGCCTCCAGGATCCTCTCCCAGCTTCTAGCCCCCGAGATGGGAACAGCCCTCGCCGTTTCCAGGGCAGCCTTTCGACTGACACTACAGAGATACAAAATTCACTCCTGAAGGACAAGGAGCAGAGGGGGGTCTGCAGCTCCTGCCTCCTTGCACCCAGGTTCTCGCTAGGAATTTCAGGGGTTGCCCTGCTGCCAGGCTGACACTCCCCATACTGTTGTTTTATCTTTAATATTTTCCTCTTCTCCTTTTTTTTCCTTCCCCTGCCCCACACCCCACCCTAAGCCCTTGGCTCAGCCGATGGTTCGTTCTAGTTGTGGGGTTTGCTGGGGGGAGCTGTTTAGTGAGGTGGGGGTGACTCGTCTTTTCCCGCCGGCTGACGGAGTGATACAGCTTGTGTCCTAGCATCTGGCTGGGAATTTTTGAACACCCTCCTGGCTGTGTCTCCGGAGGAGAGGAGCTTTTCTCCCTCGAGAAGGCGGGTGAGGCGCTAACCAGCCTCCGTCCCCATTGACGAGGCGACTGCGATGGCAAGCGGGAGTGGCGCACGGATGGAGCGGGGTTACGTCTTCGGAGTCTGTTGCCTGGTTCTGTTGGACCCAGGGCGGGTTTGGACCAGAGCGCCCAGCACCCAGGATCCTGAGCTGGAGGGACAGGTGGAGAGTCATGGTAACACCAGCTGGGCTCCCACCTTGGAGGACACCGTGGTGGCCCCTACTGAGGCTGTGCCAGGTGGGGACAGGTGCCGTGGTTACTACGATGTCATGGGGCAATGGGACCCTCCATTCAGTTGCAACTCAGGGATCTACCGGTACTGCTGTGGCACCTGCGGGTACCGCTTCTGCTGCCAGTTCAACCATGGGCGGCTGGACCAAAGTGGATGCTCCAATTACGACACCCCCAACTGGGTCAACACGGGCCAGCCGCCGGCCCGGGTGGATGAGACCCCCGAGGATCCTACCCGAGACAAGACCAACATGATTGTATATATCATCTGTGGCGTGGTGGCCATCATGGTGCTGGTGGGCATCTTCACCAAGCTGGGCCTGGAGAAATCACGGAGCCCCCCCACGGAGATGACCATGTCCAGGTAAAAGGGACCTCACTCCTTCCCTTCCTCTCTGTCTCTGTCCCAGCTCCCTCTGTCTCCCTCCACAGCAGATAGATGATACTTCCAGACTTCCCTCTTGGCTGCATTTTCACCTTCCCTTCCAGAGGGCAAGACCCAGTCCAACCCCAGATCCCCACAGTGACCTGCCACCCCTCAAACCCTCCTTGATGTGGCTCTGGACCCCGAGAAGAGAATTTACAGGGGAGCCAGGTGTCTGAAACACCGAGGCGGGAGAGGAATGAGTTGAGGGGGTAGAAATCAGAGCTGTTGGGTGAAGCTGAGCAACGGGAAATTTAGGCTGGAGATCAGGAACCCTTTCCTACCAGTGAGGCCTGCTGGACTATGGAATAGTCCCCCAAAGGGTGTCGGGGGATGGAAGCCCCATCACTTGGGTCATTTAACAGTGGACTGGTCAGATCCTGGGAACAGTCCTCAGGGGATGGACAAGGTGTGTCCTACGCTAACCGGTCTTCTCCAGCCCTGATTTCTGTGATTCTGAGTGTAAGGCTCATAGTTTTGCCATATTTTTGGGGGCATTTCAGAGTTAGAGTCTATACAGGACGATTACTTACAATGAACGTCTTAGCTTTCCTGCAGCATCCTGCTTTGGGAGAGACCTCGCGGAGCAGCTTCATTAGTTTCTGTCTTGTCAAAGGGTGTGTGTGTGTGTGTGTGTGTGTGTGTGTATGTGTTTACCATATGACCCTCTCCCCTCCTTGCCAGCAGGTTGCCAGAGAACCGCAGCATTATCCCGACTGGTTTTGATCGTGCTGTGGGCAGAAAGTTCAGCCAGGGCACCTCCTCTCTCCGGCGGGGTGGCTTTGCTACCATGTGGGTGCCAGGAGGGAGTAGGCAGCCAGCTAAAGGGATGGGTGGGGGAACGAGGGATCAGGATGGCACTGCTGGGACTCTGCTCAACCTCTGTGTCTCCTCTCTTTTGTCCAGCAAGTCTGAGAGGCTGGACTTCCCAGCAGTGAGAGAGTAACAGGGACCGGGAAGGTTACAGGATTCCCTCCCGCCCCCGCCCCTGCTTTCTCCCTCTTTCCTTCTCTCTCACTCTCTCATCGTCTCTGTATTGCTGTCTGTCCCTCCCTCCCTGTGTGTGCCGCCTGCTCTCTCTTTTCTTCTCTGGTGTGCGCTCTCTTAATATGCGCTCTCTTAATATGTCAGTTCTTCACTTCAAATAAATGTTGTTCTTGTTGTGTTCCCAGAAGCCGACTAAGGAATTGCTCAGGGCCCCAAGCAGCTTGGGGGGGGACAATTCACATTTTATTATGTGTTCGAGAGGGCCCCCCAAAATATTCTGCTTAGGGCCCCCAATGGGCTAGCATCGCCTCTGCGTGTCCCCCCGACCCATCCCCACTACACACAAACACGCGCTTCCTTTTTTATTAGCTCTCTGCACTCAGCCTCCCTCTCCCCGTCCCGGAACGTCTCGCCCTCCCGCCCCCCGCAGCACTCTGGGAAGGTTCAGTCCCAGCTCGGGGCAGAGGTACGTCACCCCCAGCCACGCCACTTTGCCCCAGCGATGGCCCCCAGAGGTCCTACGTCCTTTCAAGCACGTTCAGTTGTTATCAGTTTTCTGTCAGGGCAGTGGGTGGTTCAGGGGCTTGTCCATGAGGAAAGGCAGCGTGTGTGTGTGTGTGTGTGTGTGTGTGTGTGTGTGTGTGTGTGTGTGCGTAGGCAGGTGTGGGGAGACAGTGGCACCTGAGATGCCAGCTTCTTAAAATGCCAGGGCCTCCCCTCCTCATAGCCTCCTGCTATGGCAGGACAGGAGAACATGAGACCTCACCTGACTCATGACGCTAGTGGAGCTGGGGGGGTGGGGGCAGCCAGCGAGGTGTCATGGTGCTTCGGTGGGGGGACAGATTCAAGGCGAGAGTGTGTCACCCACTGACAGACTCACTGGGGCAGCCAGAGAGTCCAGCTCACATGGCTGGGGGAACTCGCTCAGCCTTGTGCCTGCAACCAGCTGCTCCACTGACCCCTGTTGAGTGGCAGGCGGGGAGAGAGCCGCTAACGAGCTGCAGCCAGGAGGAGTGACTCCAGAGCCAAACTCCTTAGGAAAGTCCTGACTTCCATGCACCAGGTCTCTAGGGCTGGCTGGCATGTTGTGATGCCACAGACTGGGGCTATGCCAAGTGCCCAGCGCTGGCCACAGGGTGCCTGACACAAAGCAGGTGTGTTGTGCCATTCGGAGTGGTCCCCTGACGCCGCACTCTGAACGGTCCCGCGCTGGGATCATGGAATTGGTGCTATCTCTCAGGGGCACCGCAAATGCTGCCTTGGCCCCTCGTGGGGGCCGGATCCTCCACTGGTGTCAATGTACACCATCCTGAGGAGCAGGCATGTGGTCTTTAAAAGCCCCACGGCACTTTTTGCCAGAGAATGGGGGTTAAAACTGGCATCTCAGTCAAATCCACCCTAGGTAACTGCAGTGCACCTCCCAAATTCCTGCTCACATTTCAAAGGAGAGGATTATCCTAATTTATCCAGCCTATGGCATGGCTGGATTGTTCTGCTGGGTGAGCATAGCCATGGCATTCCACCCCAGAGATGGTTGCATTTCCTGGCCGTGTGAGTGATCCCCAAACATTCATTCTGTACAGCACTTTGCTATGAAAAGGAAACCAGTAATGTAGCCTCTTGCTATTCATATATCTTGGCTCTGGCTTTGGTCACCAGTGTGGTGAGTTGGGTTGGGGTTTTGTCCTAGGTCCTTGTAGACAAAGCCCTATGTGGTGACATTGTCTCCTAGGGGCTGTCAAACAGCTGATGGGGACTGTTGCTCCAAGGGCAGCAGAGGGCCCCCCAGCTGGAACACCATGGAGTGGTGCAAGACAGAGGTGAGGCACAATGGCAAAGGGCCTGCAATAAAAATGCGTGCTTTATGCCAGGATGGAGGGGCATTGGCACAGCGCTTGGCGGGGGGCTAGCACTGGAGTAGCTGGGTGATGGGGGTCAGGATGGAGGGGCACTGGCAGTGCTGGGGTGCTGGGAGTGGATGCGTTGGCAGTGCTGGGGGGGCTCGGAGTGGAGTAGCTGGGTGCTGGGGGTCAGGGCGGGGGGCCGTTGGCAGTGCTGGGCAGGGCTGGGAGTGGAGTGCCAGGTACTGAGGGTCAGGATGGGGGCATTGGCAGTGCAGGGGCTGGAGGAGTGCCAGGTGCTGGAGGTCAGGACGGGCGGGGCATTGGCAGTGCTGGGGTCAGGGCAGGGGGGCGTTGGCAGTGCTAGGGGGCTGGGAGTGGAGTGCTGGGTGCTGGGGGTCAGGGTTGGGGGGCGTTGGCAGTACTGGGAGGCTGGGAGTGGAGGGTCGTTGGCAGGGCTGGGGGTCAGGACGGGGGGAGCTTTGGCAGTGCTGGGGGTCAGGGAAGGGGGGATTTAGCAGTGCTGGGGGACTGGGAATGGAGGGTCATTGGCAGTGCTGGGGGTCAGGACAGAGGGTGTTGTCAGCGGGGAGGAAGGGCAGCAGCAGCACAATCGACACAGATTTGTTGCTTTTACTTTTTTGCAGCTTCTCTCTTAGGCTGATTTATTTTTTTTAGCGAGTTTTATGCTACGCAGTGAGGTGCTAACAAGAGCCAGTGGAGCCAGGCAGGGCGCAAGGTTCCCATGCAGAGCTCTGCCAATGCACCTCAGTGCTGCCCCCGAGCTGCCCCTCCTAAGCCAGCCATGGAGGCTCCACATGTAGCCCTGCCAGTGCCCAGGACTCGTCATCTCCAGCACCTCCTGTTAGCCCAGCCTTCCCCTACCCTGACCGACGGCAACCACAGCTCTGCCAGGGCATCTCCCTCCGGATCAGCAGCACCAGAGATCCCTTGGTCGCAGAACACAGCACTTGTGCAGAAGTAAGGAAGTTGGATGATCTAAAACAAAGGGGGAGAGGACGATAGGGACAAGAGGGATGGGGAAAGGCACAGACAGAGGGGAGGGGGAGAGGGCAGGGGACAAAGAGGGCGGAGCGTAGACATGATTCCATCAAGCACCTGGGTGAGTTTCTAATCGGTGAGGTGCATGTTCTAGCTTGCAGATTGTCGGCCAGGGGGGATAGATCTGGTGATGACTCCGTTATATGGGGCCGTGTTAGGGGGTCTATTAGAAAGGCAGCGCCTGAGGAAATGCCTGCCCAGGACAGATAATGACCAGGAGAGAATCTCAAAATATCTACATCCCCTGAAATGGCTGGGCCTTAGCACTCGTCCCCATTGCTTTGTTATACAATTTTGTAGCAGCTAAATGCCCTGAGTTTGGTCTCCAAACGGGTAGCAGCCTCTGCTCTCCCGTCGCTGGCAGCCACTGAGTCAGCACTGGGAGAAGCCCCACCTCCCGCCAGTCACTGACATGAAAGCTCCGCCCCCCCAAGGGCTGACTCAGCCGAGCAGCTGGGTGTGACGGGTGTAGAGGAGAAGGCTGGGGTGGGTGGCAGGGTGATTACAGAATCCCTTGAAAGGCAGCTGCCACTCAGGGCTGGGATGGGGGAGGAGGAATGAGAGCGCAGAGGAGGCGATGACAGGAACAGATGAAGGCAAGATTCAGCCCCATGCTCCGAGGGGACTCACTCTTCCAGGAGAGTAGCAAACAGCAGTGCCATGCACGGTGATCGCTAGTAGCCAGCTGCCTGCTGAGCTGGGGGCTGCCTGACTTTGGCAGAGGGCTCAGGAGGAAGCCAAGTGTCCATCTGGGAGCAGGCAGGACTAGGAGGCCCAACATTTTGGTGAATCCAGGTTCAATTAAGTCTCAGTCCGTCTATGAGATGAAGCCTAGTCCTCTCTGTCTCTGTGTCTGCCTCCATCCCTTCCACCTCCTCCCTGTTCCTCGTTTGCCTGGCAGGTCTACCGAATCGATTCAAACTCCCCCAGCCTCCCTCCGCCCCAACTCCTCTGCCACTAGCCTGCTCCTGGGAAGTGCTCTCTGCACTCTTGGGGTGTGCATGCGCCCAAGAGTGCGTGTGTGCGCGTATGCGCACGCTTGTTTTCCTGGCTGGGACAACTGGAGGAAGGACGTTACATCCCCAGGGATGCTGCGATGACTCCTGGCATAACACACCTCTCTCAGCTCCGCTGGCGCGTACCCAGAAGGCCTGTTGCCTTTTCTGCGACGGGAGGGTTTGGTGGGGCTGGGGCGGGGTATGAAGACTGTGTTGTGTGAGCAAGGGGAATGTTCTAACCCTGCTCTCTCCAAGAGAAACCAATGAGAAAAGAGGGGAGGGAAAATATTGTCTGGTGGCCATTAGCTATAGTTCCTCTCTGGCCAGCAATGTGAGCTCCCTCCCGGCAGTGCCTACCTACACGCTTGAACTAGGACTCAATTGGTGCCCTACCAACCTCATCAGCAAGATCCCCAGGAGCTGTCGGCTGCCAGATCTAGCTGCTGGAATCTCAGTAACATCTGCTTTTCCCTCGCCTGGTCCTGGCCATGCCTGGGGCTGTGCTTAGTCATATGATGTCAGGGTGGGGGGTAAGTTCCCATTTCATGTGTGTGGGTAATAGGAAGAGAGATAGACTTTCCATGAAACTGGTAGTGCCTAGCAGTGATACACAGATACACCAGTACCCCAAAAGCTTAGCCCACTGTTGGGAATCACGTCTTCTTAGGCCAATAATGAGAACCAACAGGTCTTTCTTCAGGACACGTGTGGTTGGGTTCCATTTATTCTCCTGCATTTCTTGCCATCAGGGATTAACGTGTGAGCTGTCCTCTTGGCAGATTGTGTTAACCAGAGGAAACCTGTTTTTTTACTCTCCAATTATAACCAATCTCCTATTGCGTTTCTGGCTGCACTTTTCCCCCCACCTCCTTCTCCATGCACTCCCTATCCGTGGCCCCACAAAGTTGCGAGACCTCCTGGTCAACCTCCTCCTCGCCCTGGCAAAAATGGCCATCTACATGACCAGGGAGAGGCGGTTGGCCAATGGAGACTCCTGCGACTGTGGGGCTTGTTTCCGATCCTTAGTCCGTTCACGTCTCCGGGCGGAGTTCCTCTGGGTGGCGTCCGCTGGCTCCCTTGACACCTTCGAGGAGCAGTGGGCGCTGTCCGGGGTTCTCTGCTCTGTGTCCCCGTCAGGCTCCCTTCTTATGAACCTTTGACCGCACTCCTGTCCCTGTTCTTTTATTAGTTGTCCCCCGCAATTAGTGGGTTTCTGAGGCCCTGTGGAACCTCCCCTTAGGCTGGGGGGGGATCCGTTAGCATGGGGCGGGCTCTGCCCACCCCGTTTCCCAGAAACCCAATAGATACTTGTAGCCTGGATTCTGTGGTGCCAGATCTGAGCATTCGATTTTTTTCCCTTCGCTAGTGCAAGTCACAGCGCTCCCTGTTTAACCAAGCTGGTAATGTATTCTGCTCCCCCTCAGGTCTAGCTCCCCATAAACATACGTTCCAATCACATGGGACGGTACTTTGAAATATGTGGGTCATCACTGAACAGATCTCTTCCCCAGAAGCTGCGTATTTTTGGACATGAGCATATGGAGTGGGAAAAGGCAGGTTTTTCTTGCATGCCTTTGCACTTCTTCCATGTGACAAAAGTAGGACCCCACACCAGCCCATTCTCCGTATGGAGTATGGTAGCTAATCTCTGGCCACCTACCAGAGCACTTAATGGCTGTTGCTGTGCTGAGCACGCATGTTCTTTCTGAACTTCACAGCAAAAGCAGGTGAACTTGCATCCTCTGGCTTCTACCACGTGAGCTAAAAGACTCTCTCTGTTAGCAGCATAGGCTCTATGACACACACTTGAGGAGTTCTGACACTCTCCAGCAGAGGGCAGTAGCATGGGTACGCTCTATCCAGTTTATTATGAAATATATTGTCTATGATCCTGATAGTTTCCTTTGACACAAAATGTCCTGGAAAGGCGAAAGCTGTGCTTATACAGTGCTAATAGCAGGGAGATGTTACGCGCCAGCATTCTCCACTGAAATGCACTGGAGACTTATGTGCATGCAGAGGCAGGAGTGGGGCGTGTCTCACAACATATGCAAGTGCACAGAAGCAGTAATGCAACTGTGACAAATCCAGGTGGCCTGGTGATGCAGGCCAGCAACCCCAGCAGCAAGAGGTGTCGAAGCTGGTAACCTGTGCCCGGACAGATGGCCTCTAACAAGACCGCACCAGAGGGGGAAGATAACAACAGATGCATTAGCTGCCTGGGCCAGGAGAGGATGCATGAAGTGTCTGTGCAGCGGTAGCACAGGGTCTGCGCTGATTTCAGAAATCTCTTGATGTAGAGGGAGCAATGGCCTCAGTGTCAAAATGTGTCACAGTCCTGACTCTGGTACAATGGGGTCTGCGCTGCACGAGGAAAGCAGAGGACAGCCCATGGGTCTGAAGAGATCATAGAATCATAGAGTATCAGAGTTGGAAGGGACCTCAGGAGGTCATCTAATCCAGATTCTAGAAGACAGTGCCACTGACTGCAACAACGATCACATGGTTCATGCTTGGCAGAGGTTGTGGGTAGCCTCTTCTGGAGAGGATGTTGGCCGCAATCACTGTAAAAACAGGCAGCATGTGATCGGAAACACACTCAGCGTATCTGTGCACCCTCACTACAGCCCCTGCAGGCTATTGGTGGAGGCTCCCCATGGCTCCCGCTTTAACTGGTCTTGTTTTACACTGGTGTTGCTCAGTGGAGTGCCATGTGATCGACACTCAGGTGAGAGAAGAATCAGGCTCCTGGGTGAAGAGCTGCAGCAGAAGTCTTTAAATCCCACATGTTGAAGAGGGAGCAGGCAGTGCAGGCAGGCAGGATGGCCTGGTCTCAATCTGCATGCAGCAGGCCTAGGTTCCAGTGGGCTGGATCCATGCTCGTGCTCGCCACAAACACGCAGGGTGATGGAACATCACTGCCTTCTTTGTGTAGCTGGCGCAAAGGGTGGCTGGTAGCACCTTGTACCCTTTACGGTATGTACTGGCCGTGTATCATGGCAGCCAGTCAGGCTCACTTCATATTGACGCAGTGGTTCCTGGAGCACTTCCAAGGTGGTCTCTGTCACAATGGCAGAAATTCCACCCGTCAGTAAGTGAATTGTGGCCTAGTCCTGCTGTCATAAGCTTCTAGAAGCTTTTTTGATCAAGTGACATTATAAAAGTCAGCTCTGCTCGGCGCTCTGTGGGGCTGCTTTACGTCTGTCTGGGGCGGGTGTTTCTTTGGTGTGGATTCAGCTGCGATGGGACTTGCGGCTGAAAGCATGGTCAGAGCGGGGACAAAGCCCCAGGAGGCAGAACCAAACTGCAGCGAGATCTGGGGAGATTGGAGCAGGGCTGGGGAGGTTGCAGGCTACGAGGAAAGGGTTGGTCCTAGGATCTCTAAAGTCCTAGATCTGGGGGGAGAGAACAAACTGGCAGAGAAGTACAGGGTTGGGGGAGATGTATTATTTCCTTATTTGCATTATGATAGTACCAGGGACCCCAGTCAGGATCAGGATGTGCTCGGTGCTGTACAGAAAAAGAGGGACCGATTGCGCTGCCTTTATTTGCGCTTGTACCTTCCTGCACCGTGGTGGTCCCCTGAAGCCAATAGAGCAAGGTACTCTCTGGTGTGAGGAAGGGCATCACACCTGACCCAGAAGTAAATACAGCCCGTGCCCCTAACAGCTTCCAGTCGACATCTCCAAGCCCGCCACCTTGCCTCACATGGGCTAAGACCCTGTTCTGCTAGGAACACTATTAGCGGCGGTGGTGCTACTCGCTGAGAGTAAGGACAGCAGCATCGTAGCCTTCTGCAAGTGCAGAAACCTGAGCAGCAGCTGCCTTGTCACATTAAAGGGAGTTCCTTTTCATCTTACCTCCTTAAATCTGTCCTAAAGCAACCAAGCAGTAGAAGAGAAGGGTGGAAGCTGCAGAGAAGGGGGCCTGAATGGCTATTGGGAGATATGCATGACAAGATTGGAGTGGTCACACCACAGACTAAAGTGCTGTATTAGAAGATCCTTTCCCTCTTGCATGCACCTGGCTGATGCTGCTGTGAACTCCACTGACCTCAATGGAGGCGTTTACTCCTGGGGGAATTCTGTGCCACTGCGCATGTGCAGAATTTATGTCCCCCACAGATTTCTTTGCTTCCCTACAGAAAAATGACTTTCTGACAAGGATGCAAAGGGAAGCCACAAGAGCTGTCATGCGACCCTCCCAAGCAGTATGTTCTGGGGGCCCAGGAAGAGAGGTAAATCACTGTGGGTTGGGGGCAGGACTGGGGAAGACCCAGCTGGTGGCTCCTACCCTGTGCCGGGCTCAGCTGCTAGTCCCAGCTGGGCTGGGGAGGATGGGACTTCCTCTTCCCTTGCACAGCATCTGGGGCCGGGTCAGACCCACCCCCAGATTTCTGCCCCAGCTGAAGGAAACTCTGCAAGCCCCCCCCTCTGCCTCCCCTGGGCAACTGAACAGTAATCCCCAACTCTGTGCAGCCAGTGGCCTGTGCTCACCAATGCCATGCTGGAGCCTCCACATTTATTTGACAAATAAAATTTGCAGAATTTTAAAATATAGTGCGCAGAATTTTTATTTTTTTGGTGCAGAATTTTTAATTTTTTGGCACAGAATGCGCTCAGGAGTAGGAGTTGTGCCTCACTGGCCCTGGAGTGAGAGCAGGATCGGGCCCTTTCTCTTTATCTCTCTCCACCTCCCGCTTCTGTCTGTCCGTCTCTCTCCATAAGTGTGGGATGGGTGCACCAAATACTGCCCCTCTGCTCCTTTCCAAAGGCCAAAAGGGGCAGCCTGCTATTTCCAGGTGTGAATTTAGCCCCTGGCGTTTGCGGTGATAACAGACCCAGGGCTGTGGGGAGCTGGGCGAAGGGGGTAGAATTCTGCTCATTTGTTTGATTTGCAGAGCAAGGTCCCAGTGGGAAGGGACAAAAATGAGCTTTTTAATCCTTTCTGGCTAAGTTGAACGCTCACCTGAATGAGTCAGTAGAGGAGTCAGGACTCTGACACATTTCGACACTGAGGCCATGGCAACTTGCTCCCTCTGGATTGAAGGAATCTTTGAAACCTGCCCAGAGAGCGAGGAGCCCCTACAGCCAGTGAAAAGAACAGAACAGAGGTGCTCTGGGGCTAGTGCATTCTGGTGTAGCTGAAAGTCTTAGCAGGAATCCTAGTCCCATTGTTTCACAGCGGTTGCTGAGCCATTGCCCCGATATGGGACAGCTTGAGAATGCTAGACAAGGTTATGGCTCTTTGACATCCGTCATGTCTCCTTAGATCTGCCCTAATAGCATATTTCCTATCGTGTAGCACAGCAGTACCGTTGCCTCAGGGAAGGGACCTGTCTGATTGGTAGGGAGATGGTCACGTGAATTGGGAGGCAGTGGATATGCGACTCAGGAGACCTGGGCCTGGCTCAGCCACTGATCAGCAATGTGGCCTGGGCAAATCTGCTTCCCTTGCCAGTCCTTCAATTATAAACTCTTTGGAGCAGGGACTGTCTCAGAGGGTACCTCTGGCTCTGCGGGCTGGAGGTGTCATTTCCAGTCCAGTTAGTCACATGTGCACTAGCTTTGATCAAACTAGTACACTAAAAATAGAAGGGTGGTCATGGGCGGCAGGACAGCACAGCTGCCTTAGGAAGTACCTAGGGTCCCGGGTGGGACTTCTCGGGGCAGACAGCCCAGGCCGCTGCAGCTATATTTCTATGTTTAGCTTGCTAGCTCAGTTGGACCTCGTGTGCTGTGTCTACACCAGGAGTGGGCAAACTATGGCCCACGGGCCACATCCGGCCCACCAGCCAATTTAATCCGGTCCGCGAGCTCCCACTGGGGAGCAGGGTCACCAGCTGCTCCAAGCACCTGTGCTGTAGCTCCATGCAGCTCCCGGAAGAAGCGGCATGTCCCCACTCTGGCTCCTACGTTTAGGGGCAGCCAGGGGGCTCCGCGCAGTGTACTCACCCCAAGCTCCACCCCCAGAGCTCCCATTGGTCGGGAGCTGTGGCCAATGGGAGCTGCAGGAGCGGTGCCTACGGACATAGGAGCCAGAGGGAGGACATGCCGCTGCTTCCAGGAGCTGCCTGAGGAAAGCGCTGCCTGGAGCCTGCACCCCTGAGCCTCTCCTGCGCCCCAACCCTCTGCCCCAGCCCTGATCCTCCTCCCATCCTCCGAACCCCTCAGTCCCAGCCTGAAGCACCCTCCTGCACCCCAAACCCCACATCCCCAGCCTCACCCCAGAGCCTGCACCCCCAGCCAGAGCCCTCACACACACACCCCACACTCCAACCCCCTGCCCCAGCCCAGAACCCTGAACTCCTCATTTCTGGCCCCACACCAGAGCCCGCACCCCCAGCCAGAGCACTGAGCCCCTCCTGGACCCCAACCCCAATTTCATGAGCATTCATGGCCCACCATACAATTTCCATACCGAGATGTGGCCCTCGAGACAAAAAGTTTGCCCACACGTGGTCTACATAATGGGGCCCTGATCTTGGATCTAGATAGTTCCTGTCTAACATTAAGGAGTGTTAAACAAGGTTCATGGTTTGGTGTGCACAAATATCCACTTGCTTAGTACTATGGAAAACACATTAATGAAAATCTTAACTTTTTATTAAAGGGACAAAAACAATGAAAGCATCCGAGATGTAAAGCATTAAGTGAGGCTTTCATTTTAACAGCATCCCTTGTTCCCTTTCTCTTCGGCTAGACAGAGTTTTTAGAAGGAAACCCCCCTTGTTTGACAGTCTCTGAGGTGGTGTCAAAGATGATAATAACTGTCCTTTTTGGGGAAAAGAGAAGAAGTTAGTTGAGATGAGCTGGACCTATTGTCGTTGCTGTTGTTCGATTCCTTTTTATTCAGGTGGCATTTGGGATTCAGTTGGAGCCAGTAGAGGTGGCGATTGTCATTTGGGTCCCTCTATCTGGCCTGCTCTGGTCAGGACATCTCTCAGGGTTAGGACGAAGAAGATCAAGGGTCACACAAGATGATAGCGGTGGCAGCCATCATGGGGAAGCTCACTCCAATAGCCTCTGTCTGTTTTGTTTTTCTATATTTCCCCACACTAAATCTCTTTCTTTAAGGACCCAAAAAGGGAGTGATGGGTGGAATAGCCCATCCCCCTCTTACTTTGTTCACTAATTCGGCTGAATGTTTTACCCACCAGTTTTGGTTAATTGATTTCTGGACCCACACTTTCTTGTTTGCCAGGCATGATCTTAACACAGTCCTTGAGTTATATCAGTAGACCTTTTTGGTTGGACTAATTCCGTAGCACTATCGTGTCTGCGTACACCAGTCATTCTGTCTGCGTTTCATACCTTTTCCCCCATCAGCATGTGTTGGGACAGGTTATTGTGACATCTTAGGAACCTTCACACACTTTTTACAGTTGAGCTTACAATTAGGGTAAATTTGCAGGCCCAATTATCACAGTGGACCTCTATTTGCTACCAGAATACAAATAATAGTCTAGCAGCAACAACGCATTCATAACACTCCAATATCATGATCCTGACCTGCCTCTCCCCCTATTTCAGTCCAAGGGCCAAACCTCCTCCTCCCACTGCTTTGCCAGGTCTCCTCAATCCTTACCATTAGCACCCCCTGCTATTCCAGGCCCAGTCTAGCCAATGCACCTTGATCTTGATCTACAACCTCTCCTGCCACTCCTGTAGTGGGCCTCTCTTCAGCGGCTGATTGCCATTCTTGATGAATTATGTGGTCCATATGTGGTGGTGATGATGGCTGCTTTATTGTTTGTATTGGGGCAGTGCCTAGGAGTCCCAGTTATGGACCTCAACCCCAGTGTGCCAGGTGCTGTACAAACAGAGCAAGACAGTCCCTGCCCCAAAGAGCTTACAATCTAAGTCATGCTGACACAGTTCCACTGGAGACTAAGCTGAGACTCCGAAGCTTATCTCACGTGTTGCTTTAGCTAATGATTTGAACTTCAGTGTGGGAGGCCAGTTCAGTAACCCAACTTGGCCCTGAGGTAGGTACCCTGCAGCACCCCCACTGAGCTGCCACATTTCTACTCACTCAGTGATTCACTGGTTTCCCCTCTCCTCCTTCCCAGTCACCAGTCTGAGACCTTCAGCTTCCCTCTGAGTGCAGAGGTGAAGAATTCATCCTGGCTTTGGGCAATGTCACCCGTCACTTTCACTAATTTGCTTCTCCGCTTCTTGGATGGCCACACTGTCTCCTTCACCCTGCTCTGGGTCCTCTTGCTGATGGGTTGGAAAAGAATTGCCAGTGGGTCCCTCCAGAGATGGGCCTCAACTGCAGTCGGGGTTGGATCCAAAGTATCCAGAAGCTGGGGGTTAGTCAGACCTGGGAGCTTGGTTGGATCATCAGGCTCTAGCTCTCCAGCTTGATCTCTCCGTCTTTACTAACATACTTCCATCATTGCACATGCCTGGCGATCGTTTTAGGGTTGCTGAAGAACACTGGGCAGTGTATGTTTGTTGTCAGAGGGCTGTTGCTGAGTGATAGGCCGTGACACTTTTGTTACTGTAGGGTTTTTTCTGAGCACTGGTTTGTGCACATGGGTTTCTGATTTCTGGCTTGCTAACAACCCCGGGGGTGCTCACACCAGTCTGTCATTGGAGGGATTCTCATTGGGTTGGGTTACGCTCATTGGTTGCTTGTTTGGGCTGTTCACAATGCCCTATTGAAGGGGGTTTTGCTAGTGTAAGACATGCCCACTCAGTGGTGGTTAGGCCACATAAAAGTTGATAGCCCGTCCTGTAGCAAGCTTAGCAGCCCTGGGTCTTAGCTCAAGCAGTAGAGGCTTGTGCATTACGCTCCAGAGGTTCCACACTCAAGCCCTGCTGCTAATGACCCCCTCAGCGTTACACTAGCAGTGCACGGCACACACAGATTTGTTGTGGTGTTGCTCTAGTGCAGTGCTTCTCAACCCTTCCAGACTACTGTGCCCCTTTCACGAGTCTGATTTGTCTTACATACCCACAAGTTTCACCTCACTTAAAAATGACTTGCTTACAAAATCAGATATAAGAACACAGCAACACCGTTACTGATAATTGCTGACTTTCTCATTTTTACCATATAATTATAAAATAAATCAACTGGAATATAAATCTTGTACTTACATTTCAGTGTATAGTATAAACTATACTATAGTATAAACTATAGTATAAATAGAGCAGTATAAACAAGTCATTGTCTGTATGAAATTTTAGTTTGTACTGACTTTGCTAGGGCTTTTTATGTAGCCTATTGTAAAACTAGGCAAATCTCTAGATGAGCTGCGGTACCCCCAGGAAGACCTGTGTGTATCCCCAGGGGTACATGTGCCCCTGACTGAGAACCATTGCTCTAGACAGTGACTGTGGAGGTTGGTGAAATCTAATATTTTTGGATACTTTAACGAGTTTGTCACACTGTCTCTATCTAAGAGTTCTCTTGGCTATTGTAGCAGTTCCTGGTATATTCTTTGTGTTGGTTGGGAGTGGGGGAGGTTTGCTTGAAGCTGTGAGCTTCGATTGTTGTTGTAGGGTTGCTTATGCACATAGAGCTTTGCAAACTTTCATTGTGTTTATAGGGTTGCTGCTTACTGTTGGTCTTTGCACTCTGTTTTTATTATAGCATAGATTCTTATTGACAACTGTCTACACTGTTTTGATATTGTAAGGTTGCTTTGGATTGCTGGTATTGATGTTCTTTTTATTTCAAGGGGAAAAGTCACGTATAAAGAATTACCAGACTTCACAAAGAGGCCCAAGAAAATGTAGGTCAAATAACATTGAACTTCCTGATGCAACAGGCCCGTTTGAGTGCCGATAAAGGAAGTTGCCTCGGGTAGTATGGTCTTCAGTGACAGAGATGTCCTTCCACTGCCAGAGACAAAAGATAAAAGCCTAGCCTACCAGTTTCCAGCCTGCTGAAACTGACTCATAGCTATGGCTGTAAAAAGGTGAAAAATTAGTATTTTCAGTGGGGGGGACACAGAGTGAGGAGGAGTGTGAATCAGTTCCTATAAAAGAAAACCAAGTTCAAATCCTCACCCCAAAATACAAATCAAACCAAAACTCTGTGGTGCCTTCAAGATCCCTCTTGGATTGGGGGGCGGGGGAGGAAGAGGGCTAAAGCTACTTCCCTTTGGGATTGCCTCAGCCCCTGAGCTGTATTAATGTGTCCTGTCCTAGATCTTTGAGGATCTGGATGAGGTGGAAGTAATTATTGTTGATGATCTGCTGATTTAGAACGAAACCAATCCCGCAGCATGCCAGAGATCAAACTGGAACAAATGCCAGGTCAGGCTGAGTGAGGGCAGTTATGTGGGACATGGACTCAGCAACAAAGACTGGACCCAAGAAAAGTGGAGTCAATTGTGCAAATAGAAAGACTCCAAATCAAGGAGCACTTATGGAGCTTCGTGGCCATGTTAGTCAACCTAAGCAAATTATCCCTCATTTGTCACAGGCAGAATGCTCTTGGAGACTAATACAGAATGGTACAGCAATGGCTGGCAAAAGAAAAATGTTGAGGAATTAAACAAAGGTTGCCATCAAAAGACCAGCACTGAAATATTCTGAGATTAACAAAAAGCCCAAGATCTCAGTTGGTGCGAATTCTCAGAGAATGATACAAGATGATCACCCAATGGCAATTGCTTTCTAAGCACTGTCCCCAGTGGCTACTATTAGAGTTAGCTTATGATGTTCACCAAGTTGCAGCGCTGGTAGAGGCATAAGGTCCTGGGAACAGCCCTTCCACATTCCTGCACTGGGATCTGGAACAACCAGCGCTGGCCTCAGAGAATCCATCTCTGGTTTACTGCAGCACTGTGAATGCTAGTCCAGGACAGGTTTGGTGAAAGCTGTGAGATTGCAGTGCAGGTGAAACAGTGTGCTCATGGTTATGTGGACACAGTACTGAGTCTGAGTTCTTTGGCCTCCGGGACACAATTAAGGAGATATCCCAGAATGCTTTTAACTAAAATTACTCCTTTGTTTTGTTATGCAGCCTGTCTTTTTTGTTAGTAACCTCCATTTTGGAGCTAGGATATTCTTTTGTTTTAGGAGCTGCTAATCAGCTCCTGTTTGCTGTGATCAATCTGTGAACAATCAAATGAGATCCTCCCTGTCCCTGTGAACAGCTCTGTGGAGCTCCTCCGTTGCCGCTGCTGCTATCTAAAAACAAACATAGCTCCTGTTTGCTGTGATCATCTGTACCTGGCTGTAAACAATCAAATGAGAGGCAGGCAGGGAACAGGGGAGTCAGTGCAGCTGTTTGCAATTAAGAGTTAAGACTAAGGGGTCGGAAACATGTTCTGATTTTTCAAGGCAGGAAGCTAAACACAGTGTTGGCTCCAAAACTCCCCCCTCTCTTTCCCTCCGCTCCCTGTCATACTAGACCCCACTCCACCTCCCTCTTTTGAAAAGCACGTTGTGGCCACTTGAATGCTGGGATAGCTGCCCATAATGCATCACTCCCAACAGCGCTGGAAATGCTGCAAATGTGGCCACACACCAGCGCTGGTAGCTGTGAGTGTGGCCACACACCAGCGCTGCTCCTACACAGCTGGATGACCAGCGCTGCAAACTACCAGCGCTGCAAACTGTAAGTGTAGCCAAGCCCTTAGAGTTAGCTTATGATGTTCACCAATCGCTGACAGGGGCCTGAGTGAAACATAAAGGTCCTGGGAACAGCCCTTCCATATTCCAGACTGGGATCTGGAACAACTGACAAAGGGACTGGCCTCAGAGAATCCATCTCTGGTTTTACATTCAGCACTGTGAATGCTAGTCCAGGACTTTAGAGGTTTGGTGAAAGCTGTGAGAATTCCCTTGCAGTGCAGGGGAAACTAGTGTAAAGTTCATGGTTATGTACTTCAGTACTGAGTCTGAGTTCTTTGTCCAGATGCCAAGACACAATTAAACGTGATACAGGAATGACCCGTGTATAGAAGCTGTGACAAAGTAGGCTATGTCTGTATCAAATTGCAAACTCCATTTTGGATGGTAACCTCCATTTTGGAGTAGGATATCCTTTTGTTTTAGGAGCTGAACCCGGGTCTCACCTTGTCCAGGGTCAGGTTATTATGCTGCATCCCACACACTGCCCTTCCCAGGAGCAGTGTGGTGGGGCCTTGCTGAAAGACTGTGACTAAGAAGCCATCACAAAACAAACTAGAGTCATCAGCTCTGTCTCTCAACTAGTGGCCATCCATGTGGAACACAAGCTCACTACACAGAAGGGAAAGGGGCTGGAGATTCTCCGCCTGGGAACATGGGCACAAGGGGTCAGAGATGGTATTTGAGGAGGATGATCTCTGTGAGGGGGGCTGGCCACTGCCACATGCCAGGAGACCAGGCTGGAGAGAGAGAAGGCAGAAGGCACTCTGCCTGTCCTGAGATGCTGACCAGACTTTGGCCTCACAGAAAGGGTGAGAGCAGACTAGGATGGATATGTCTCAGAACTCTTATTTTGCAAAGCTCTGTAACTCTTTAGTGCTTTGCTTGCTTGCTTGCCATGTTGTCCCTGAAAGGGTTAATCAAGAAGCTCAGAGGACTCACAGCAAGGTGGAATGTTAGAAAAGTGTCTCTGAGCAACTGGAGGCTCAGGAGGGCTGGGGCACTGGTTCTGGGGTCTAAGGTGGCTGGGCTGCAGAGTCTACTTCACAAGGAAGGGTAGCAGTGTGATGCTGTATGAAATCTGGGGACACTTTAGACTATTATGAAGACCAATATTGTAAAATGTAAATAAGTTGTGCTAGATATGTCAAGTGAGGTATCTGCAAAAATGTTATAATTTGCCCAGTACAGTAATTCCTCACTTAACATTGTAGTTATGTTCCTGAAAAATGCGACTTTAAGCGAAACGATGTTAAGCAAATCCAATTTCCCCATAAGAATTAATGTAAATGTGGGGGTTAGGTTCCAGGGAAATTTCTTTCACCAGACAAAAGACTATATATATATATATATACACACACAGTATAAGTTTTAAACAAACAATTTAATACTGGTACACAGTGATGATGATTGTGAAGTTTGGTTGAGGTGAAGGAGTCAGAGGGTGGGATATTTCCCAGGGAATGCCTTACTGCTAAATGAACTAGCAATTGGCTGAGCCCTCAAGGGTTAACTTTCACACTCTACTGTACAAGGCAGCAGGAAAGGAGGGACGGCAGACAGAGACACACACCCTGTGTGTGTGTGTGAGTGAGAGAGAGAGAGATGCGCATTTCCCCCTTAAGTATGAAGTGGGGTCAGAAGTACACTGCCTTGTTAATTAGATCAGAAAGCTGAGACCAGACCGCAGCTGCAGCTGCTGCTGCCTGGAAGCTCCCTCTGTCGTGTGTCTCCCCTACTCTATAGAAGATGGGGTAAGCGGGGTGCAGGAGCAGGGGGGAGGGGGACACCCTGACATTAGCCCCTCTCTTCCTCCCCCCCCCCCACAGCAAGCAGGAGTCTCGGGGAGCAACTCCAAGGCAGAGGCCAGGAGCAGCATATGGCAGTCGGGGGAGAGACAGCTGCAATTGATAGCCTGCTGGGAACTTAGGGGGGTGGGGAGCTGATAGCGGGCTCCACCCTGGTTCCAAGCCCCCACCAGCTAGCTCCACTGGGCTGCTCTCCCTGCAAGCAGTGGACAAAGCAGGTGGCTGCCAAACGATGTTAGAAGGGAGCATCGCAGAACTTTAACCGAGCATGTTCCCTAATTGATCAGCAACATAACAACGAAACAACATTAACCGGGATGACTTCAAGTGAGGAGTTACTGTATGCTAATCTTTTTATTATGAGTTATAGATATGTAGGGTGTATCTGTATTTCAAACTTGTGCTGTGCATCTGGATGACACCCCCAGGCAGATTGGCATCAGCACTGCCTAGTCTGCTTGATGGCCCATCAAGGGACATCAGCTGCACAATGAACCCATTGGAAGGGTCAGAGATACACCTTATGACTCAGCAAGGCATGCAGGGGTGTGCCTACAGACAGGCCATGGGCTGGGCAGCTTGTGTTTGAAATACAAGCGGCCTGGTAAAAGACTATAAAAGGCAGCTTCATCTTCTTCATTTTGTCTTCAGTCCTGTCTCTTGTCTTCATTCCCGCTTCTTACCTCTGGAGTAACCTTCCTACACAGGAAGCTCTGAACAAAGCTGTGGATGTGTCCAGAGGCACTTACAACCCAGCAAACTCACCAATACTGCTAAGAAACAGCTATATGGACTCTGAATCTTTGTTTGTATGTGTCTGTTTTACCATTTAACATCTCGCTACTTATTCTTTCTTTTTTCTTTATAATAAGCCTTTAGTTTTAGATGCTTAAGGACTGGCTGGCAGCGTGGTATTTTGGGTAAGAGCCAAACTCATATTGACCTGGTAACACGACTGACCCTTTGGGGTCAGAAGAACATTTTGTATGTGTGAGCCAAGTTTAAAATAACTTCTCACTGTACTGGACCTATGTGCTGACTGGGAGCCAGAGAACTGGAATGAAATAAAGGGGGCTGTGAGATTTATTTTTTTGCTTCTTGATAACCAGTGTGTGGAGCAGAAGCACCATTTGTGACTGGTTGGGGAGTTTAACTTCAGTGTTACCCACCAGTCTTGGGAATATCTGCTCTCCCTTTTGCAGCCTGCCCTGACCTTGGCATTTCCAGTGAGGGCTGCCCTGGGCACACAGGGTCACAGACAGATACCTGGGAGTGAGTCTGAGAAACCCAGAGCTAGGACCAATGACCAGGCTCTGCCCAGACCTGATTGGCTTAGGAGCTTGTGGGATCCAATGGTTGGGTCCACTCACAACAGACTGGTGTCTGTCCAGATGGGGGGACAGGGACAGGTTGTGACAGAAGCATCCTCAGTGGAATATGTGATAAATATGGAGTAAAAGGAGCGAATCTGTGCTCAGAAGGAAAGTGGGGGCAGGGGTGGAGAATGATCGTACGGATTGGAGGCAGAAAAAAATCTATCTGGACGCTCCTTGCGTGGTCTTTCCTTGCAGGACAGGCTTGGGTTTTATGCTAATTTTTATGCAAATGGCACCATGGGTATCTGATCCTGGGACTTGCTGTCCCTGGCTGTTCTGGTTTCTGAGCGTATATGTTGCTCTGGGAGCTTCCGTGCACCATGGAATTTCTGGGATGTCTTCAGACATGAATGTTAAACAAATGATGCTTATGTAATGTTCTTTAATGTCATTATTAATAAAGGGATGATTAAAAATGGACAGAACAGCCAAGAAAGGTCACATCTGGCTCATCCACATCCCTGCTGATGCCGGATCTTTCCCTACAGTCTCTTCTGCAGGGCTTTCTCCACATCCGTTTGAAATGACTCAAGCCCTGGGGTTTCCATTGCTTCCCTCAGCAGACAATTCCGCACTTTGGTAGTTCTAGCTCTTGGGAAACCTCTCCTGTTATTCAGCCAGAGTTTTCTGCCTCTGTTTCACCCCATTACACCTAGTTATACACCTTTGGTTCACCTGGAACAATTCCTCTCCCTCGCTGCTTTGACACCCATTAGGTATTGTGCCCCCAAGCCCATAACCATGGCCAAGCCTCATGTCTTTCTTTATTTTAATCTAGTCATGCAAATGGGTCTCTCCAGCTTCTGGATGTGCAGGACGGGGAAGAGGGCAGTGTGATGAGCACAAAGATTTCACTAGTTCATTCTCCTGCCCCCTGACCCCACCCCCTTTAACATTAGCAACAACTGACGATTTACTAGGAGGCAGGGGCCTCCCTTGTAATATTGACAAAGTGCCCCACAGTGTTCACGCTTTTCAAGAGGAAGTGGATCATGCTACAAGGCTGAGCATGCTGGGGGGGCGTGGCTAGGTGGGGTTGGCCTTTCCTTCTAGCCTTGGCTAGCACAGAGTTCAGATCCCACCTTGGTTGGCAGGTGAGTTTGGTGTTTGGCCACCATGGCTTTTGGTTTGTTCGGCCATTGTTGCATAGGACTGGAAAGCGGCTGTGTAAGAGGCACTGGGAGACCCATGTAGTGGCCCAGCACTGGAATAGCAGCGGGATCTACGGGCAGAGTGGAGGTGCATTGGCATTGCTATATTGAGCCCTAGGCTGGAATAACCAGGGTTTCTGTGGGGAGGTCTACACTACAGAATTACTTCAGTATAATGTGACTAATCCACCCCTTGAGCGACGTAGTTACACCAACCTAGAGTGCTGGTGCAGACAGCGCTATCATGGCAGGACAGCTTCTCCCACCAACACAGCTACCGCCTCTCAGGGAGGTGGATTAACTACGCCGACGGGAGAGCTCTCCCCCGTCGGCGTCATCCATCTTCATTAAAACACTGCAGCAGTGCAGCTGCACCAATGCAGCATATGAAGTGTAGGCCTGCCCTCTGGGTCTGAACTGAGGTGCATTGGCAGAGTGATAGCATGTCTGCACCAAGTGGCTGTGTCACACACCCGTGAGGCAGGGAGATGTGGAGACTCCCCTCACGTGACGCTGCTTTCCTGCTTTCCTTTCTGCCTTCTCCAGAACGCTCACAGACTTACTGAAACAGCCGGGCCATGGCCCCTCGGACCACATGACTGACGGCCACGTGGGCAGCATCCAGGTCCAGATGGGTGACGGGCTTGCCCGGAGCTCCCCCAGAAATGGCACAGGTAAGAGCATCGCCTCCTGTCCCCCTCACAGTCCCAGCTGTGCTGGGCAGGGACCGGGTTGTGGGCAGCAGAGGGTCTCCCGGGCTCCTTCCATTTCTGTGAATGAAGTTTGAGGGGGGCAGGATGGGAGCTGATTTGGATGTGTGGCGGCTGCGGCTGCCCCTGCCGTGGGGTGGCAGATTTCGAGGCTTGCATAAGTTGCATGTGTGCCTTCTGCCCCTTCTCCAGTGCACTCCCTGCTGCCTCTGGGGGGGAGGCTCCCCCTCCGGGCTGACAGTCCCCTGCTTGCTTCTCTGAAAGATCGGAAATGACATTTGCCCTGGCAGCAGTCAGCATGTGTTTGCAGCTCACAGGTCAGAGCACAGTGCAGTCATCCGGCTAGGACAAGCTGCAGGAGCCCCCAAGGCTGGGGGTTACTAGCTGCACCCGGACTAGCGGGTGGGAGCATGGAGGAGGGAGGAAAACTATCCTAGCTGTGAGGTGTGTTAGGTGGTGGAACAGTCCCGTGGTGCTGGGGAAAGGCCCATCACTTGGGTTCTTTAAAGCTGGGCTGTGCAAAGCACTGCAGAATACGGTGTAGGTCAGCGTCCGGCACTGCCAGAGTGTACCCGGGGTGGGTGGGATCCATTCTATATCTCATCCTTCTAGAGCAGGGATTTCCCCCCCTCAGAGCTGGAGCTAGTCCCAGTGCTGGTGAATGGCGACAGTGAGGTCATCTAGCGTGTGGAGGGGGGATGTCCTCACAGGGGATCTGCTTTTGGGGTGGGTGTGGGGAAGTGTTTCTCCTCTGCTGAAGGATGGGCTGATCGCTATCCCATGCTGTCCCCTTGGCACTCCCCTGGATGGTAGCAATGGGAGGATTGGTGGGGCCAGGAGTCACTGGTACCACTGCGGTCCCCAGCTGTGTAACACAGGGAAATCGGCTGCTAATCCAATGGTTTTAAGTTTGGTTCAGCTCTGCTCTGCCCAGGGAAGATGGGGAGGACTCTGTTTTCTCTTTCATTTGGCAGTGACACTTATTAAAGGGGGCCAGGGGAATTTGCATTGAAACGCTTTGATCTGAAGTTACCACTGGTGAATGTCTCCCAACCAAGAGCCTGGAGACTGAAGTCTAACAGGTGGATGGGCAGCCACTCTCCTAGCTTTGCACTCACATGGCCCACAGCAAGGGACTGTTGCTAGGAGTGACGGGAGGTCAGGTCCTGTGGCCCATTCAGCCACTGGTCTCTCTGCTGAGGGGGCCAGCTAGTGCTGCCGGGAATGGCGGTGTCAGGGCTGTGGGTGTCCCAATGGAATGGGAACTCGCCCTTCACACCAGCCACCCAACAGCTGTCGGTTACAAAGGGCTTTTGGCCTCTCCTGATCTGGGGACAGAGTGTCACCAGAGCCACAGCCATGGAAGGTTCCCTGAGCAATCCTCCCAGGTGTCCAGTCCCACGAGGCAGGTGGTGATGTTTGCTCTCAGCACAGATGTCTGACTGCTCAGGGGAGACTGTGGGGACGCATGGGGGAAGGGTGTCCAAACCTGAGGCCAGGGTGGGGGAAGGGTGAGCTTGTTAACATTAAAATGCATTTTTATGCAGCTAAATGCAAATATATATAACTAGAACCAAGGAAGGCAGGCCAGCCACTCTATCTTGGAAATCAGTGACTCGCAAAAGGAGTGAGGAGTCCACGTGAGCCCCCGGTGCGATGCTGTGGCAAAAAGAGCTATTACGCTCCTTTGGTGTATAAACGGGGTGGGATGAGTTTACCTCTGTGTATGTCCCTGGTGAGACTGACTCTGGCATACCGCATCCAGTTCTGGGGTCGGCAGTTTAAAAAGAATGTTTAAAAGTTGGAGAAGGTGCAGAAAAGAGCAACAACCAAGGATTGACAGGCGGGAGGAGATGTCTTGCAGTGAGCCACTTAACGAGTGCCATCTGCGTAGCCTCGCCAAAAGAAGATGTAACTTGATTAGTGCACAAGCACCTTCACAGGGAGAACACACGGGCTTTTTAATGTGGTGGAGAAAGATATAACAAGAACCAATGGCTAGACGCTGAAGCCAGACAAATTCAGATTAAAATTAAGGCACAGATTTTTATCAGTGAGGGGGAATGAAACCATTGGGACAATCTACCAAGGGAAGTGGTTGATTCTCAGGCTCTTGCTGCTTTCAGATCAATACTGGAGGCCTCTCTCGAAGCTGTGCTGTAGCCATGCACATGTTCCTGGGCTCAGTACTGGGGTAGCCAAGTGAAATGGAGTGACCTGTGGTGAACAGGAGGACAGGCTAGATGATCTAATGGTCCTCTCTGGCCTTAGACTCTGACTCTCTGACCCCTTAAACCTTCCCTCCCAGAATCTTTCTTTGCATTTCCAGACAATATGCACTTGAATAATGCTGTGGTCAGCACCCCCATCACCCCCCAAATGGGGCTGCCACGTGCTCACAGCAACCGGCTGCAGATGACGAGCACCATGCCCCACCAAGCTCCGGACTACGCCAAGTATGCCACGCTCAAGGCCGTAGGTATGTGCTGCCACCGCATCGCTGGCCCAGGGGCTGGACAGGGCTGCTTCACCAGCAGGTGCTTCCTCTGTCTTTGCTTCAGCTCCTCCCTCCCCTGATCCCATGGCAGGAGTGACTGTGATTTCCCCAAGGCCAGAGGGAAGGAAATGGGACACCATTGCTGCTGTTAGGGAGAGCAGCGCAGCCCCCTCTTCTGGCAGTTCTGCAGGCCTGGAGAGAGAGGCAGAGCCTGCAAGTGTCTTGTGTGCTGAGTTCGAGCAAAGCTTCGCTCAGGGGTGGGGGTTCAGCACAGGCGTCAGTGAAGGAAAGGGGCCTGGAGCAGGCTGAGCAAGGGAAGCTGCTGCATTCATGGAGCAGGGGCCAGAGATTGAGATGGCCAAGGTTCTTTCCCTCGCAGCAGAGCTGAAGCCCAGGTAGGGAGAGGCGGGGCCATGCATGGCGGAGAGCCATCCTGGCAGGCAGAGACGTGGAAGGCTCCTGTACAGCTCAGGAAGGTGTGTGTGTTCCCTGTCTGTCTGACTTCCTCCCTTTGCTTTGCTTTCCCCTGCAGAGAGCGCGCCCGAAGAATTCTACAAGCGGTTTCCCATGGTGGACATGCCTCCGCCTGGTCCTCTGTCCTTCCCACCCATGGGGCTGCATCAGAAAGACGTGCCTCCCCTGCACGACAGCTGCGCCTTGGTTGGCTTGGCTACACCCGGGCAGAAGGCCAAAGTGGTGAAAACCAACGCCCACCCACTGGTGGCCAGCCCTGCCTTCAAGGGAGGCTGGGACCCCAGCCATCACCACCCCCCTGATGTCCGCCGACAGATCTATGCCAACAAGCGCCAGTTCAGCGTCGAGAAGCTGCCGGAGGTCTTCAGCCAGACGCCCACCCACTATGTCCAGCCCTCGCGGCCCTTCTCCACCAATAGCAAGACTGAGGTCACTGTCTAAAAAGAACCTCCATCTTTTCTTTTTATGTCCCAGCAGCCTCTGGTGCTAACGGTCTTGCCAGCCCAGACCACCAGCTAGCGAAGTACCAGAGGTGCTTCCCCATTATAGCTGATGGCACTAGGCTGGGTGTCAGGAGGGGCGAGGAAGGTGGGGGAAATACCCACCAGCACAGGTGCCCACACCTCCTGAGAGTACGCGGATAACGTGCATGGTGAAACAGGCATGCATGTTGCCCTGTGATTGATGCACGGCTGTTGTTTCCAGTTCACCTGTCCATCACATCACACTTGTACCAGAACGGTCAATGTTGACAGGAGCAAGGGGAAAGGCACCCCCTCCCCACCTCCCCCCCGAGAGGAAGGACAACAGGTGGGAGATGTGAGACAAGCAATTGCAATAACCATTAAGGCCCATTGGGTTCGCACGTGTAACCCGTCCCCTCCCTCTGCCCCGCCACGTGGGTTTTAAACAAGGGCCCACAACCACCAGTCATGCCAGTATAAATGAACTGTACAAAAGGGCAGCTGGCAAGGGCTCACAAGGAGTTTGACGGTTCCCTTCACTGCCAGCTCAGCTCGCTCCCCTGCACACGCTAGGCACCAGCGCTGAGTGGGGGTGGGGATTTTTCTTACACCCATTTTTGAATGTTTCGAATGAAGGCCTAGCTGACCCTACAGTTCTTGTTGCATTTAGCTCCCGCAGGCCAGGGCTGTGGGTCAGTAGGTGAATGCAGGGCTGCCCCTGCTGGATGCACAGTAGCAAAATATAGGTCCTATGTAAACAGTGACTGCTGGCTGAGGTTGCAGGGGGTGCTGACCATTATTTTTAGTTTCTGTGGGACATTTCTGCCAGCAGGGGCAAGGCTGAGCACTGGCTTTGGCAGCTCAGGTCGGGGCTGATGGGGGGATACTGGTTTAAAGGGGGTGCAAAGCTGTCTCAGTGAGTAGGCTCCATGGCCTGGCTGCATCGCATTTTCCATGGAGCCTTTCTGGCTGCAGCTACTGCCCAGCACCAGGCCCTGACGGTTGCTCCTGCCAGGTTACAGCCCAGCAGAGCGTGTGGGGCTTGGGATGGAGTTGTGGCTCCAGAGCAGAGCCTGACCTCTCCCACCGCGCTGGGTGTGATGGCCATAGGTGTCATGCGCTTCACTCCTTCCCCCTCAACCTTGGGTCGTTTCCCCCCACGCCCCTGCCCCGGGCCCAGCCGTGTTCCCCTCTCCACTCGTACAAGTTCCACAGCAGGCAGCAGTGCCAAGCTGGCCGCTGGGCTTGCTGCTAGCGCTGGAGCTGCTGGGCTTCAGTCACACCCCTACCAGCTGTTATTGCACACGCCGGCTACCTGGGTCACAGCCTCACCCAGCAGCCACTGCCCAGCCCCATGGAACTGTATCCAGAGGGTCTCGGGCTGGGTCAGCCCATGTCTCCCTGACCATGTTCAACCACTCATTGTGGTCCACCATGGAGGTGGTCAATCTCCTTTGTGCCCAAGCCATTTAGACCCACCCCCGGCATAGGTTTGAAAAGCCACGGCAGCTGTCAGCCTGGGGAAACAGCCACATTGCTCGTCCCTTTGCAGGGGCTGGGCTTTTCTAGTCACCTGTGTGTGTGTCACTCACTTGCTGCCCTTGTCGATCTTTGTTTCCTTAATTCTGCTCCGTTCCTTTTCAAAGGGGCTTTGTACCACGGCCACGTGTGTGGCTAATGTCTGCCCGGTGGAGTGCTAGTGCCATTCCCCTGAGCAGTCCCTCTCTGCAGCTGTATTTCTACTACCTGGGCAAGAAGCACATGCTTGGCCATTGGCAGGGCCAAACCACAGATACAGCTTGCAGGGTGGGCACAGGTGACGCTGCTGAGGTCAGGTGTGAACGGGGGACCTTCAGCACCAGAATAATAAGCCACTAATGCTTGAGCTAGAGGACAGCGCCTCTGATGAGCAGCAACACCTCTTAGCTGGACCAGCTACTAAAGGTAGTGGGGAGGGATAGCTCAGTGGTTTGAGCATTGCCCTGCTAAACGCAGGCTTGTGAGCTCAATCCCTGAGAGGGCCACTTAGGGATCTGGGGCAAAAATCAGTACTTGGTCCTGCTAGTGAAGGCAGGGGGCTGGACTCAATGACTTTTCAAGGTCTCTTCCAGTTCCAGGAGATGGGTTTATCTCCAGTTACTATTTTTTTATTTTATTTTGTTTAAGGTGAACATGCCACACTCGGTTACCTTTTTACCCCCATCACTCCCCCCCACCCCTTCATCTGTCCACAAGGCAACAGCGAGCTGCAGAGAGACAAGCGGGAAGGAAAATGGAACAAAATGTTCTATTAGTCCCGGCTTGCCTCCCCCCCTGCTGATTTGATGTTCACACAAAGTTTAGGGCCTTGCAGGAGCTGACAAAGAGCTGCCAGTTTTCCTTCCTGCTGAGCTCTGGTTGCTGCACGGTGGCACATGCCCTTTGCACAATGCACTGAACAGCCTCCAATAGGCATGGACCTCTGCTCAATCCTGCGGGGGGCGGAGGCGTGTTAGCACCATGGGCTGCATCCTCTGGCACCAGCCCATGCGGTGGGCCCATGTGCACCCCCAATGACAGCCAGTGCAGACCCCCACCAAGGGCTGCATACCCACTTCATGCTGAGGCCAGGCCAGGTTCCCACCTTCCTCCCCTTGGTGAACTAGGGCTTCCATATTGTTTCTGATGCCTGGATATTAAGTGACTTTAGGCCTTGTGCCAGCCCAAGCCCTGCAGTGGGTGAGGCTGGGCTTAGCCCTGCAGCGCAGGCGACCACACCACACTCTCCCTCCCAGCCCAAACTGGCCTGTTTTGTAAACCAAGGGGCTTTGCCGCATCAAGGCCCCTTTGGCTCTTGGCCTCTGCTGAGGCTGCGAACAAGGAGGCCAATCAGTGCCAATTGCCAGGTGTGTGAGGCAGAGCGCGCTGCAGCCACCTGGCCCCTCCGGCAGATGCTGGAATAAAGCCACCACGCAGCAATCAGCTGGCAAAGCTGCCAAGTGGGGGCTGGGGGTTGGACTGACACCCCAAAGGGGAAAGACTCTTCTCCCCCCATTCTCTTCATTCCAGCCCTGAGTCCTTTGAGCCGCTGGACCCCTTAGCAATAAATACCACCCCCAGACGCCTGAGCCGTGCAACTGGCTGTGACGGGGCAACGCGAGAGAGGGCTGGGTAGGACAGCCCGGCCACAGACAGCCAGAGCAGAACCAGGGCACTGGCTGCACGAGGGGCAGGGCCGCATGCCAGGACCACGGCCACGGGGGCTCAACCCTTGTGTCCTGCCAGCCCTGGGTCATTTTTGTTTGTAAGTCCTACTTTCTGCCCCCGCCTCCTACAGAAATAAAAGTGCCCCTGTTGCCAGCCTGAGTGTGTGTCCAGTGGCTGTTGTGCATGTGCAGACCTGTGCTCCCAGGTCGGGGGGTGTTCGCAGCGTTTCTGAGGGCCTCTCTTTCAGCTAGACACATCCAGCCGCCCCTTTGCCTCTGGCAGCGTTAGGCCCCAGGGCTCAGGAAGAGCTACACCAGCATTGAAGCCTTGTGGGCTTTCGTAAGGGGCTGAACAGGACTTCCCTGCCCCACAAGGGCTTGTGACATAGGGCCACGCGGCCTCCCCTCCACCCTACTGGCTTGGGGGCGGAGGCACATAAGTAACTGCAGCCCTTCAGCCCAGCTGTGCTTCATTCAGCGTCTCTCAGCACCAGGCACCAGCCCGTCACAGCAGCACGTGAGCAGCCTGAGGCTGAGGGGTAATGGAGCTGGGTCAGTGGGTGGGGTTGGGACACTTCCCCCACACTGATTGCTGTGGGGAAGTGAGACCATGTCAGTGACTAAGGGTAGAGCTGTCCCCACTGAGAGCCTGCGCTGCCCCCCCCCCCCCATTGTGTACAGGGAGGGTGGTGCATGCCCAGCCTATTAGGAAGGTTGTGGCATGGGTCAAGGCAGAGATTTGCACTCTGGTCTCCCATAGGGCAAGGGAGTCGTGGGCCTTATGCTGTTCCCAGCAGCAGAAAGTTTGAAGAAGGGCGCATTGGGCCTTTGTCTCAGCCCTGGGACGGAAGAAGGCGAGTAGGCCAGGAAGCCCCATCCCCCAGAGCCCTGCCCAGAGGAGCGCTATGGGTCTGGGTGGCAATCAACGCCCGACTTCCCCCAGCACCGGCTGCTTTACACACCCCATAACTCTGCTTCCCCAGTGCAGCACGTGCTCAGCTGAGAGAGCTCCCACCCACTTGGGGCACCCAGGATTAATCATGTCCCCTAGAGGGTGGGTCTGTTCTTTCTCCGCTTGTGACAAATGGAGCAACGCCCGCAGGGAAAGCATTCTGCATTTTAAACACATTCCTGCCAGCGCCAGCAGCCCTTGAACAGATGCCTTCAAAGTCCCCACCCCCACACCGCAGCCAGCCATGGCCACATCAGCCCCCCTCCGAAGGAGCTCTGACCATGGGTAGGAGCCGACGCTTGGTCAAGCTGCAGCAGCTTTAAGTTCCAAACACAGAGAAGGGCAAACGCGGGTTTGCGGCTAATGGGAATGGACGGAGCAGTGCAGAGTTTGTATGTCCTGGTCGCGTTGTGCAGGAGGTCAGACTAGACGATCATAATGGGCCCTTCTGACCTTAAAGTCTATGAGTCACACAGGTGCAGCTACACTTATCACATAGCCCCACTTCAGCCACGCCCGCACCTAGCCCTCCAGGGCCCTTGGCCACACCTGGCCCCTGGATACTGTCAATCTGAGCAAGGTGTTTCCAGCTGATTGGCTGGGGGCAGGTTCCTGCTACGAGGTCCAAGCAGCAGCCAGGCACACGACAGCATGCAAGGGTCAGGGGCCAGCTGGCTGCAAATAGTGTAGTCAGCTATTCCGGCGCTGTATCAAACCCCGTGTGCTTTTCAGTCCCCATCTCCCGCTCCAGCGGGGCCGGCTGGCGGGAGCAGGAGCGGTGGGGTGACAGCAGCGACAGATTGGCTGGACTCAGGAGCCATCCTTAGCAACGTGGGAGGATGCAGCCTCTGCTCGGTGCCATATGTAAAGCTACACAGGCTACAGCAGGACATGGAGCAGCTGTGAATGTTCATCTCAGGCCCAGCTCACCCCTGAGGCCAGCACCAGCTTGGAGCCCAACCCCTGGCCATAGGACCAGCTCACACCCTGCCCCACGGCCAGCCCAGCACCTGCTCACGCCCTGCCCCACGGCCAGCCCAGCACCTGCTCACGCCCTGCCCTGCCGCCATGCGGGCCCCTTGCCTGGGCCCCTGAGATCACAGGCATCTAAGGCCCAGCTCCTGCCTCTACCAGGGACAGCCTGAGCCCAGCTCACACCCCGAGCCAGGCCTAGCCCAGTGCCAGCCTGGCACTAGCTCACCCCCACCACAGCCTGACTGGTCCTATTGGACCTGGGGTCCCTCACTCCTCGCCCTCCAACCAGCAGCTGCCCCTGCCTTTGTTAACACACCGGTTCTCCAGGGAGGAGACAGCCGCTTGGGCCCTTTGCAGCACAACAGCTTCCTCGTAAACCATGGCAGGTACAGAGCGCCTGACCCTGGGGCACCTGGGAGCACTTCACCCGCCCTGGCTGAGCCCTTCACGATGCTCTGCAAGGGACAGTCAGACCCACTTGTGGCAGGCAAGAAGTTACGTGCTACGGTCACGCAGTGAATCACTCTCAGGACGGGAATAGAGCCCTGCTCCCCCCACTAGGCTGCAGAGCCTTTGATGGAGAAAAGGCCCGGGGGGTGGGGGGGATTCTTCAACTCCCCGCCCCCACGGTTTGTGAGAGGCATCGGTATTGCACCGTGCCATACAAAGCATGTCCCAGGAGCAAGGAGCCATGGGGAAGGTACGTGCTGCTCCAATCAGTCATTTCTCCCTCCTTCCCCATCCGTCCCCTGCCAATTTGTGGTGGCAGAAATCAAAGGCTGGCATTGGCACCGGGCCAGCGCAGCGTTCAGGCCTCCCAGGAGCGGCTCAGTGCCCCTCACCCACACGTACCAGCTGCCAGGCAACTGCTACCCTGAGGGTGACAGCAGGCCCCTGCCCCATCAGCTCTCTCAGGGCAGCTGCACCTTGCTGGTGGTTTCCTGCACAGCTGAGACGAGGGAGCAGCAATGAATCACCCCCCACCCACCCCCGCCAAAAAAAATCCCAGCAACAAAACCGAAGTCAGAGCGCTGCAAGCGCCCAGAGCAGCCTGTCCTCATTCTAACATCTTACACCAGGGAGTCCCCCCGGAGTATTAATCTTTAATAGCGGAACAGGCGCAGACCCTCCGAACAAAGAGCGACACTCCGCCAACCTGATTTCGCTTCCTGAGCGGGGGAAAGGGGGTGGGGGGGCTCTCAGTGGAATCTCACAAGAACGCTCCCGTCATTTTTTAATGAGAACGGCTTACAGTTCAACGGCGCTTTCCATCCCACAGTGCCCGACCCACTGTGCAGAGTAGGCCGGCATCCCGAGATGCAGCCACCTCTGGGGGAGCAGGCTGCCGCCCTGTCCTGTGGGTGACGCTGCACAGCACTTTGGAGCAGGAAGTGAGGTCTCCAAGAGAGGTTAGCTGAGGGGCTCTAGGCAGACAATGGAATTATCAGAGCGAGGGGCCGATGGCCAGTTCTGCAGGGCTAACACACCAGCCTGGTGAAAGTGCCATAAAATCTTTACTGGCAAGCCAGGGTCAGCGGCTGAGTCCCAGCTCGTCTGACACACAGCACTGCTGGGAGCAGCGCCCCTGAATGAGCGACCTCCTGCCTCAGCACGCCTGAGCATGAATTGCCACCACCGCTTAGGAAGTACTTGGTTTGCAGCACAGCTCTCCCAAGCAAGAGCTAACCAGGCACCACCCTTCTTAACTTGAGAGTCCACAATCAGAGCACAGAGGGTAGGCCCTGGGCAGTCACCAGTTAGAATAAATGGCTACACACAGAAATCTGGTGACCGGGGCTCTCCTACCATAACGATGAGTGCAACATAAAACTCAACTTGCACAGCTGAAGAGTTATTCTGCACCCGACAGCAGAGGCCCCAGCTATATCAGCCTCCTTGGAGACCGCCTCCACTCCTCCCAAGCCTTTGCTAGTGTCCTGATCATTACTGCTCAGAAAGCCCAAGGGAGACCAGACTTCCATGCTGGTGCAGCTCCAACCCCAGCTGTGTAGATCATCACTGATCCATTGCGAACAAGTTGGCCACTGCTGCAGGGCGTTCAGACATGCCTGTTACAACGTACAGCACTGTAGTAATCAGAAACACTGAGATGGGCAGAGGCAAAAGCCCAGCTTTGCTCAACCCATCAGCACACACCGGTACCCAGGCACCACTGCATTCTTATGTCCCTCAAAACCATCCCCAGAGAAACCCATCAGATGTAGCACAAGCTCTTCCTTTCATGGTAGTAGCACTGGAAGTCTTTAGTAGACCTGAGTAGGAAACTTTTCCCACACTGAACCAGGACAAAAAAAATCAAGAGCTCAATTTTCTTGACCTCCCCCCAGAAAAATTGGTTTGGGTCAAAGTGTTTCGGCTTGATTTAATCACTTCTGTTTAATGGTACTAGAATTAGCTTAAATAGATACACAAAACGTAGTTTTTAACTAGAAGACAGCTTTTGAAATGAAAAGCTCCAGTTAAAACTAAACAGACAGTTGCAAAAAAAATTTCAAAATGTTTTCAAGTTGAGAAATTCATCAAAACCAGCAAATCAGTGTCGACTGATGAAAAAAAAATTAGTTGGTGAAAAATTCCCAGCTAGCTGCAGTCCTTCCTTTGCAGTGGTCACATGCTATTTCTTTGCTAGATTTCTACTGCCCTCTCGTGGCCGCAGGCATAGCAAATGTAATTAACTTTGATCCTCCCCTCTCTTGCTGCGTTTGTCTTATAACAGGAGCGAGGCTTTTTCAGAGTGGCCCCTTTACCAGTACTGTGTGTTAGGGATGGTCTCTGCTGAACTAAATGCCTGGTGGATTACGTACTACAGCAGAGAGAAGTACTCTGTGTTGACCAATATATGCTGGGCTTATATATGTATTATTAATATATTAAAAAAAACAAAAACAAACAGAAGAGTGGGACTGGAAGGGACCTCGAGAGGTCATCTAGTCTAGTCCCCTGCACTCAAGGCAGCACCAATAACTACTAAACCATAACTTGACAGGTGTTTGTCTAACCTGTTCTTAAAAACCACCAATGACAGAGATTCTACAACCTCCCTTGGCAATTTGTTCCAGTGCTTAACTACCGTGACATGTAAGAAGTTTTTCCTAATGTCCAACTCAAACCTCCCTTGCTGCAATTTAAACTCATTGCTTCTTGTCCTATTCTCAGAGGTTAATTAGAACCATTTTTCACTCTCATAGGTCATGTTTTCTAGACCTTTAATCATTTTTGTTCCTCTCCTTGCGGACAAATTGGAGAAAGTCAAATCTTTTCTGAAATGTGATGCCCAGAACTGGATACAGTACTCCAGCTGAGGCCTTATCAGGACAGAGTAGAGTGGAAGAATTACTTCTCCTGTGTCACTTACAATACTCCTGCTGATGCAAACATCATTCTGGGATGTTTGCTTTTTTTGCAACAGGGTTACACTGTTTACTCATATTTAGCGATCGATGCACTATAACCCCCCAGATCCTTCTCTGCCGTACTCCTTCCTAGGCAGTCATTTCCCTTTTTGAATACATGCAACTGATTGTTCCTTCCTAAGTGGAGTACTTTGTATTTGTCGTTATTGAATTTCATCCTATCTACATCACACCATTTATCCAGTTCGTCCAGATCATTTTGCATTTCAATCCTATCCTCCAAAGCAGTTGCATTCCCTCCAAGCTTGGGATCATCCACAAACTTTATAAGTGTATTCTCTATGCCATTATCTAAATCATTTAAGAAGATGTTGAACAGAACCAGACCGCACTCCATATGCTCTACCAGCTTGACTGTGAATCACTGATAACTACTCTCTGAGAACAGTTTTCCAGCCAGTTATGCACCCCCCTTATAGTAGCTCCATGTAGACTAGTTTTCCCTAGTTTGTTTATGAGAAAGTCATGAGAGACAGTATCAAAAGCTTTACTAAAGTCAAGATAATACATCTACCACTTCCTCCTCAGTAACAAGGCTTGTTACCCTGTCAGTGGTTACCAAACAATAAAAGTCAGTCAACCTTTCTCTAGGAAAATAACTAAAATGTATAAGCACAAAAAACAATTTAAATCAAGGTTTCCTGCTTGCTGACCTAAATCATGAATAAACTGGGTGATGCTGAGTTATTTTTATTTCAATCAATGCATCTGGCTCTATGGGTATGTCTACACTGCAGTGTAAGCCTGTGCTTGAGCCCGAGTTTAAGCTTAAGCCCCTCCTTCCCTTGCATCTACACTACAATTGTGCTAACCCAGGGCTCAGAACCAGGGTTCCAGGACCCTGCAGGGCTGGAGGGCGCGAGCTCGAGTTAAGCTGGGACCCAGGGTATGAGCCCTATTGCTTTGCAGCATAGACAGTGTGACAGATTTCTGTTACCAAGCTGCCCAGGGCATCAGGTGATCAGGCTGAGGCCACAGGATCTTTAGGGGAGGAGATGACGGAGCACACCAAGTGTCTAAGTTTTAAAGCTTTATTAATAAAAAAATAAAACAACAGCGGTGAGTGTTGGGACTGCTCCCCCGTCACTCAAAGGAAGCAAGAAAGCGTTAGCACCCCAGCCCTAACCCACTTTCATACTCACACCCAAGGCTCGTCCGAATTGGCCTGTGGCTTCTTATAACCCTTTTCACTTATGCCAAGTATCCCATAACACCTTGCATTAGCTGAAGTAAGTTTTGGCTTAAGTAGATAGTAAGACTGTCCGCATCAGGACATAGGAGTGTTTTACCATAGCAACAGATAAGGAGTTATTCTCACAGGCCAGTACTGGAACCTCCCAAAGGACAAGTCATAAGTGTTCTACCCTGGTTCAAACCTGGGAGGTACTTTTACCCCCGCTTGGTACGGGGAACGTATGTGTTCAGAACCAAGGTATACGCGGTACAGCCTGGGACCAGAAAAACAACATAGAAAGCTGATTGGTTAAATCTCATTTCAGCTAATGCACACCATAGCTTTTACTGTAAACAGATTGGTTATAAAAAGAAGAGCTTTTAGGCATGTAACTTTGGGAGCCTATCTTCTCTTTAAGGTGAATTCAACAACACTGCACAAGATAGCTTCCTGAAAACGGTCTCATATTCAGCCCTCCTCATTGGTGGTGGGTATAATAGGCCAGGGGAGGCCACTGCCACAGGATCCCTGGTTGCAGAGCTTTTTTGGTCGTTTGGTTTTTTTGGGGTGGGGGGGGAAATTTTGCTTTATTATGCTCCATGCAGGTTTCGAGGTGGCTGAGGAGGCGGTATGTGCTATTTCACGTACTGGGTTTATCAGCAGTCTCTCTGGACTCCAGGGACATTACTGATGGACCCAGGAAGCTGAGTAGCAAGTACTGCCTCCTCAGCAGCCCTGGAAGCTGTATGGGGCATATCAAAAGCTTCTTCTGACACGAGTGAGAGGCAACTGCATGTGAGAAGGGACAGGGCTTTTCCCAGGGCTGTTGTTGCCCTGGGAAAGGAGAAGAGAGCAAGGGGTGTTGGTGCCCAGTGAGGCCCTTGATGCTGTGTAAGCTGGCCACAGCTGGCCTGTAAGAGTTCTGTGGAGAGAAAGGTTCTGCCCTGTTCCTTGTTAGTATAGTGGTGAATATCCCCACCTGTCATGTGGGAGATGGGAATTTGATTCTGATGGGGAGGATGTTGCCTTTAAAATGAAGAGAAAGAAATGCCTTGTCTGCCAGCACTATGGCAACCTCCATTCACACCCCACTGCAGTGTTGATTTTCACCTCCAAAGAGATAGCCTGCAAGACTACCCCTGCCTGCTTGCCCTGCCCTAGCAAAAGCCTCTACATCACCCCCTGCCCCTGAGCCCAGCTTTTTCAAGACCTGCACGTCAGGGCACGCTTCAGAGTCGCAAAGGGAAATACTCTGGCCAAGGGCATGAGGACCATCGCCCAGCCTAAGGTGGTGGCAGCTGGTGAAGGGGCGAGGAAGAGAGAAAAGCGGACAGGCAGCAGGCTGGCCTCCTGTCTTTTTTCCTTTTGTTGCAATTTTAACTATGACAGTAATAGGGAGACTTCAAAAACAGCTGTGGCCTTAGGTGAGGTAGGTGGCCACCCCAAGAGCACAGAACTGAGCATTTCCCCCTCTGTTGCTTCATCAGTTGAAAGCTGGCAATGATTGTATAGTGGTTAGTACTCTGTGCCATGGCTGCAGCAACCTCGGTTCAAATCCGAGTCACAGCATTGCTTTTGGGTGGGGGATCTGTTGACGAGCACCGAGTGGCTCAGCCTGATTGCGTCCGTTTGCAAAGAGAGCCAGCAGCTGGTGCATAGTTTCTGCTTGGTAAAGGAATGTCAATGAGGTAAATCCATCAGGAAAATAGTAGCAGGGAAGAGTAACAGGAATTCTTCCTGGGCACTAATGTCCAGAAGCAGCGTATTCCCTCCTGGAAAGGGCTGAGTTTGGAATGTCTGGCCCCTGCACGTTGAAAGGATCTACGGGCCTGAGAAGCTGCAGCCCTGCAGAGGCGCTTTGAAAGCCAAAGCGGCCTTGGGTGAGTTTGTGAAGGTGTGACTTTGAGGAGCATGTGGAAGGGGGAGGGTAGAAAGAAAGGGCTGAGAGGGGAAGGTGCTGAGCAGCCCATCGGTGAGGGAAAGGTCCCAGGCAGGTGTGGTGGGGGGAGCTGTGTAGCCCCCCACAGGCAGCCTGCTGAGACTTTTCCCTGCAGTGGCTTGGGATCTGGGGAGGGGAGGTGTGGCACAGCTGCTGCTGGCCCAGGACTCCTCTGGCTGAGGGGGGGTGCGCTTGGGACTCCTCCAAGCAGGGGTGACTCATGGCCCCAGCCACAGGAGAGGGGCACGGGTCTTGAGTCCTGGCCCCGCCCTGCAGCTGAGAGATTTCAGAGAGGAAGTCCTGGGTTGCAACCAAGGACTAGGCTGGAGCTCATTTCACCAGGGAAGAGAAGAGCCTAGAGAGAGCAAATGCTAATTATTACCGTGTCTGGCTGCAGTTCAGAAACCTGCAAGAAATGCAGAGGTCTCTGTCCAGCTTTAGTGTGGAGCTTTTCCCACCACCCACACAGCACCAGTGCAACTGACGACAGCCCCCAGAATAAACTGCTATTGGAGCTACAGCGGGTTTCTGAAGGATAGAGGCACATTGACAGGGGCACATGTACAGGTTGCACCTGAGGTTTGTACAAGTAGAATCAGATATCAACTGCTGTAAAGCTGCAGAGTTAGCAAACGACTCAGTTTTGGGTGAAATCTTGGGTTGGATTTTTACCTAGACTAGCTCCTTCTTTGATGTTTTGGAGGGGGGGGGGAGAGTTAGCTACTGTCCTAAGAGCCCTCTCTCACCAACCACCTGCCACCTTATTTTCCATTTACACAGGTCCCAAGAGGCCCCAGCACTTGATGAAACAAGGTTCATGAGGGAAAGGAAATGCTGTAGTAGCTGCCTGGCTACAGACTCCAAAAAGAGCACAAACAGGCTAGGAGGGTTATATCACTACCTACGCAGGACAAGGATAGCAGGTGCACCTTGTTAAGATTGATTGACAAAGGAACTAAGTCAAACATAACAATGGGCAACCCCAGTGAGCTGCTCATAAGTGGTTAAAGCTCCCAGCCAGCCAAAGGCTAGAAAAGCCATTTCCCAATGGTTTCTGGAACAGCTAGTTCTAAAGCACCCAAGAGCAGAAGTTACTCTTGAGTTGGTCCTAACACAGGAGTTGGTTTACAAACAGCAAACCCACTAAGGAATAGTGATCACAAAGGCTCACTTCCCCAAAGGCATTTAGGCTCTTAACTTTCATTGATTTCATTGGAAGTTAGGAAACTAAATACCTGTGTGAATCTGGGCCTATTTAATTAAGTTCAACACTCGTAGGGAAGGAATTAGACAAACCATAGCACAGACACAGCTTTAGAAGTTTTTCCATTTTATTTTTTTAAATGAGGAAGCTAGTCAAAGACACACAAAAAGGAAATTAAGACACCTGGGGTCTGCATGGAGGCTAGATCAGCAACTCTAACTGAGTCACAGAAGTTAGGCATACCCCTAACCAAACAAGGAAATAGGAAGGCAAGGAGAATAAAACCAGTATGGCTAAATGGCAAGCTTCAAGAGGTTATTTGAGTCAAACAAGCAGCTTTCAGAGAATGGAAATCCAGCCCTAGTGAAGCCAATAACCAGACAAACAATGGCAGGTAAAATGGAAATCAGGTGGGTTACAAGAGAAATTTGAAGAATAACTGACAACATTAAAATGAGAGAAGTGTGTGTGTGTGTGTGTGTGTGTGTGTGTGTGTGTGTGTGTGTGTGTGTGTGTGTGTGTGTGTGTGTGTGTGTGTGTGTGTGTGTCTCTGATCCTCAGGCTTCCTGCTTCAATCTGCTTGACTCCCAAAACATAAAAGGAGAAATGGAGACTAAAGCATTTCTTTGCATCAGTCCAACACTTAGAGGAGGTTGGGGGAGATGTCTATCCCAAACTGCTCTTCATGTGGCTAAGATGAAGCACAAGATATCCAAGGAGAAGAAGCCAGAACAATGGCTAGATTCAAGACCACCAATTCATGAGCTCCAGAGGATACACACTGTATTTAAAAGGTATTTAAGACTGAAGTAGATGAGCTGCAAACAAAAACCTCCACTTGTTAAGATCAGCTACTATAGCAAATGCTGTGCCTGCCTTAAGCACTGAGGTGATCCTAGGAGTTTCAGACCACCAGGACAACTAGTTGAAAGCTATAATTACAAGTAAAATGAAGCCGTAGATTTATGTGATGGGACAAGCCAGCAGGGCTTTCAAAAAGGAAAGTACAGCCCTCGTCAACTAGGATTCTTTGAGCATGTGGACAAAACAGTGGATAAAGGAGAAGGCATTGTTCTAATTTGGATTTTTAAAAGCTTTGTCAGAAGCCCTTCACAAGGGGCTATATAAGAAACTAAGGGATCAAAGAGCAGGAATAATGGGGGGGAAGCAAAAGTTTCCCCTATGAGCATGTTATTTCATAATTGTCCATTACAGGGTTTTACACCTACCCCTGAAGCATTTGGTGATGACCACTGGCAGAGACAAGATCCTGGACCAGACAGACCACTAGTGCAATCTGGTGTGCTGTACGGGCAGGTTCCACAAGAAGCAAGAACCCCAAACTACCAGGAAATGCTGCTCTTGCTTCCATTCCTGGTGTGGTGAGCAGTAGGAAGTCCTTCAGAGCAAGATTTCCAGCCTAGTTTAGCAGACAAGATGTCTAGATAAGCACTGGGGCTTGCATATACTTCTATGAAGCGACTCCCCTTTAAGAACTTTGGTGGTTTGGCCATTTCTAGTCCAACCCCTTTCACTGCCGAGTTTAAAAGCTATTCAGTCTTACCACTGCTAAAAGCAGCATGGATTGGGGAGGGGGGGCGCTATTAATAAATACGCCATACACAGGGCCAGGTGGTACCACGGGTCTTTATTAGGCAACAGTTGCTCTCTAGCACTGGGACAGGGTACATAACTGGGCACCTCTCAAAGAGCAGAAATGGTTCCCTAGAGCCATCACCAGCTATATCTTTTACAGCAAAGTGTCCCTACTCCTAATATCCGTTGGATAGACAGACAGTTTTTCACATCCATAAACACCTCCCACCCCCCATCCCGCCCCAAGTATTACAGTGTATACACGGAAAAAGATTGGAGGGGGAATAGACAGACAGCGGGTCCATAAATAACAGCACACAAACAGGCACAGAGAGGAACCTCACACCTGAAGAAGTGCCACAGGTGTAAAGAACAAACATCATGCATGGTCCATTTGCACAAGGGCAGCCTGCACTGTCCTTAAGCTATCAGTACTGCCCTCAACGTCTCCTAGGAGCCCATCCCACCTCCCCCAGCTAACACTCCAGTACAGGGTTCTGTTCACCTTTACATGAAGTGACCAAGGGAGGAGACGGGTCACCACTTCCCATGAGTGCCTGGACAAACAGGGATGGGTGCAGAACTCCTCCCCTCCCTAGTATACTACTGTTGCGTTGCAGACTGACCAGTGGAGGTTTGAAATGACATGGACGATGCCATGGGTAGATACATTCCTGGGCAGATTAAAAAGCCTGGGGCTTTAAAGCAAGAAGCCTTTATGGGAGCAGTTTGTTTGGAAACCAGGGTCTTAGTTTCATCCTGCCTTGAAGGGGGGGTGGGCATGAGGCTCTCCACAAACAAGCTGTATCTCTGTCCCATTTGATGAGCCAAGAAGCTGTGGTCCCGAGCCATAAAAAGCAGCATCTGTTCTTGTGCCAAACTACCAGGGTACTCGTATCACCACGTTATTGTTCTCATGTGCGTTTAACACAGAAGCAGCCAACGTGATCAACACATAGGACATCTCACGTACACTGATCTACCGAGATATCAGGAGCCAGAAACCAGAAGAAAGAAAACCACTCCTGAGTGTCCCACTTATCATGGGCTGCTGACGCCAATGCGAAGCAGGAGTTCTAAGTGGAGCCTTTGAACGCATCCACCCACACACTGGGAAGACACAAAGGACATTTTCTTTTGAGGAAATGATTACAATTATGACTCTTCCATTAAATGCCCCCCAAAAGGGGTGGGAGAGATGCGGGGGCAGGGGGAGGCATTTCACTGCAGAATGCCCAGCAGTTCAATAACAGGGAGCATGGAACCAGTGTGAACGTGTGGTTTGATGGCAGGCGAAATTACATCAGTAAGGTTTACATCTTAGCAAAGCAGTGGTGGACAACATTCCCAGGGTGTTTAGTTCTGTGGCATTTGAAAACCTTCACCAGGAGCTCGCTGCAAAACAGAGGCAGAAGGTCCCACGTGTATTGTAACAGCCTTTTCTTTGCAGTAACTGAAGCTCCAACGGTGGTTGCTGCAGAAAACCGAATAATCTAGACAGGTTTAACAAAAATTTGAGTTCTGCAATGAGAGACAGTGCTGGGTAACGAAGGGCTGCAGGCACCTGCTCGGGATAGGACTGTACCTAGTACCAGCGTAGTTCTAGCTACACACATACACACAGCACACGCACACTCAGAGCAGCAGCAATGCATTCCTGCCAAGCGCTAGCTTCCATATTGCAGGTGTGAACAGGAATGATTTCACACACAGTCTTTGGACAGAGGCAATGTGAAGGGTGGAACAAAAGGGAAAACTGGGTTACTCCCCCTCTTTCAAAGTCACATGACTTGGCATTAGTACACAGAGGATCCAGCCAGCTCCAGGATCCTCCAAACCATGGCAGACACCAGGTTTATGTAGGCTCCCTCCCGAGGGGGCACATCCTGCCATGCAGATCAGACTGACAGGTGTGGACAAAGGGGCCTGGAGCAGGGGGGAACCACCAGGTCTAGGATTTTGAGTAATGAAGTATCAGACCGTCTCTTTTTAAAAACCCGTTTTAATCTGTGCCAATGAAGGGAACCCAACAGGGACAGTTCTCTCCCTTCGCCTCAGCCCAGGTCTCTGCACATCCTAGGTCTCTCACCATGTGCGCAGCCCAGAGAAAGGTGCCCTTGTGCCCTCACTATGGACGCTGCTGAGGATTTACACTAGAACTCTGCCCTCTCCCAACCCCAACAGAGGCAGGAGGTAGCTCTGTGAGGGGGGAAGCACATGGGGCAGGGGGTACTGAGAAGAGAAATCTACTCAAACTGTTCCCGACATCTTGTAAAGACACAAACAAACATCGCTATAAAAAACTGTATAAAAACCACAGGGAGATTTCCTGGGTGGGGTGGGCTGGCCCCAAGCACCACCCCTCCCCCAGAGCTCCCCACACACGCAGAGTCTATAGAAAAAGGGTCCCATAAAAACAGTGTAGTGAGCCCCACCTTGAGGAGAGAGCACTAGTGCTCTCCCCTCCCCATCCCAGCCAGCCCGGAGCAGGCAGGCGGGCAGCCAGCCTGCAGGTAGAGAGTTGCCTGAGATGCTGGTTTTGCCTCGGAGGGGGTTCCGGGTGGCTCCCCTGCCCTCCCCTGAGGGGTCTGGGAGAGGAGAGCAGCCCCCGGAACACAGACCCACCCAGCACCAGGAAATGGCACTTTTGTCCTCAGGGCTTGCTGAGCCCTCCTCCTGAGCCGGCATCGCCTCTAACCCCAGCGAGGGGCAAGGGAGTGGGGGAGCTGCTAGCAGCCGCTGGCCTGGTTACACAAACGAGAACAGCACTAGCCAGATTCCAGTCCTGCCACCAGGCCTGAACGCAGCCAATGGCTAGGAAAGCTAACCCTGGGCTAGTCCAGAGCCCTCCCCAGCCCAAGTGATTCCACTCGCAGGGCCCTAATCTAGAACGGTCTGCTCCAAAGAGGGACTCGAATGGGGGGAGAGTCCAGTCTGACGGCTCACAAGGCTGGCTTGGGCCGCACGGCCCCTGGGCTAGGAGGCGGCAATAGCAGTGCCCCCGCTCAGTTTGACGATCATTTGCTGGCAGTCGTTGCAGGAGCGCCTGTCCCCCACTTTCTCCAGTGTGCGGGCTGCTTCCGCCAGCAGGACTGCGCGCTGGCCCGGGGACGAGAGGAAGGAGAGGGGGAGGTGGCGGCAGGCCAGGAGAATCGCCGTGGCTCGCTCTCTCTGTCCTGGCAGCGTGTCCAGCTCACCTGCACAGGAGAAGAAATGTCACTGCGACCAAGCCCGACACAGGGGATCCTGTCGGTCACCATGAAACGCAGCCTTCTCCGGGCTGGCTGACAGCTGCGCAGGTCAATACACCACGCCCGAGTGTGATGGGACGAAGCCTTCAGGGCGGTATGTTAAGGCAGCGAGGCGAGGTGGCCCGAGCTGCAGTTTGGCCAGGATTGCAGGATTAACACCCAGATCCCAGGGAAAACACAGACTGGATCTATAACCAGGGGCCAGGCCCTCGGTTCCAAATGTAACTCGTGCCAGTATTAGTCATCTCGGATGTTCACTGTGACCTGAGCAAAGGCATTTGCTTACTAAGAGGATTTTTTTTTTTTTAAAAAGCTGATGGCTTTTCTTTAGGAGATCAGCACTTTAAACTTCACCCTGATCTGTGAATTCCCTGCTTCCTATGGGTAGTTCGCTCCCCTTAAATTCAGCTTAATGATGGTTTTTAAGAAGCATTTTAAGGCTTGCCCTGTGACCTGAAGCCCCGGGTCCTGGTTTCCTTTGCTAGAATATAGGAGTCTCCAGTGAGATGCCATCTTCTGCTGGAGTCTGTGTAAGGATCCCAGGCTCCGCTGGGATCTATTTCCCTGAACCAGAGCACCAAAGCCCCACAAACCCCAGCGACGGACTTCAGGCAGACCTATCTCCAACCCCTGCACCGTTCAGCAAGGTCACTGCTAACACGCACCATGCCGGGCAGCTCAGTTCCAGACACTAAGCCCTTGCCAAATAACTCCCTGCTTGCCAAAGAGCCCACGGCACAAAAGAATGCTACAGATCCCTCTCCCAGCAGGGAGCCTGTTCCCACACCCACCTTGTTTGCCGCTCTGGGGGGTGCGTCGCCTCAAGCTGTGCTCCAGCAGCTGGTGAGTGCGGGTGGGGCTGGCGCCTGCCATCAAGCGCACAGTAGCCTCGTGCAGGAACACCTGGGGGAGGAGAGCAGAAGGCCACGATGGGCAGCCTCACACTGGGAAGATCCTACGTCCATACTGCGTATCCCATGCTGCTGCCACGTGAGACAGAGCTCCCAGCTCACAAGCAGGGACACGGTTTCCCCTCGCGCCTCGCCTCTGGCACGCCCTACTGAGTGGTCCCAAAATGGGGGCAAGAAAGGAGTGAGAAGCAAAGCTGTTACATTGCCAAGGTACGGGAGGGCGAGGAAGGGGCTGGGTGGAAGAGGCTGGCAGGAGTAAATCAGGGCAGAAAATGGAAGAGGTGTGGCCCCAGCCCTAGGCTTCCTTATCTCCGAGAACAGGTCTGATGTCCCCATAAGAACCAGGCCAGTGGGGTTAGCTGTTTAACACACACTGTTTACACACATTTAGAACCAGACAGGAGAAAGCTCTGTAGGTTAGACCATAAGGAGTAACCCTGCACTGACAAGGGACGTGGAGTGGGAAGAGAGGGAGGACCCCGGATGAGACACGAGGGTTAGCCTCGTACTACTCAGCCACCGTTTAGCACATGGGTAAACGGAGTCCTACATTGCACAGACTCTTCCCCCACCCGGCTCCCCAGTGGTCCAGCCTGAGCTGGGAGATCACAGGGATTATAGATGAAAGAAACCCCAGGCCTTCACCTCCATCCCTTCCACATGGTGCACACATCCCCTCAGGACACTACAGGACTGTGTTCACAGGATGCTCCCTGGTGCTTTGTCCAATCAGTGAAAAGCAACCAAATGACAGAACCCAAGTCCTCCATTTAGCCACAGAGCAGGAGCAGCATGGACAGACAGGGCATGGTTCCCTGTCCTACCCTCTGCCAATGGCCTCAATCCTAACTTGCAGTCACCTCTAGGGACAGGAGGGGTGGTCTCTCATTGGCAATCTCAGCAGTCTATACCACAAAGGAGGCCAATTAACTAATATAGACACCTGCCCATTGGGAACAGGACTAATATTGCCAGTTCCCCACCCAGCTGTCGGAGGGGAGTGGCTCTCGCTCACTAAGTGCCTGGGGAGAGACTGAATACTGTTGGAGATGTGAGAACTCCATGCGCCGTCTCCAGCCCCAGGCCATTCTGTCCTCTTCTGCACTTCAGATTTACAAACTCAAGTGACGAAGCTTCTTTGGGGCAACTATTTGGAAGTGTGGTGCTGCGCAGAGCAGGCTGAAAACCAACATGGCTTGCTCTGTGGGACTGAAGGGAAGGCAGATGGGAATGAGAAAAGAGGCAGGACTTTACCTTGCGATAAGCGGGCCTGAAGCCATGGGCCAGTTTGCGCAAGCTGCCGAGGTCTCGCTGGAAACCCGTCAGCTCAGAGGCCGAGGCGTGGTAGGTCTCACCCAGGGCCTGGCTGGAGTTTGCCTGCTTCTGCCACAGCGTGGTGCGGAGTGAGAGCAGTAAGTCACAGGTCAGCAGCTGGATCATCTGCAAGGAGCCCCCACAAGAGAGGACGGAGAAGGTAAGTGACCCAACAGCTTCCCACTGCAGAGTGGCCAGGATTCTTCATGGCTGGGAGCAGCAGTGCCCTCTAGCAGCAAGCAGGCAGAGTGACCAACCCACCTGAGCAGAACCATTTTGCTAAATGCCTTGAGTAATTCTGAAGGGGAATTTACTGCTGCCGAGAGGTGCCCAAATCAATGGCTCTGGGGACCAAAGTCCGCTCCTTCATTTCAGAACAGGGACGGTGGGGCAGGCCCTGCCCAGGAGGGACCATTTCTAGAGGGCGAGTGCTGCTGACACGGTGTTATGGCTCTGCGATGTGGTGCCGGCTCAGCAGGAAGTGGCTGGAGAGCTCCAAACACACTGCAGACCAGCCACCAAAAATCCAAAATAACCTTCAGTGACTATCAAGCTGAGCTGGATTCAAACCACCAGCCTCGAGGCAAAAGGCTCCACATTTGACCAGTCACCTGGAACCATCCTGCCCCAGAGAGTTAGTTACCCCCGAGCCAGGCGGGGGTAACCGGAGACCCTGCAGGACAGCATGCCTAAAGCAAACAAGCACTTGATGTGCCCTCCCCTCCTTCAGCACACCACAACCTGCTCTGTATTGTTACACAAACACAGAAAGGAAATTTTGACTAGCACATTTGGCTTGATCCATTAATCACATCAAAGCAAAGTGCGCTCCACAGCTGCACAGTGACAAGCCGGCCCGTTTGCGGATGGCTATGTCAGAGCCATCAGCCCACCTCAGAGCTCCATGGCGTCACCGCCCTTAAACACACACTAGTTATACACCACGAGGCTGTTCCAAATGGAATCAGCAGCACCAGTGTCTTCCTTGGAAGTCTTCCCATCCAATACTGACCAGGCCCTAGCTTACTGAGATCTACCAAGATCCTCGCCAGAAGTAGAAGGCTACGGGCCATAGAGAGCTCTACCGCACACAGAAAAGGGAGGCCTTGTCCCCGCCCAAGCTCCCTGAATCCCACCCGTTGCTGCTCCCAGGCAGGGGAGATGGGATGTTATCCTAGTCATCCTTCGGAGAGCCTACCTGCGCTGCAGAAGTGGAGAGTGCCTCTGTACTGCACTGCAGAAACATTGCACAAGTACTGCCAGAACATGCAATGCAACTACAATGCACTACAGCTGCCCCCAGGAATAACAGAGTGGGCCAGAGCCCAGCATCCCATGTCCTGCAGGGAAGCCCGCGCTTTGCGGTGCTCTGAAAAGTAAAGGTATGAGAGATGCACTGATGCAGAGTGACTAAGGGAACAAGGAAAGGGTGGCAACAGGCAAGATGACACAGCCAAGCACTCAGCTGCGACCATGTGCCCCCAGCATGGCATTACAACAGAGAGTCACCTCCACACCAAGCAAGAGGGGCGGAAAGGCTGGATGAGGAGCCCATCTCTCCCTCTTCTCCAGTCATAAGCATGAGATACTGGGGGGAGGGAAATCCTCTCCAGCCTGGAGCAGAGCAGAAAGGGGGGGAAAGGGGGGGGGGAAGTGAGACATGCCTTGAACTCCTCCACAAGGGGAGACCAGAGCGACATTCCGGCCTTAGTGAAAACTACATGGTAGTTCCTTGCAGGAATCAGGAAGGAAGCACAAGCTTGCAGAGGGCACCCTGGACCCTTACATTGTTGAGGCCAGTGTTAGAGACACCACTGCTCATGTTAAGGTTGTTCCACAGGTGGCTGCTGGCCCTCTCGCAGTGACCAAAGGAGCTCTGCTGCCCATCTGCCTTCCCCGACAGGGAGGCCTGCATGGCTTTGCATACATGGAAGATCGCTTTCACCAGGGCGTTCCTGAAAGACAGAGACAGGGCAACGCTTTCAAACATTGCTTTGTCCAGGCCTCTCCAGCAGCTGCTCTAAAGCACCTTCCAGTTCTAACCAAACAAGCCTTTAGCCTTCAAGGACCTTTACTGAACTGACCTTAAGTTCTAAGGGAAATGAATTCAGTGGTCTCAGCCTTCTCCCCATCCCAATTGGTTCAGACCACAAAAGACACCACATAATCTGGCATAAGAGCACTGCCAACCCGGAGAAGCTGCAGACTGGTATAGACACACGTGCAGCACTGGCAGATCCAAGGGCATCGGGGGAACCAATAACAAAGCCTGTGTCTGTACACGTGCTAGTAGGGCTTGTCTACACTTAAAGCAGTGCAGCTGGGCTGCCATAGCACTTAGCGAAAACACTATCTACACTGACAGGAGAGCTTCTCTCATCAGCCTAGGTAATCCACCTCCCCGAGACGTGGTAGCAATGTCCACAGGAGAAGCTCTCCATAGCACTGTCTACACCTGAGCAACATAGTTATACCAACATATGTTTGTAGTGTAGACCAAGTCTGAGTTTCTGTCTACAGGAGCCCACATGCAGCTGGACGAAGGGGCTTTCAGTGATGGGCACTGATGTTGCTTTCAGTGTTACTAGGAAAGGTTTACATGCTTTCCCCTCACACAGGGCATCAGCCTAGGGTACTCAGAGAGAAAGGACCCAGATGAGGATAACCTTCCCCCACAATTTTTCGTTTAGATAGCCCGTACAGGGCTGTTACATTCCCATGGGACGTTCCCCAACCCACTGCCCAGGCGCTGATCAACATGACAATGAACACTCCTACGCATTGGACATTTCCACATCATGCCATTGCAAGTACTGAAGCAATCTCCCAGCGAGACACTGCAACTACCTTCAGATGCAGCACCAATAGGGGTAGCCCACAGAACAAGTGCCAAGACGTGCCCGCCCCACAGAACATCTGCTTTCAAATGGGCCATTGATATAGTCATTTCTGGAAAGATACGGTGTTTTGAAAAAGGTAAAAGGCCCACGCACTCTGACATCTCCAGGGATTTGGGCATCCGCTCCACTTCTGTGAAACGTGACTTCACGCCTGCATCGTCCCCTCTGAGCCAACTGATTGCCATGCCGATTGCCGCTGACCACCATCTGCACACCAAATCAGGGCCTATGGAAACAGTAAGACGACACTGCAGCCAGGGAAAGCATAAAAACCTGTGCCAAGATCAGATACGTAGAAGGATAATGCCTGATATTTCTAGTGCCTTCCACTTTGATGAATCCAGAAGAGCTTTAGGGAATGTATGGACAGACGTTATTTCACCCAGCACTGAAATGCAGCTGTCTCTAGGGCGAAATGCTGCAACCTCTTGACAGCACAAAACAGGCTAGGACAAGGTGTGCAGAACAGTGTACTCACTCAAAACTGCAAGGGGAATTTTAGGCCTTCAGAACGTAGTTGGCCTAGCCAGACTCTCTCCCTTGCTCTAGTGAAGAGGGGCATGGGATCTTCAGACGACAAGCTGTTAAGATCTCAGTTTTCCTCTCTCATCCAAAGAGCAGCTGCTGCAGCAGCACACAGAATGCTCGCGCGCTGCGTCCCGCTGACTGAGTGAAGTTTACTGAATCATCTCACTTTGCCTTGAAGGTCTTTCCAGCTTCAGTGACTCTATCACTAGCCAATCCTATTCCTGGGGGGCACGAGGCCTGCCCACTGCACTTCTGTCTGTATGCTGCACCCCTTTGCCCTGCGCCCGTTTGCTCGTTAATTTTCCTCGAGTGCAGGAGTGGTCCTTCCGAGGGCTTGGAAAGTGCCTAACACATTTTGGGCACTGCAGCAACATACACAGCCACCACAATCCACTCCGTCCACCTGAAGTTACCAGTGGAGTTTCTATTCCATGGAGCTGAACTGCTGTAGCTGATGTGCTGTTGAATAGCTCTGTCCCAGCCCACAAGGGGCTACACATCAGCAGAGGCTGATTCCCCTGTAGTTAGTAAACCCCAAAGATGAAGGGTGCCGCAGAAGCTGGGCTACCATTAAGACTCCCAGAGGTGGAGCGGCTTTGAACCATGACACTCACCCAGGGCTGACTTCAGCACGGAACTGCTATTGAAAGGTGGAGTCCCGCTTCCCATCGAGTCCACAAAGGAGTTGACTAATTTCAGGTACTCCAAAGCACTGGAGAATTCGCTGCAAGCACAAGCGAGACAACAACATTCACTAGGCAGCAAGACACGAGATGCCACATTTGCAGCGTGTGACAATATAATCTGGATGAGCCGCATTTATAAGCTCCACTGACCCACTAGGTTAGTGAGTTAGGGGGCAGATACAAGAGTTCGAGCTCTGAGTAGTGCTGCTTTGCTACGAGCAACCTTCCCCCAGCCTGGAAGAATACGACTGCGTCAAGAGGAAGCCCTGCTGGGTATGTCTACACTGCAGCTGGGCGTGTGCCTCCCTGCACAGGTAAACAGACTGATGCTAGCTCGGGCAGTGTGGACATTGCAGCTCCGGCAGAGACTGTGACTAGCCACTCGAGCTCAGACCCAGGGCTTGGATTCAGGTGGCTAACCTGAGCGTTCACCAGAGCCACAGCCGCCACACTTCTCTTTTTAGTGCACTAGCTCGAGTGAAGCTAGCCAGCTGCAGTGTAGACAGACCCATCCAGGTTGTACTGGGCAGAGGAAGAGAGGCCAGGTTTAGGATTCACCCAGAGCAGTGAATTAACCTCTGGTGTAACTGCAGAGATGTTTGCACTCAGGGTCTGTCTGGACTTCAAGCTGGGGGGAGGGGAGTGTTAAACGTCCAGCTCAAGGAGACATAGCCATGCCAGCTCTGATGGAGCAAGCACACGGCATGCAAGGGGTTTCCTACCCTGAGTATGATCCTGACTGAGACCCGGGTGGCTAGCCCCTCCCGCCGCTGCAGCTCCCATTCGGTTTCAGCACGCTAGCTCAACCAGAGCCGGTTCAGGTAGCATTCCTCAAACTGGGAATTACTCCTTCCGGCTTCTGTGTAGGCGGCTCCTCAGTCTCCAGGGGGCAGTGTTAGCTAGTGCTTCACTGTCAGCGTAATCATGGCCAGGAGTACACTCAGTGCTAGCCCCCAGGTCACAACAAACATGCTCTACCTGCTCTGTAAGCAGGGTGACCAGATAGCCAGGGTGAATAAACGGGACAGGGGGTGGGGCATAATAGGCACCTATATAAGAAAAAGCCCCAAATATTGGGACTGTCCCTATAAAATGGGGACATCTGGTTACCTATCTGTAAGCCAGTTGATAGGTGGAAAAACACAAACCCTAAAACAGGCTATTTATTATGGGAAGGACTAGTTGGAATGAACAGAGGAGAATTACTGGGTGTAACCAGCGACGTTTTCAGGAAAGGCAACATTTGCTCTAACATTTTAATTAGCACTTTAAATTGTATAGATGCTGTCTGGAAGCTGCCAGCCTTCTCTCCAGTGTCTGACACCCGCTGACATTAGGTGAGACAGTATTACGAGTCCTTTATAGGCTCCTTTCCACGCGCGGCTTCCAAGACAATCTGAACTACATTTCAGCAAGTCACAAAAGCTATCAAATGTTCTCAACCTTGGCCAAAGACAACAGCACATGTTGGACTTATCCAGTTCCTCTGCGTCTGTCACAGAGGATGTGGGGATCCTGTCCATGGAAAATGTATTACTATTAAAAGAGACCCCTGCCAGTTAGAGACACAGGGCTACCTTCCCACAGCAGTCCACGCATGGTGTACAACACCTTGCAACCTTTATGCTTCATTAGCAACAGCAGTAGCTTGTCGGACATCGATTTCAATGAGCTTGTTTGTCACCCACTGGGACTATACCAGTACTTAGATGTACAAACAAAAATGTAACTACACCTGCACTATAATAAAAACTATACTATTTCCTAACTGATCGGGGAGGGGAGAAGTGTGGTGTCCTCTTGGACCAAAGCCCTCTTTTGGGGGGGCAGATCACTACAGAACTTCACAGGTTTGAGAGAGACAATTAGGACTGGTCTAGGACAAGGCATGACCATAGTTCAGTCCTAAACCAGACAGCTCAGAGAATAAAAAGCAAGTCTTTGCTTTCCCTCCATTTCCTTCAGATATGGTGACAGAGACCAATGACAAAGACTGCAGCCAAAGCCTGCTCTGCCACTCACACATCTATATATTTTGGTTTGGTTTACACTGCTGGTAAATGCAACCTAACGTTTTTTATTTCACTATCAAGATACCACAAACAAATGTTAGGCATGGAGCTGCTGTATGTGGCCAGGTCCCTCTCCAAGTGTCTGGGCCCAAAACTGTTATAGCTAAGATTTCTCCTTCAAATTCAAGTGTGTGTGGGGGGGGGGGGGGAGGTTGGCAGGTCCTGAGTTCAATCCCTGCTGCTGATCAGTGGCCCCTATTAGTTACATTAGGGTGGTAAGTTTGATTGAAAAGATGTAAGTTATTGTCCTCAGGGCTCCTAGTAAATTATGAATGCAGCCCTTGATGCCTCAGAGTACTGGGTCCCCGTCATCTAGACAGTAATAACCTAAGCACTGAAACTTACCAGGGCTCCTCCTCCTCCTGTCCCGTGGCCCCTTTCCTGGCCTGAGGCTTCACGAGGGAATCCACAGCTCTCTCCAACAGATTCTCACAGAAGGCCTGGTGAACCTGGGCAATGGGATCAGCTGGAAAGAAGAGAACAAGAGTCTTGCTCTTCTCTTATTCACAAACCCAAGCATCTCCCGACACAACAAGACCAGCTGGAGGAGGGACGCAGACTCCATGACAGAAACAGTAGGAGCCAGCAAGAGGGATGTTTGTGAGGGACCGGTGCAGGGACCTAAAAGATCCCAAAAATTCCAACTTTTGACATATTCGAAGTGACTCTCCACACCTCTGCTGGTTTCTTCATTATTAGTGATCTAGCTCTGCACAGCTAGCCCACAGATCCCAATCAGAAGCGCCACTTCACCTATGCAAAAGAATAGTATGATACTGTTCCAAAGAGAAAGGACCGTGGTTTTACCCCTCTTAGTCACTCAGCCCCACACCTGAGGGAATGTTGCTCTGTTATGTGATTGGAGAACAAAGGCGGGACTAGGTGCAGAAACACAGCACACGATAGGAAACGAAGGGATTAAACTTGCCCTCTCAGCTGCTAGCAATGGAGGAAGTCAAGTGATCTTGACTTGTGGGGTGTGCAGGAATTGGAGAATTTTCTGGGATCAGGTACTGTAAGCTGTCCCAGATATTAGAGGGCAGAAAAGAATCCCTGTGCAGGGTGTTGGACAGTCATGCATTCAAGGGTGTCAGACACACAGTGGCTCTTACCTGGGTTCCTCGGGGCACAGTACAGACTCTCCTTTGTAGCAGATTTCACTGTCCAGCTCCGTTCCACAAAAAACCTTTGTCCCAGCGGGTGACACAGCCAGCGCAGGGAGTCGGGAATGGCACTCCGCTCTGAGCTACACAGGCTCTGGGCCTTATTTAAAAAATAACCCTGGGGAGAAAGGAGAAGGGTGCCAAGAAGAGGGAGAAACACATGCAAACATCATGCATATGGCCCAGTGACTGTAAGGACCAGGTTCATTACAGACCAGCTCATAAGGTAATTCCAATTCAGTGGAATTGTTGGGCACCACTGTAAAAATCAGGGGCCAGACATACCAGGGGGAAAACAGAGGGGTCTAAACCCCAATGAACAAGTAATTAAATCAGCTGATTGTATACAGTATTACTGTACTATAAGAGCATAGAGTAACATCTTTTATGAAAGCAGGTCACACTGGTGATTAATATTGCACAATGTGTAATATTAACACTGTATGAGGAATTATGGATCCTCGCGGATATTATGTTTTACAGTCTGTGTGACCAAACAAAGGGAGAAACCAGTTTTCTCCCAGACAGGAGGAAAGGCAGCTACCTGTCTCCAGTGTAATTTAAGCAGTGTGGAATCAAAACAATGGAAGCCCCATTGACATACAAATCAGCGGGGGATGGGAAGTGCACAGGAAGGGAAGAACAGCAGGAAGCCCTAGCGGCTTTTGATAACAGACAATGAACATTGGGGGAGGGGAGGGGGCAAAAAGGCATTTGAGTTATCCATCCCTTGGGCTTCAAGGGCATCAGAGCTCTTGAAAACACAGAACATTGGATCCTTCATGCAAAGGGGTTGAAGTCTTTGGGAACTGCGTTTAGGTAAGGATTGTAACTTGCTGAAGTTAAATTTTAGTCTTAGAAGCGTATTTTACTTTTGTTTGCTTGTAACCCTCTCTCTTTGTGCCATATATTTGGTAACACTTAAACTTGTGTCCTTTCAGTAAACAAACTTCGATTTACTTTTACTATAACCCTTTCCAGTGCACTGATTGAAATAAGAGTGTTTGTCAAACCCCAGTTAAATTAATGAGCTGCAGTGTATTGTCTTGCTAAAGGAGCAACGAACTGAAGCTTTGAGAGTGTTCAGTAAAGGGGGAAGACGTCTCTGGGGAAACTCAGGAGTTGGGGTTCACTGTTATCTGCAAGGCAAGCTTTGGACTGGCGGAGTCCCGAAGAGTTTGCTGGCAAGGCAGACAAGCTGGTGCATCAGGGAGCTGTCACACAGCTTAGCTATAGCAAAGCTCTCACTTGCTGAGGCTGAGAGGGGGAACATAGTAACTCTCAGTTCTGGAAACCCCAGCAGTATGTCACAGGGAGACGGTTTGGGGGAAATTCAGGACTGGAAGGGTGTTGGGGTCACTCTGAAAAAAGTAACCGGGTGGTAAAAGACAGGGTGTGTGACCTGCATGCTTGTAGGCTGGCTGTGGTGTCAGGCTGTGAGCCATGGCAGCATAGCCCTGAAGGCACCCAGAGCCACAGGGCAGGTGGTGACAACCCCTCACTGGTCTGGGTTGAACCCCCGAAGTGTCACAACCACCAAGACCTAACTATGCGCCCTTTGGCTAAACAGTGACTGACTGGAGATACGCAGGCTTCCCTGCTCAGAGCTCTGCTGGGAGGCACTGGGGGACGCACTCACCGCCAGGAAGCCCAGCTTGCCTCCGCAGCGGGTTTTCAGGCCGACAGCAGCAGTCAGGTGGATCTCTGCCATCATGCTGGGTGGGATCTTCTCCTCTGCGCATTCAGCCAGATTCACAGCGCACAGGGCCATGTGCAAACCTGAGTAGGCTGAGCTGGATGGAAGTTTACCTGTGCCAGGGAGAGACGAGAAGAATTCACCTCTCCTATACAGTCACCATGCAAAACAGATCCTAGTGCAACTAATACAATTACCATGCGTCTCTCAGCCTGCATCCTACACAGGCTGGACCATTTTGGCAGAAAAAGTTTATCGTGTCATAGGCATCATGACCCAGTGCTCTGTGTACAGAGCAGCTGCACCGGAACTTCTCTCCCTGGACTCTGTGAGCTGCAGCCACAGCTCTGTGCTTTCCCTGCTTCCCCACCCCAGCTCTCCAAGAGCCAAACAACCACGGAAGGAATGAGATCGAGTCTTGTGCTGCTGCACGCATCCTCACTGGACTAGCCAGCTTCCTTTGGGGCCCAGAACTGCACAGGTATTTGAATAGCATGATCAAGAAGGCTGGAGAATTGCTCAGGGTGGTCCAAGCTGGCTTAACTAGCATTAATGGGAGAAAATTGGCAAAGGGCAGTTTAGGCTACACATCAGGATGTGTCAGTGGTTTGTTAGACTGAATCATTCTACCAAAAGGAAGTGGTGAAAGCTCCACTCATCACGTAACAATCCCCAAAAGCTTGCCAGTGTGTGTGTACATACATGTAAGCAGAGCTTCAGAGGTGTACCACACCACACTTCAGAGGTGTACCACACCACACTCCAGAGGTGTACACAAGCCTGAGTGTGTTGGTGGTGGTCTCTGCTAATCTACTCCTCCCTCCGTCTCTGATTTTAGGGTCTTCTTCCAGCGATTAGCTCGGCACCTGATTCCACTTCCCCTGCTTAAGTGACATGAGTGAATTTGACCCTCAGGAACCCCACTAACAGCAGTGAACACTGATGAGATTCCGGTCCGTTCTCAATCTGCTGCTGCCTGGGAAAGCTCCGAGAGCAAAGACTCCCAAGCTGTCTTTCTGCAGACGGCACGGCATCGGTCCCTGCTGTTCACAACCGGAAGGGCTAGAAACAATGTTTATCATTTCAATGAAAGCTTAGATTCTATAGCAGTTATTGGCAGCCACCTGGGAAAGCCTCTTTTTCAAGCCAAATGCACATGGATCACTTACCACTGAAACCTGCCAGGTGGACTGCATCAGCTGTGTAACAGCATACAGCACTGCCACCCAGCAGTTCAGGGGAGGAGAGTCAGAGAAACCCCAGGTTTTTTTTTTTTTTTTTTTAAATAAAACATGAATTTTAGGGTGGCATAACCAATCTGGAATTTGCCCAGGGCACCTACTAACAGCTTACTCTTGCAAAATGTGCCACGGGGAATTCTGGAACCCATCCACGGTACAATTATAACTGAGTAAGGCAATCAGGTTACTATGTGGTTAACCCCCAACTCAGCTCGACACACTTCCATTTTGTGGTGTGGACAGGACCTTATAACAGTGTTCAATCATGCCAACTAAAACCCTGGAGGTGCCTTCCAGATCACAGCACCCCAGAGGGGATACTATTGCCCCAGGAGAGGTGACGCTTACTGAGACGTTCTTCTGAATGGTGTTGTTCCTTTGTGACATTTCAAGTCAGTCTGTGTGTAACTTGCCCCTTGAGCTAGTAGCAGATTTGGGGACAGCAGGACAAGGAGCCCTGCCAAGGACCCAATGAAAAGGGCAGCTACGAGCATCCTCATTCTATCAGGGGAAGACAGTTCTGTTGCAACCTCTGCCCTTACCTGTGATGTGGAGCTGATGGAGCTTGTGATATGCCAGAGCTGCATCCCGAGCACTGGTCTTGGCCTCGTCCTCAAAACCGGCAGCAGCCTCTCTTGCTCGCTGTCGCTGTGAAGTCCTCTTCAGTAGCCAGCGAACCAGCCCCAGCTTCTGCAGACTGTAGCGGATCACGTTCCAGGACAAGCTGCAGGCCAAGTCCAAGCGGGACGCAGGCAGCGCTCGGCCCAGAACTGACAGGCAGATCTGCAGATTTGATGCAGCAGCTGCAAAATCCCCCTGCAAACGCAATGGTGAATGGTTAAACAAAGACCATTTAAGCTGCTGAACGGGGCTGCATTGACAGCCCTTGACCACAGGGCTCTATTTACCCTCAGAACACGTACAGTCTGAGCAGAGGCAGTGCAAGCTACATCCATGCACCTCCACACCCATTTACACCCTATTCCCCTCCCAAGCCCTGGAGCCCCACCTCCAGGAACCAGGAGGGTTAAGTCTCCATGGTCCATGCAATCTGACACCTCTCAGCCGAGTGCCAGTGTAGTGACTTGTATACACTACTAAGTTTTGTTGGCAAAAGTTATGCCGCTTTAATTAAAATCACTGTTGCATGTCCACACTAGCTCCTATGTCAGCAGAGTGCATCCACACTAGCAACTCTTGCGTCGTCACAGAGAGAAGTGCACTATGGGTAGCTATCCCATTGTGCAACTGGCCACAGGGTGCTTTGGGAAGGGTTTGCAATGCATCATGGGGCAGATACAGCATTACATGATGCAGGTTTCTCAATCCCATTATTCCAGGGAGATCCTAGTAGATTGTCAGCCTCTTTTTCAACTGGTGTGTGTGGTGGGAGGGAGAGGAGAGTGGTGTGTCTGGGGCAGGGGAGACAGCAGGTTGACCGACCTATCCTGAGGAAGGGAGAGGGGAATACCCCTCCCCCACGTCAGCCCCCAGCTCTGCTCGGCACAGCACTCTCCCCCAAAGCAGCCCGCTCTGCCTGCCTGCTTATGATTCTGTGATTCCCTCTGAGCTCTCCCACAGCCTCCTCAGCCCAGGAGCGGCATCCTGAGCAGCTGCTTGTGCTGAGGAATGTCCTTGCTGCCTAGGATTGAGCGGGAATGAAGACTGAACTCCCCTCCCCCAGGCTGCCCTGCAAGGCAAGAGTGAGGCACTATGCAGGGACTGTAGATGGGAGGCTTACAGCGCTGCTGTCTGTGCCGTACATGTTTAGTTGTTTGATGTCTCGTGCAGACTGGTGTCCTTTATCTGGCACCAATTCTCTCCATGTTTTCCACTTCAAACTGCACAGGAAGGTTAACCCTAGAAATGCTGGCATTCTCCCAAGTGCCAGCCATCGGGACCGCCAAAGAAGTCACTGGGGGAAGGGCAGGATTTGCTCTGCATAGTGAGGGGTTGCTTTACCCTTGCCAAATCCAGGTCAGCCTGCTTGCGATGCCGCCAGAACATTACAGACGAGCGGGAGTGCAGCCGGGTCACTGGCTCCCCGTGCACAAGGAGCTTTATACACACACTCAGGACAATTACACCATTCACCAGCCACAGCAGCAAAGTGGGCATCATCCAGCCAAACCAGCCGCCAGCACCTGGCAAAAAGAGAAATACAGAGAAGTCAGCCTGGATAGCACAAGCTCAGCAGGCAACATGTCACTGTGACCCCATTTAACACGTCCTGAATCTGGGAAAGATTTGATTTTCTTCAACTGACTGTAGTTATTGATTTCTTGACATCTGAACACTGACGTAGAAGCTTGCAACGTTAAAATAATCTCATTTTACAAAATTAATTTTAAAAAGCTAAACTTCCCCTTGAGGGGAGGTCAGCGCAAGTGGCTCTAGTGAAAAACTGGGCATCCCAGGATGCTTGATGCCTGAAAGGGACACAGTAAGATATTAATTAAATGCACAAAGGTAAGCTAGTGCAGCATGAACGCTGCACAGTTACAAGTCAGGAAACTGCAGAGGTCACTATAGGCTTCCTGGTCCTTGTTAAAAGTGTAATTTAACCACATCTGTGTAGGCTGTTAAACACACACCATAAACCACAGAGTCTGGGAAGCATGGCCAAGTTAACATTGTGGCAGGAGCCATGATTTCTGCACTGATTTTCACAAATGGCTTGATTTGTAAATTATGAAAAATGACCAGAGAAATAGCTCTTTGAACTTCATTAGAAAGTTCACCCTTATGGAAATAGAAAAAAGTGACCTATTTCAAAACTCCACAGCATCTGTCCAACCAGGGTAGCTTGTGGTGATGGGCTACGTATAGGTACCTTCTGGTAGCCCACTGGATTTGATTTTACCACCCCTAGTTTTCCTCTTGTAAGTACTAATCATGCTTAAGCACTCACTAGTCCATTCAGGTCTCTGACCTCCCCTTTGCCAGGGTTCTAGCTCACTACTACAACACTTTGTAAACAAAGGAGGCTGGATGCACTCTGTAAGTCTGTTTTTAAATGGTTACCTGACTCGATGGCCAGTACATTCCTTCCAAAGCCATGATGTACAGGGCTGTCTGATTCGGGCATCCCTCGCCCCTCCAGGAGGGATGTCAGAGGGTTGAAGGAGAGGCAGAGGAATGTGAGAGCACAGAGAAGTATTCGAGAGCGATCCACCATGCCAAGGGCCACAGGGGGAGAGTCGGGTTCGTCTTTAACCTTCACAAAGGGCAGGGATGGAGAGGAAGAGCAGGAAGAGACATAACTTTAAACACACTGTGAAACAGCAAGTGGGTGTGTGCACACGTGCGCGCTCACATACACATGACGGGAAGAGCATGAGTTTCAACATATTTGACTAATGCCACCAAGAACTCTGGGGCAGCCTTTCCTGGCTCAGTAAGAGGGACCTGGAGCAGCAAAGTGACTAACCTTCACTCTGGCCCCCATCATTTCAGTTTCTTGGATTCCTTATTTTAGGCCAGCACTAAGCTTCCATCAAAGCCACATGTAGCCACCTTGCCCACCTTGATTATGATGCCTACAAAATCCTTTTATCTGATAATAACTAGGCAGGTGGTGAGTTAATATTTCAACTACTCATGGGCTTATTGCCTGTAGAAATTAGGCACACAGCTAGTGTGTGTAAATACATGCTATTACTATTAACCCATCCTCCCTTCCTTCATCTCCTATTTCATCCATGTCATGTGTCTTGTCTTCAAGACTAAAAACTCTTTGAGGCAGGGTCTTTTACGACATAGATATCTGTACAGAGCTTAGCATGATGCAGCCTGGCTTGGCTGGAGTCTGTATGTGCCATTGCAATACAAACAAACAAGAGCAAACATTTGGCTCTCCCCCTGAAGTAGAGCCCTTTTAGGTGAGAGTCATGTCTCCGTTCCCTGCAGCCCTACCCTTCAGAGCTCTGTCAGCACTGCTCCTGAATGACAAGCAGCTGGCACTGTTGAGACTCACAAGGATCTGAAGTCCTGGCCATGATGTACCCCTGGAAAGGCTAGCCACCTTGCTCTCCTTTTAACTACAATTACCTTTGCATCGTCCAGGAGCGGGCTTCCCGGCTCAGAGTCAATGGAATAGGGGGAGAAGCCCTCCTGTGACCCCGAGTCAGAGGCCGGGGGAGACATCAAGAGAACGTTTTGGTTGAAGTCATCCATCTTCAGGTCCACATCGTTGTCCACGAGACTGCTCAGGTCAATGCCCTTCAGCAGCTCTGCAAAGATCAGAGATTCCATTTACTACACACCTCTCAACCATGCCCTGTGCCCTGCCCACTCTGCTCAGCTGGCCACAGAGATATGGGCCAACACTGGTGTGATTTCACATGCAATCTTTCACCACTGGCACAAATGGGTAGGAGGAAGCACATGCTCCTGCTTCCTGACCCACTCCTGCCTGGCGCTGATAACTTACTGTTTTTCTGGTTAGCCAGCTTCAGAACCATGTTCTCCTGTCTCAGCTTATGATTGACCTGCTGTAGGTATTTAATGTAATCAATGGCCTTCCTCAGTACTCCAGATTTGTGCATCTGCATGGAAGCAACACGTATGGAAAGCAGTTTATAAGAGCAATCACATAACCAGAGGCCCATCCACCCTAAGCAGTGCCACCCTCTTCACCATGTGATATACAGAGAGGGTGGAAAAATGACCATCCAGTATCACCAACACAGCCACTGAAAGTGTCAGCGCTGAGGTCAGGAAAGATTACACCTTGAAAAGTGCAGAGTGATTTGCTAACTAGAGGGGGAGTTACTGTGCCTGGGAACCACAGGGGTGAATATTTATTGGAAACAAACATTAAAAACAGTTTAAGAACCCCAATCGGAGTAACAGAATTCAGGTCTAGCCTTAACCAGAAAGGATACAAGTGCATAGCTAGAGTAAGTAAAAGGGGCTCTTTTCAGGAGGAACAAGCTTTTATGGGTTAACACAATGACCATTTCTCACTCTTCCCTTGGCTCACTAGGAGATCCTGAGCCAGTCCCATAACTTTTGTGCCTCAGACCTCCTACCTTCATCAGTAGAGTGAAAACATTTGCCTCCTAGGAGATGCTGCTAGGTTTAGCTTGTAAAGCACATGGAGCCACTCAGACACAAAGAGCTATGGAAGCACTGTTTTGTGCCTGGTTCTTCAAAACTCAAGTTTCCCATTTCCCCAGGCCTCACTAACACCAGAAGCAATGTTAAGAATTGCAGCTCCCTGATCTGCAACAGTGATGTCAGCAAATAGCACGAATGAAAGGGCACAACCTTGAACTCAGGTCTTGTTATGGTGGCAAAGCCTTTCACAGCACACCTTTAGCATTTGAACCAATATTAGTTCTCACAAACCAAAGCAACAAGGAATCAAATTGCCCAGTTCCATGTAAAAAATAGTTTTATATTTCTACAACTTTCATTCCAAAGCTCTTTTGAGACAGTTTATAGGATTCATTTACCCATCATGGAAATGCAGCCACTTCCAGGCAGCTACTTAACAGTACAGTTAAGAAAGGAAGCAAAGAACACTATTGAAACTACTGGGGAACGGTGTAACACTGTAGTTAACTAGGTTGGAATTTGACCAGAGAGTTATTTAACACAACTCTTACAAAAGGCCCAGAGGATCTTTAACCACCAAGACAGGTTAGGTCATGTGTTTTGTTACCTCAGTCTCCAGCAACAGTGCCCCTAGCATCACCGTGGAACACTGAGCCAGCAGTATTCTTATTCATGCATTTTCCTTGGCAGTCTACCATCCCACAATTAAATAATTATTAAAAACTACCACCACTAACAGCTTGCACCAGCTACGGTCTCACCAACAAAGCAGTTAGGCAGGATTCTTCTTATCTAACATATCTGGAGGTGAGAGGGCTGCAGACCACACAAGCTTAATGACAGCAGCTTTCATCTCTTTACCTTAGCATCTGTTCCCATGACCAGGTCCTTCAGCTCAATGATCTTGTCATTTATAGATGACCGATATCGCTTCTCAATGATGTTATGGGTCGTCCTCCTTTCTCCTTCTTTGGGCGGTTCCAGCTGCTTGACCCCACCAGGCACCTGTTTGATGGGCATCTTTTCCTGTCCCATCATCATGGGCATCGTGGTCAAAATGGTCCCATTGCTGCCAACCAAGGTCTAAAAAGGCAGAGAACACACAGCATTACTAGTAACAGTTACATGAGATGTGTGCCACATGAGAAAAAGGAGTCTGAAAAATGAAGTGTGGAATCAGGAAATAAAAGGGTTACAGAGACCAAGGAAATACACCCCCTCACCTCAATACACACCCCAAGTCGAGGATAAGACACATTAGTTAGAGCAATGCCATCGGCCATGCCAATATCTGTATGGAGAGAAAGTACTTCATTCTCTAGGATTGCTGACCTAAGACTTTTCATCAGTGTTGAGTCACTTTCATTTGAACATGTGAAAAACAAACCCAGGATCCTGCTGGCTCCCAAAATCCTCTGTACTAACCAATGGATCTCCAAAGCTACCTTTATACAATGAGAAATAAAGCTCTTTGAGAATCCCTTTGTGAGGGAAGTGAAAAAAACGCATAATTCCACCAGCTAACAAGTATGGCCCAAGGCTTCTATTCTACTACCCCTTCAAATCTTTGCGCTGCTTGGCCAGATGGTCTTTGCAAGCTAGGATAGCAACTCCTTTCTTAAAAGGGAGCCAATATTTTGACACTTCTATTTACAGTTTGCTCACAACTACCCAATAAGCCCAGCTACCATGCCAGAACAAGCCAATGGTTAATCTAGGCTTGAAAATTTGTCTCCAACTGTGGATGCTTTGGGAGAAAAAGAAACCCTCTCATCATGAACCAGTCTATGCAATACTAGAACCTTTCCAGGAGATTTTCTTTGAGTCAGTGATCTGTTCATGCCATGAAGCATGTCTGACAGTTCCTGTAATCACTATTACAGTCAAGTGCCACTGAGGATGCTGTTCATATAGACATCTGTTTTTGAAATTTACCATGCCATCTGCCTCAATAATATCTAGTAGTAGCACGTTTCACAGAGCATGCATTAAGGTTTCTTTGAGCTATTTTAAGTTTGCTACCTTGTAATTATGAGTGCTCTCCTGTTCCAAAAAGCTTTAAAATGGCAGTGGATTATTAGGCCATGTTCCTCTCTGGCTAATGCAGCAAAAAGATAAACAGGAGTCTACCCTTGGTCTTTGCTCTCTGGTCAGCAGACACTGCCAAAAATGCACAAACTGCATCTGTAGCCTTGGTGGAAGAGAGGCTATTCCTCATCTCGGGCATGACCAGGGCAGCACTCCAACTCCCTCCCATTGTCACTCATGGAGAGCACCAAACACTTAACAAAATAGAGGCAATAATTTAGAGGAAAGGTTCATACCTGCAGTGCTGTTGTCTGAATAGGGGTGGTCAGTGTAGTGAGGGCTGGATTATGAACTGCAGCCATAACTGGATTACCATCTGCCTTCAAAGTTGTCAAGACAAGAGAATCTGTCTTTATGATCTGAGGTTGGACCAGGACCTAGGGATTACAGAATATGGGAACACAGCAGGTGAGCATCAGGAAATATAGCTCTGTCTCCAGTAACCACAAACCTGTCACATAACAGACCTATCCGACTGCATAAAGAGTTGGTAAGTAGCAAAAACCCGAGGTCTGGAAACCCTATTTCCCTCACCCCACACCACCAGGACTTTCTCCGAACGTCAGAAGTCAACGCAAACTCCACAATGAGACAACCTGTACGCAAGGCTGGAAGATGGGAAAGGAAGGAACAAGATAGACATGACTTGAAAACCAGTTGCTATTTCTATGGGGAAATTAACATGCAAAAATAAAAGGGTGGGTTTAAGTCTCCCCTCTGCAGTGGTTGCACCTATAACTGGCTCCCCTGAGAACACACCCTATTTTACTGGAGTGAGCACTCAGTACTTAACAGGGCTAGACAGCCTCTGGCAGCCATTCAAATGCTGGTTTGAACACAGCATTGCTGGCGGTATTATAGATCACCAAGTCAGGAGGATGCAATGGTGGTGGTGAACAAACAGAAATCTCCAAAACACAAGCCTGACAGTAATGGAGGTCTTTTCCAATATATGTTTGGGTAGTTAAAAGTAATACAGCAACACACAAAATCTATAGTAAGTTCCTGGAACATACTGGGGACAACTTTTTATTTCAGAAAGTGGAGGACATAACAGGGGCAGCCATTTTAGATTTGATTCTCGGCAACAGGGAAGGTTTGATTGTGGGGCTAAAGGTGGAAGGTAATTTGGGTGAAAAGTGATCATGAAATGAGAGATTCATGAGTCTAAGGAAAGGAAGGAATGACAGCAGCAGAACAAGGACAATGGACTTGAAAGCAGCAGATTTTAACGAACTGGTAGGTAAGGTCCCATGGGAAGACAATCTAAGGGATAAAGGAGTTCAAGTGATATGGCAGTTTCTCAAGGAGACAATATTAAAGTCACAATTGCAAACTATCCCAATGCAAAGGAAAGATAGGAAGAATAGCGAGAGGCCAATATGGCCCACCAGGAGCTCTTTAATTACCTGAAAAATCAAAAAGGAATCCTAAAAAATCTGGAAACGTGGACAAAGTGCTAAGGAAGAGTACAAAGAAAGTACAGGCATGTAGAGACAAAATCAGAATGGTCAAGTCACCAAATGAATTCCACTAGCAAGGAACATAAAAGGCAGTAAGAAGAGGTTCTTCAGACACAGTAGGAGCAAGAGACAAAGGAAAATATAGGTCCTCTTCTTAACAGGGAAGGAGAGCTAATAAGTGATGACATCAAGAAAGCGGAGGAGTTTAATGCCAATTTTGCTTCAATCTTCACTAAAAAGTTAATGGTGAACAGATACTCAACATAATATTGACAACAAGGGGGAAGGAAAGCAAGCCAAAATAGGGAAAGAACAGGCTCAAGAATATTTAGACCAGTTAGATGTGTTCAAGTCAGCAGGGCCTGATGAAATTCATCCTACTGTCCTTAAAGAACTAGCTGAATCAATTTCTGAACAGTTACCAACCATCTCCAAGAATTCATGGAGTATGAGTGAGATCCCAGTGGACTGGAGAAGGACAAACATAGTACCTATCATTAAAAAGAGGAACAAAGAGGTCTTGGGGAATTATAGACCAATCAGCCTAACTGATCCCTGGCAAGATCTAGAACAAATTATTAAACAATAACTGTGTAAGCATCTAAAGGACAATAGGGTTATAAGTATACCCAGCATGGATTTGTTAAGAACAAATCATGCCAAACCAACCTAATTTTCTTCTTTGACAGGGTTACTGGACTAAGAGATAGGGGAAAACCGTAGACATGGTATGGCTTGATTTTAGTAAGGCATTTGACACAGTCTAACATTACATTCTCATGAGCAAACTAGGGAAAATTACTCTAGGGTGGGCACACAACTGGTTGTAAGACTGTACTCAGAAAGTAATCATCAACCATTTGGTGTGAAAATAAAGTGGTGTACCTAGTGGGGTGCCACAGGGGGGCAGTCCTGAGTCCAACACAATTCAGTATTTTCAATTAATGACTTGGATAATGGTGTAGAAAGTACACTTATAAAATCTGCAGATGACACCAAGGTGGGAGTGGCTGCAAATGCTTTTGGTTTACAGGATTAGAGTTCAAAACAACCTTGACAAATTAGATAACTGTTTTGAAATCAACACGATGAAATTCAATAAAAACAAGTGCAAATTATTACACTGAAGGAAAAAATCAAATGCACAACTACTGGGTGGTAGTACTTCTGATAAGGATCTGGACGGTATAATGGATCACATAATGGAATAGGAATCAACAATGTGGTGCAATTGTGAAAAAGTCTAATAGCATTCGGTAACTGTTCTGCTCTACTTGGCAGTGGTGAGGTCTCAGCTGGAGTACTGCATTCAGCTCTGGGTGCCATACTTTAGGAAAGATGTGGACGAAGTCCAGAGGAGAGCAACAAAAATGATAAAAGGCTTAGAAAACTTGACCTATGAGGAAAGGTTCAAAAACTGGGCACATTTAGTCTTGAGAAAAGATGACTGAGGAGATCCTGATGATAGCCTTCCAGTAAGTTAAATGCTGTTATAAAGAGGATGGTGGTCAATTGTTCTCCATGTCCTCTGAAAGTAGGACAAGAAGTAATGGGCTTAATTTGCAGCAAGAGAGATTTACATTAGATACTAAGAAAAACTTCCTAACTATAAGGGTAATTAAGCTCTGTAATAGGCTTCCAAGGGAGGTTGTGGAATCCCCATCATGGGAAGTTTAAGAACAGATTGTACAGATACCTGTCCAGGATTGTCTAGATGTACTTGGTCCTGCAGGGGGCTGGACTCAATGACCTCAAGGTCTCTTCCAGCCCTACATTTCTAGGATTCCATCATTCTCATCTATGGCCTGAGAATTAAGGTCAGGTTTTACCTCATTTGGCTGAAATAATCAGTTAACCCAAACTTCACTCAAACTGAAGCCAACAGTAAAGGCTGGTTACCCTTTACCCTAAAATATTCTTCCTTGCTTTTCCATTTTTGCAGCTACTTCACCATTCCTGATCCTGGGTGGGATAATAAGGGACATGTTACTGTTTTGCTTAACCTCAGTAATCTCTTTCATACAGAGTGTATACCCTACGGTGAAGCACTTCACATAATAGCAAAGGGAGAAAACAGATCCCTTTACTTCTGTGAGCATATTTTCAAAAGAGATTTGATAGGAGACGAAGCAGCAGAGAAATACTGGATGATGTTCCATATAGCAGACGTTCACAGGGGAAAATGCTCTAATAGCTGCATTGGTGAAATTCTAACAGGAATAGAAAAAGTAGACAGGTTATTGGCAGCCTAACCAAAAGTAGGAACAATTAGAAATCTACCATAAAAGACTGCTAGCATGAGATTTCAAGTCTGGTTTGGCTGACCAAAGCAACTTAGACACACAGGATAACGTATAACTATGCAGCCAGACTTTTGATGCTTAGTCAAACAGAAACTTGAAGTTTGCCCAGTGCTACATTTAATCATGCTATGTGACATGACAGATATTCATAGAATCATAGAATATCAGGATTGGAAGGGACCTCAGGAGGTCATCTAGTCCAACCCCCTGCTCAAAGCAGGACCAATCCCCAACTAAATCATCCCAGCCAGGGCTTTGTCAAACCTGACCTTAAAAACCTCTAAGGAAGGAGATTCCACCATTTCCCTAGGTAACCCATTCCAGTGCTTCACCAACCTCCTAGTGAAAAAGTTTTTCCTAATATTTGACCTAAACCTCCCGCACTGCAACTTGAGACCATTACTCCTTATTCTGTCATCTGGTACCACTGAGAACAGTCTAGATCCATCCTCTTTGGAACCCCCTTTCAGGTAGTTGAAAGGAGCTATCAAATCCCCCCTCATCTGCAGACTAAACAATCTCAGTTCCCTCAGCCTCTCCTCATAAGTCATGTGCTCCAATCCCCTAATCATTTTTGTTGCCCTCCACTGGACTCTTTCCAATTTTTCCACATCCTTCTTGTAGTGTGGGGCCCAAAACTGGACACAGTACTGCAGATGAGGCCTCACCAATGTCAAAGAGGGGAATGATCACATCCCTCGATCTGCCCTATACAGTCCAAAATGCCGTTAGCCTTCTTGGCAACAAGGGCACACTGTTGACTCATATCCAGTTTCTCATCCACTGTAACCCCTAGGACCTTCTCTGCAGAACTGCTGCCTAGTCATTTGGTCCCTAGTCTGTAGCAGTGCATAGGATTCTTCCATCCTAAGTGTAGGACTCTGCACTTGTCCTTGTTGAACCTCAGATTTCTTTTGTCCCAATCCTCTAATTTGTTTAGGCTCCTCTGTATCCTATCCCTACCCTCCAGCATATCTACCACGCCTCCCAGTTTAGTGTCATCTGCAAACTTGCTGAGGGTGAAGTGCAAAACATTCCAAGTGGTATGTTCACAGTAAGGAGCTCTTTTGCCTGGGTTAAATAAAGCAAGATGTTTTTGGAAGGTAGAAAGATTTGTTAGAATCACTTTCCACACCCAACAACTCAGGATCCCCGAGTAAACCCAGCACCAATCAAGCAACTAAGCCTCAGCCAGTCCCACCCACCAGACCCCATTCCTGGATCAATCAAGCAACCAAGGCGGCTCCTGCAATATCCTCCCCGATGGACAGCGCCGGCTCCAGCTTTTTTGCCGCCCCAATAGGCGAAGGGGGAAAAAAAAAGCCGCTATCAGCAGCACTTCGGCAGTGGCTCTACCGCACCGCTTAATTCTTCGGCAGCAATTCAGCAACAAGCCCTTCACTCCAAGAGGGACTGAGGGATCCGCCGCTGAATTGCCACCGAAGACCCGAACATGCCGCCCCTTTCCACTGGCCGCGCCAAGCACCTGCTTCCTTCGCTGGTGCCTGGAGCCGGCCCTGCGGATGGATCCTGGGGAGTTCTGCGAATTGTACCCTCCACACTGCATTTGCTGAGGGCACTAGGCACTCCCTTCTTTGCATATTCCATATTTTTACTTACTGGAACTTGCTGGACCTGAGGAGCAGCTACTGTCTGGACTGTGGCAGGGGTTAGTGTTTGGATGGTGCCATTGGCAGCCTGTGTGAACACTCTCTGAGCCTGCACAGTCTGCACCTGCTGCTGGATGGTGACTGGTTGAACTTGGGAGGACGTCACGAGACTCTGAACTTGAGGCTGAAGCACTGAAAAGGAGAAAAAGATGTGAGGGACAGCACAGCAGAGAGGCTCTCAGTCTGGGGGTTATGATACCCCGGAAGATTGTAAATGGCTGAGTAGGTAACTCATGGCACCACCACTACCTTGTGAACGATCATACAAATTCCCTTGATGGCACTGGGCCTAGCACAAAAGAATCTGGGATGCACTGCGGACCAGCTGGGAGCAGCTGAATGGCAAGAGCATGGGAGGAAGAGGTTGGACACACTTTTATCTGCTAAACGTTTTAATTATACCAGAGTCTCTGGCCCGGCCTTCCCTACAATGCTGCCATTAGTACCTCCTGTGACTTATCCCTTGCATCAGCTCTTAGCACCTGAAATGAGAACAGAATCCGATGCCTAAGCAATAGAGAACTGTGATGACTGACCTTAATGAGAGCTCATTATTTTTATTAGTTTAGCCCCTAGGGGCAGGGGCTGTGTTTGTACAGCACCTAGCTCAGGTGAGTCCTGGTCCACAACGAGGGCTCCCAGGCACTAAGGTCAGATGATTTCTAATTGAACCTTCTGGGAAGTGCCCCTACTCACCAAATGCATTAACTCTGAGTACCTGAACCCTCGTACCACATGCCGTAGTCCCTTATCTTATTGCCTTGGATGCAGTGTCACAGTGGGAAGACAGCCCAACCTTCTAGTGGAAAAACACACTGCCATGTGGGAGAGAATGAGAGTTCCAGCGCTGGGTTTATCCTTTGCTCCCACAGCTAGAAGCACTACACAAGTAAACTGTGACACAATTTCTAAAGCACCATCTACAAAGCCCCGTCAAGAAGCCAATGCAAAGGATTGTGGGGCCACATTTGAGGCGAGCAAGTATAAATGAGTCACACGTAGATCATATGAAGAGTTAGAAACCCATACACTAGAGTTTTCCTGTCTTGCCCATTGAATCTGAGTGAAAGTACATTTCATTTAGATTGAAACTCTTCATGCAGTACCAGTGATTTCCCAAAGACCAGGTCATAAATTAGAATTATTGGGCAAACGGCATCCTCTAGAGCCATCATGCCTAAAGGTTTCTTTGAAAAGTAGCTTTTTTTCGTGACTACAATACAAAAAACAGTGTTCTGAGCCCCCAGGCACTACCTTGAAAACTCGTGGCTGCATTCTGGTATATTAGCGGTTGCTGAATGAACCTGGTCTGGGGAGTAGAGCTGAAAGTTGGAGTAATCATCACAGTCTGCTGCTGGAGCTGGGGCTGGAGCTGGGGACGAGGCTGAAGGAGGGGTGCAGACCGCTGAGGGGCAGGTGCTGTTGCCTGGGGCACTTTGACTTGCACAGCCTGGAGCTGGGGAGAGGCGGTGGTGGATGGGAAGGACTGCAGCTGTGCCTGGCTGTATGAGCTCTGCAGCGGATGGTCCAAGGTTCCACCAGTGCTACCTCCACCACTGCTCTGGAAGGTGCCACATAACTGCTCTGAAAACAGATCTGGAAACTCCCCCACCTGGTTGCTGACGAACTGCAGCATCTCTGAAAAGAATAAGAAAAATTTGTAAGTGCTATCCTCATACTGCTCCATTCCTCCACCATCATTAGGTCAGGACTCAGAAGCTTATGTGAGCATGGGAGGGAGTGGGGGGAGGTTCAGGATGATCCAGGACTGGAATAGGAGAGAAGCTACATAACACACATTTAGTAGTATTTGCAGACAGCAAGGGGTCACATCTGGAACAGTGGTGGGGAAAAGGTTGCGACAGTCAGGAGTGAGATGCGGAAGAGCTGCAGAAGAAGTCTGCACCTACCCATGCTGAGTCTGATGGCAGCCTGTTCCGCAACTCCCACGCAAACAAGAATTAATAAAGCCATCTCCAAAATGAGCACAGACATTACAAAACCTACATTTTAACACAGCTGCCTTCCGAGACACTCAGATGGCATATAGGAACAAAACAATCGCAGAGCCCCACCCAACAGTTACTTTCCCACCAAGCTTTTAGGGAAGCGTAAGGGAATAAATGGCAGCTGTCTCAATAAGCTCCTCAGAAGTGGGGAAATTTAGACAAGAATTCAGCTTAAGTTAAAGTTTAAACCTAAGGGAAAAACAAAAACCTAGCGGACCCATCATCCTACAGGGCTTTGGTGAGAGGAAGCAATGCCCACATTTAGTTCTTAGATTATTTTTTAAACAAACACCACTAAAAAAAAAAAATCAAACATCCCTCATGATCTCCTGCAATACATGTCCCTTCTAAACAGGCTACAGTTCTACAGCAACTGTTAATTTAATGCAAGCATTGATCCATTAAAAATGAAAACAAAGAATAAGACTTTAGAAATGAAAGCATCACTGCTCCCTAAAAGGATCTAACCTAGAGATCCTTCCATTTTATCCTGCAGAGTGCAACAAACGCAAAAGGCTGCCTTGGTGGCTAGGTAGGGCTGTAGGGAGGAAAAAAAGAGCTTTTCATAAGAGGTTGGCTCAGTTTGTACAGACACAGCAGAAGAGCTCTTAATACTTCGCATTTATATAAGACTTTACTCCAAAATGCCATGTACGTATTAACTAATTCATTTTCACAGCCTCCATGACAGAAAAGCAAGTAAATATTATCCTGCATCTTTGCATCCTCTATGCCTTGTACCATATTAATCTCTCTCACTTTCCTCACTTCTACCCAACGGGCATATCAGTAAATAGATGGGATAAATCCCCAAGAGTGAGGATAATCTATTTTAAAGAAAAAAACCCTGTCAAGTCTGGGAGGCCCAAATGGATTCTTTTTCCCCCTCTCAGCTTAGTTATACACTGAGAATAAGTTGCTGTTACTTTGGCTGCAAGAGGCCCAATAATTTACTTTCCATCTGCACATCAGCTATCTGAGGGAAACAGCTACCAGATGGGGCAAAAGACTAATAAAACTGACTGCGGTTTTGGCCAGATGAATGAAGGCCATACATTTTTGTGCAGCATCCAATGAACCTGTCGCAAAATACTATTGAAGCACGTAGGAAAATGTCAAGAGAATTAAACATTTGTAAATAAGGAGAACATCTACAGCAGTGCTAACGTGGATAAAATGACAAAGGATATTTATCTGCATAACCTGTCAAACTGATCACCCGCTGGGGTCAGGAATAAAATACCCACCATGCTTATCACTGTAGTCTTACACAACAAGGCTTTTCAGTTTCCTCTGAAGAATCCATCGGTGGCTATTATTAGAGGCAGGAAACAGGTCTAAATTGGACAAGGTTTTGTTCTGGCACAGTAGTTCCTATTTAGGAGCTGATTTTCAACTATTTTGTATTAAAGAGCATTTATTCACAATTCTGAAGTTACTGACTTGGAATCTTAGGAAGTCTTTTTTTCTTTTTAAATATATTGCTTCATCAACAAGTCAAATCCCACTTTTATCAGTAACTGAGTGTTGTTTAACCTGAATTTGACCAAAAAGTCAAAAACGAAAAAGCCCCAAAGGATGAATTTCAGGACATTAGGCTGCATATGGAACAAACACATTTTCCAAAAACTATATAGCTTTGCTAGCAAAAGTACAATAAGGAGAATAAAATACAAAGAATTGTAAGAAACACAAAGCCAGATGACAACTCTCCTTCCTAAAACCTATTTGCCAAAGCAAAGGAGGAGAGGAAACCTGCAAAATAACCACACAAACTGCATAAGCCAGAAAATAAGATTTCAGGAATATGGAAGGCTGCCAACAGCTAGCAACTAAATGATGAACCTATTATTTTGCAAAGATTATATAGGCCCTTATGTGTTTGAAAGGAGTGAGCCACTAAAGAGGAACAAGACAAGTTACTACAGAACACAGTTCTACGTAACCCAGTACCAGTAAAATGTCAACAAAATGTTGTATCAAACTCACATCAGTGAAGAAGCTGAGTTCTTTACCAATTAAACAAATGCAAAGAACTAGTCCAACGCTTGAATTATAGTTCTCACTCCTCCTTGGATGGTGTCTGGAATTTGGTTTTTCTATTTAAATAAATACAGGTTTATTTTTAAAAATAAATCTGCCAATTTCAAATTTAATTTTAAATAATCTATTCAAATGATTTCTATTAAATACAAAAAAATTAACATTAAACAGCACCTTTGCTGCCAAGTTTTAAAGAAAGTCAAACCACTGAGCTGGTGGAAATCAGTGGCTTAACACCTAGAACCACAATTTCTTGGAGGAAGAAAGGCTCCTGGGCTTCCCTTCCCTCCCTCCATGATCAGCTTCTCCTTTTCTAACAGTAAGGTACATGATCTGTAGAATAACCTCTCATAGCAATTAGTGGAAACTTAATCACCTGAGTCATTTGAAACGGACTTTGAAAAAGCCCTGGGGAATATGCTGTTGGAAACAGCCAAGCCTTGATATTAGCAAGGGTGGTGCTGAAAAAAAAGATGTGACTTTATTGGGCTCTTCCATCTCTAATTTCTTTGATTCTAAGAAAGATATTTTTAATCCCTATTACTGCAGGGTAGTACTGGCAAGAAGCTAAAAGCAAGAACTAGAAAAAAGGGACGGAACCTACTAGACCTGGGACTGAGCACCTGTCCTAGAATGAAAGGGCACTATTCTAATATCTTCCATATAAGTTCCTATACCACACTCACCACCAGGGTATCTAAGTGCCACCCACAGTGAGTCAGTCCCTCTGAAAACATTTAAAAAAACCACAATGGATACAAGTTAAACAAGATTGTTCATCAAGTGACAGGACTGCTCCCACACATCAAAGTAGCAGCATTTTTAGACAGACTTTCACATTGTAAACTCTTAAATAAAGTGTCTTAAACTGCCAGAGTGGTATACATGCTGCTCTGAGAGACAGTCTACACACCCATAATACAACAATGTAGTCAGTAGGGATACAAGAAGGAAGCAAGCAGGCACATCTTTATCCCCTAAGGAAGTCCCCTAACACTAACAGAAAGCAGGTTTCTAGGGTGCAGCTACCATGCTAGCCATACCACGTCAGTGCTGTTTCACAGGGAGGCACACAGGATGCTGCAGGCACATCATGGGAAGACCAGTGAATAGGACACACATGTTGCATGCCTGCCTGGGGTGGGATGGGGACCGTTTCATCACATGACTCATATCTATAACAGGCAGACATTCCCAGGTGGGCACATAAATGTTGTCTAGGCAGGCACATGTATCCAGGACTACAGAGGTGGCCTCACATCATACACATATCATAACAGGAAGTGACATATCTAAAGGAGCAAGTTTTACCACACACACTGCAAGTCTACTGAATGATTTTGCCCCCCTAGATACTGCGCGGGTGATCACAGGCTTGCCACATATACGTCACACCTATGCTACACACTCCCGAGTGGATGGGCACAGAATGGCCACATGTGCGTTAGTGAACCCCACACATTTCATTCCCTTGCCAGCTACTCTGTGGAGGAAGACACAGGCTTAAGCTGCCACACACATCACTCTCCCCATCAGAGAAAGGGGGGCCACAAGCTGGCCATACACCCACTACATACTTTAGAGGCGAGTGGGCAAAACTTGAAGTCATACATGCCGAGGCCACCACTAGAAGCAACCACAGCCCAATCACACATCAGCACCTCTCTCCACACACATGGTAGTGCCCCCTGGTATGCCCCCCAGGGAGGTGACACAGCCTGGGCATATGTCAGTGCCCCCCCCCATGCACCGACATGTAAGAACAAGAGAGATACCATGCTGGGTCAGACCAATGATCCAGCTAGACCAGTAGCCTGTCTTCTGACAGCAGCCGGTACCAGAGCACCAAGAGACACATACAGAACAAGGCAATTACGTAGTGACCCATCCCTGTCATCCAGTCCCAGCTTCTGGCAGTCAGAGGTTTAGGGTCGCCCAATGCATGGGGTTACATCCCTGTCCACCCTGCCTAATAAGCATTGATGGACCTATCCTCCATTAACTTACCTAGGTTTTTTTTAAACCTCCTTACACTTTTGGCCTTCACAACATCCCCTGGCAATGAGTTAGCTCCACAGGTGATTTATGCAGTGTGTGCACCACCCCAGGCACACTCCAGAGGAGCAGGCAGAGCCCGGACTCCCCTATGTCAGTGCCCCTGGGCACCCCCCAAGGAGGCAGGCACAGCAGGGGCTCCCCTATGCCAGTACCTCCGGGCAGCCCTCTCCCCCCCAGAGGGGCTGGCACAGCCCAGACTCCCCTATGTCAGTGCCCCCAGGCACACACCCCCCAGAGGGGCAGATTTAGCCGGAGCTCCCCTATGTCAGTGCCCCCAGGCACCCCCCTCCCCAGAGGGGCAGATGTATCTGGGGTTCCCCTATGTCAGTGCCCACAGGCACCCCCCCTCCCCAGAGGGGCAGATGTAGCCGGAGCTCCCCTATGTCAGTGCCCCCAGGCACCCCCCTCCCCAGAGGGGCAGATGTAGCCGGAGCTCCCCTATGTCAGTGCCCCCAGGCACCCTCCCAGAGGAGCAGATGTAGCCGGAGCTCTCCTATGTCAGTGCCCCCGGGCACCCCCCCCCCAGAGGGGCAGATGTAGCCGGAGCTCCCCTATGTCAGTGCCCCCGGGCACACCCCCCACAGGGGCAGATGTAGCCGGAGCTCCCCTATGTCAGTGCCCCCGGGCACACCCCCCACAGGGGCAGATGTAGCCGGAGCTCCCCTATGTCAGTGCCCCCGGGCACCCCCCCCCATAGGGGCGGGCACAGCCGGGCTCCCTGCCCTGCGGACTCCCCGCTCTCACCGTCGATGTCCCCCAGGGTGAGCTCGTCCCCCAGCTCGGTCAGGGTCTCCATGGCCTCCATGCCCAGCTCGCGGCTCTCCATCCCGGCTCCGCACACGGGCCCGCCCCCGCCGTGCGCCTCAACCCTCCCCCGGCCGGGCACCGCCTCAGCCCAGGCTCCCAGCACCCGCCGCTGCCGCCGCCATGTTGGGCCAGCCCCGCCCCCACCTGCGTGCCAGGAGCCAGGGCCGCGCGTTTCCTCGGCTTGTTGTCAATGAGACCAGGTCTCCCCCGGCCAATCAGCGGGCGAGGCGGCTCGTGGTGTGATTGCGCGTCAGCGATCAGCAGCTGCGATTAGCATACGGGGCCGAGCCCCGCCTCCTTCCCAGGTGGAATATTCATGAGGGGGCGGGGACAGAACGCTGATTAGTCATTGGCCCGAAGTAGGATTTAAAGAGACAGGACGAGTCAAGAAGGACTAGGGCGAAGTGGCCTAGGGTGGGCAGCGGGTGTGGTGATGCTGCGGGCATAGGCGGCAGGTTTGTATAATTTTTGGTGGGGCCCAAAATGGTGGTGCCCCCCCCCCGCTCCCGCCCTGTAAGCTGATATAAAATGAAGCTACAACGCATCAGTGCCACAAGATTACAAGGGTCAATTAAAAGTGGAAAGTCAGAAGCAGCACTTGCCTACTTCAATATACAGTATTATATTTTGTTGCACCTGTTGTGATGAAGTGGGAATGTCCTTAATATTTTCTCTGAATACTGTGTGGGTGCCTCAGTTTCCCCTGCAAGATGCCAACTGAAGGTGTTGGGGACAAAGAGATCAGGTGGCCTCCTTGTCCAGAAGAGATACAGAGGCCAAAGGAGGGGGTGTCAGTTTGGAGCTGGCTGGGGAAATGGGGAGAGACCCAGAACTTGGTTCTGGGCTCCCCACCCACCAAGATGGACCTGACAGAGGGGTTCTGTTTTCTGTACCAACAAGCTCTGTTTAAACTGTGTTCCCGTCATCTAATAAACCTTCTGTTTTACTGTCTGGCTGAGAGTCACATCTGACTGCGGAGTTGGGGTGCAGGGCCCTCTGGTTGCCCCAGGACCCGCCTGGGCAGACTCGCTGTGGAAAGTGCATGGTGTGGAAGGGCATGCTGAATGCTCCGAGGTCAGACCCAGGAAGGTGTAAGCTTCTTGCCCTGGAGACAGTATGCTCCGAGAGAGGAGGCTCCCCCAGAGTCCTGACTGGCTTTGTATGGAGTTGTTCCAAAGCATCACAGCATCCCCTTCCACACCGTGCACTTCTCAGAAGTCCGCACAGGCACTGACACTCCCTCCTCCGGCCTTTGTCTCTTTTCCAGGCATTAGGAGGAAACACCTTCAGTTGGCACCTTGCAGGGGAAACTGATTTGGGAGAAATGAAGTAAAAGCTGCCCAAACCGAGCTTGAGCACTCCTGAATTTTGAGGTGTTCAAATCTGGAAGGCAGGTGCTGGGGGTGGGAGAGGGCTGTGGGCTCCATGGGGGAGCATGGCAGCAACTGTCTGGAGCTGCACGGAGCCAGACACGCTAGTCTGAGTGGCACAGTAAGCAGTTTGGGGGTTGGAGAAGGGGTAGGGGGTTCCGGGGGGCAGTCAAGGGACAAGGAGCAGGGGGGGTTGGATGGGGCAGAGGTTCGGAGGGGCAGTCAGGGGGCAGGCAGCAATTGGATAGGCATGGGAGTCCAGGAGGTTTATCAGGGGACAGGTAGAGGGGTTCTGGGGGGAAGTTGGGTGGGGTCTTAGGAGGGGGCAGTTGGGGACAAGGAGAAGGGAGGCTTAGATAGGGGCTGGGGTCTCAGGAAGGGGTAATCAGGGGACAAGGACCGGTGGTGCTTAGATAGGGGGTGGGCGTCCTGGGGGGCAGTTGGGGCAAGGGTCTGGGGAGGGGGCAATCAGCGGCCAGGGGCTGGGATTCAAAGGGCTCTGGGCTGCTGGCAGCTGCGGGGAGCCCTGAGCCCTTTAAATTCCAGCCGCCTCCCCGGCTGGGATTCAAAGGGCACTGGGCTCCCTGAGCTTGCAGGCAGTGCAGAACCCTCTGACTCCCGGCCGCGGCTGAGATTTAAAAGGCTCTGGGCTCCCTGCGCTTGCAGGCAGCCCAGAGCCTCTGATTCCCGGCCGCGGCTGGGATTCAAAGGGCACTGGGCTCCCTGCGCTTGCAGGCAGTGCAGAGCCCTCTGACTCCCGGCCGCGGCTGGGATTTAAAGGGCTCTGGGCTCCCCGCGCTTGCAGGCAGCCCAGAGCCTCTGACTCCCGGCCGTGGCTGGGATTTAAAAGGCTCTGGGCTCCCCGCACTTGCAGGCAGCCCAGAGCCCTCTGACTCCCGGCGGCGGCTGGGATTTAAAAGGGGCGAAACCTAGCTCCAACTATTGGTGGAGCAGAGCCCCTGACTGTAAATATTCCTGGGGCTAAAGCCCCAGGAGCCCATATAAGTCGGCGCCCATGGCTGCGGGGAGGGGTGGGCTGCGGGTGTGGTGACAGGGGGAGATGAGCCGGTTGGCCACGGGTGTGATAATGGGGAGGGAGCGGGCAGCACATCTGCTGATGGCAAGAGGGGGGGGAAAAACAGCAGGTGTGATGGCAAGAGGGGGGTGAACAGCAGGTGTGGTGATGGCAAGGGACAGGGAAGGTGAAGGGATAGATGGGGGAATGGCGAGGCAGGCAAGAGGCACGGATGTATTGCTAATCTGAAGCATTAAAAAATCTCAAGTCAGGCCTCCAGTATAAATCAGGACCAGCTTTAGGAACTGCGGGGCCCGATTCGAATACCCAGCAGCAGTCTGGGTCTTTGGCAGCACTTCAGCGGTGGGGGGTGCCTCACTCACTCCGGGTCTTCCACGGCACTGAGGGACCCTCTGATGCCGAAGACCTGGCCTGCTGCCAGGTGAGTAAAAAATAAAAAATTTAAAAGGCGCCTAAGGCACGAGGCCCTCTTAGGCACGGGGCCCAATTCGGGGGAATTGGCCTAAAGCTGGCCCTGATGACAACAGGGTAATTGTGGCCCAGTAGCTTGCTCTCATGGCAAGAGCTACCACTGTGCAGCACCAGTAAGGACACAGTAGCTTGGATATGGTTTTTCAGCATGGCTGCTCATGCCTGGGCTAGGCTAATTCAGGTGCCAATCACCCAAGTTAATGTGGCAGTGAAAACTACCCGAAATGAAGAGTAATTCTAGTGAAGTCAGAGGTCTTGTTGTTGCCAATTTTCTCGATTTTTATCATGAGTCTCCTAATATTTGGTGTTTTACTTACTGCCCCAGATCCTGGAGGCAAGTGATTATGTGAGACTCTCGGCTTTCATATAAAAAGGGTAAATTTCTAGCCCTCCTGGTAGCAGAGAAAATATTGCAAATGTGACCTGAGTGCATAGGTGTTGACTCCATGAGTACTCTGAGATTAGAGAACCCCTGGGGAAAAAATAGTGGGGGTTCAGCACCCACTGGCGGCCCTGCCAATCAGCTCCTCCTCCCACCCCGCACCTCCCGAACAGCGGTGTGCAGGATACGCTAGAGGGGAGGAGGTGGAGCGGGGGTGGGAGGAGGTGGGGCAGGCAGGGGTGGATCTTTCCCTCCTGAGGGAAATGAGGAAGCTGGCACCTGTGCCTGAGTGCTCCTAAAGGCTCTGAAACCAGCAGTCAAATTTAATTATTGGCTTTAAAATCATGAGAATTAAAAAAAATAATCTCCATGATTTTTTGGGACCTGACTCACGATCTTTGAATGCCTGAGGCTGGCAATAGTACATTGGGGTTTCACTAGAGTAAAATAAGAAGAACATTAAGCCCTCTAGCTGGTTAAGGTTAAGCCAGCTTCATGCAGCTGCCTTTGCCTCACCTGGTCATGGTGCATTCCACATGAGCCTCCCATAGGTCCTGAAATACACACAGTCTCTATATAGTTAAAAACCTCTTTCCAGGCTCACTGCAGCCTTTGTATTCTGAATCACTCCATTCTCCTGGCTCTCCAGTCATCCCTTGTTCCCTTCTGTCACAGCTCCTCTTCTATCTAATTCAGCGCTCTCATGCTGGATCAGCTTCGCTAAGACCCCTTTTTCTGTGGAGTCTAACCACATTCAGTTCACTGCCTCTGATCTTTTCTAACCTGCCTTTTCCCTCATGTTCCCAGGAACACACCCACCGCTTAGGCTCTCGCTAAGTCCTGTTTCTTTATCCTCTTATCACCTGAATCCACCCTTTCCTTCCTGTTCCCACCATTAAAACCATGGTCAGTTCTTGCTCTTATTGTTGTAACCTTCTCCTCTTCAACCTGTCCAAAATACCACTAGTAATGTCATCTGTCTCCTTCTGCTCCATAGTGATGCCTTCATATGCTTGTGGCTTTCTGCCTCAACACATCCAATTCAAGCTCTTGTTAATATGCAAGGCCTTATGTAATTCTCCACCTACACCTCTGCTCTCACTTTCCCATAGCAACTCCCCACCCACCCACCATCTAAACTCTTCCCAGTCCTCTTTCTTTACTGTTCCTTTTTTCTGCATTTCCCCCTCCCCCAGCTCTATATCTTTCTTTCCTACTATCTCCCTGTCGGCATCTGTCAGGTATCCTCCTCCAAATCTTTATCCAGCCATCTCTCCTCCCTCTTTTCCTCATTAATAATCCCCACATCCTTCCCGTCCTGAATCGATGCCTGTGCCTTGTGTTGGTCATAGTTTGAGAGTCAGTTCTGTGGGGTAGAAAACATAGATCTAGAAGTAAAGTGCTGCATAAGCTTATAGCACTATATGAAAAAATAGTAACAATAATTAGAAGTGAAATAGAGCAGGCATTTAACAGCAGCTTTACACAACAGTTCAGGACAAGGAGTGAAGACAATAGCATCCAATTGAAATTTCAGGAGGAGCTTTGATCCGCAGAATGTAACTTCTCAATTAATATGCAGCCCCAATGTTCTGGCTGACACCCCTACTTTTATGGAAAGTGCCATGGGCTGTGTTTAGAGTTCTGATGATCATTAGAATTTAGAGCCTCTCTGTTTGTGTGCCATCTGAAAGACAACCACAACACTGCTCTTCTAGCACTATTCTAGGGCACTGGTTTAGTGTAGACCCTAAAAGATGACCACCATCAGTTACAAATAATACTTTCTGCAGCACCCTGGATTTTCCTGGGAGGTCTCCCATCCAACTACTTTCCAAACCAGACCCAACTCTGCTTAATATAAGATGTGAGGTGATCACACCACCAGGTGGCACAGCCACCCCTTTCCCTGTATATGACGCAGCTGAAATTTAATCCTGCAAGACGAGCTGTTAGCACAAGACATGTGAATGGAGACATTTCCAAAATGAATTCCTACCCATGGATTCTCAGCAGTGCAGATGGACCATGTTTGACCAGAGCAAGGAGACAGAAATCTTATCAGGCAAACCCCTTCCCTTGCAGAGTGGAGCAACCACTCTGTAACATGAGTAGCTATGCAAAAATGAGACCCTCTAAGACAGAGGGGCTGAATGTTTTTCAAAGAGTGATCCTGTATTCAGTCATTTGCAACTGCTCCTTCCCATCTGTCTTCCCAACTCCTCTGCATCATGTCCCAGGAGGCAAAAAGAACATAAGAACGGCCATACTGGGTCAGACCAAAGGTCCATCTAGCCCAGTATCCTGTCTTCCAACAGTGGCCAATGCCAGGTGCCCCAGAGGGAATGAACAGGTAATCATCAAGTGATCCATTCCCTGTCGCCCAGTCCCAGCTTCTGGCAAACAGAGGCTAGGGACACCATTCCTGCCCATCCTGGCTAATAGCCATTGATGGATCTATCCATTAATTTATCTAGTTCTTTTTTAAACTCTGTTATGGTCTTGGCCTTCACAACATCCTCTGGCAAAGAGTTCCACAGGTTGACTGTGTGTTGTGTGAAAAAATACTTCCTTTTGTTTGTTTTAAACTTGCTGCCTATCAATTTCATTTGGTGACCCCTAGTTCTTGTGTTATGAGGAGTAAATAACACTTCCTTTTTTACTTTTTTCACACCAGTCATGATTTTATAGACCTCTATCATATCCCCACTTAGTCGTCTCTTTTCCAAGCTGAAAAGTCCCAGACTTATTAATCTCTCCTCATATGGCAGACGCTCCATACCCCTAATCATTTTTGTTGCCCTTTTCTGAACCTTTTCCAATTCCAATATATCTTTTTTTAGATGGGGGGGATCACATCTGCACACAGTGCTCAAGATGTGGCAGTACCATGGATTTATACAGAGGCAATATATTTTCTGTTTTATCTATCCCTTAGTGATTCCCAACATTCTGTTCGCTTTTTTGACTGATGCTGCACATTGAGTGGATGTTTTCAGAGAACTATTCACAATGACTCCAAGATCTCTTTTTTGAGTGGAAACCACTAATTTAGGCCTCATCATTTGATATGTATAGTTGGGATTATGTGCATTACTTTGCATTTATCAAACTGAATTTCAGCTGCCATTTTATTGCCCAGTCACCCAGTTTTGTGAGATCCTTTTGTAGCTCTTCACAATCTGCCTGGGACTTGAGTAATTTTGTATCATCTACAAATTTTGCCACCTCATTGTTTACCCCTTTTTCCAGATCATTTATGAATGTTGAATAGGACTGGTCCCAGTACAGATCCCTGGGGGACACCACTATTTACCTCTCTCCATTCTGAAAACTGACCATTTATACCTACCCTTTGTTTCCTATCTTGTAATCAGTTACCAACCGATAAGAGATTGGATTCCACTGAGGGAATAGGTGCAATGATTTGTGGAATGCTGCTCATGGCATCCTCTGAGCAAACGCATGTTGGTGGAAAGTCAGATACAGACGCCTGGGTCTACACTATGGGGTTAGGTAGAATGTAGCCGTGTTAGGTCGATTTTATAATGAATGCATCCACACAACCAACCCCATTCCGTCGACCCAAAGGGCTCTTAAAATCGACTTCCGGCAAGGAGAGTAGCGCTAAAATTGACTTTGCTGGGTTGAATTTGGGGTAGTGCGGATGCAAATCGATGGTATTGGCCTCCGGGAGTTATCCCGGAGTGCTCCACTGTGACCATTCTGGACAGCACTTTGAACTCCGATGCACTAGCCAGGTAAACAGGAAAAGCCCCGGGAACTTTTGAATTTAATTTCCTGTTTGGTCAGTGTGACGAACTCAGCAGCACAGGTGACCATGCAGGCTCCCGAGAATCGTAGAGCGTAGAATGTTTCTATGCTCCCTCTATCATCTCCGTCCCTGAGGTTATCACAAATTAGAAGGCAAAAAAAACACACTTGCGATGACATGATTTCCCAGCTCATGCAGTCCTCCCGCACTGATAGGGAATAGCTTAATGCATGGAGGTATTTAGTGGCAAAGACCAGGAAAGAATTGAGTGAGTGCAAAGAGCGGAGGCAGGATGCGATGCTGAGGCTAATGGGGGAGCAAACGGACATGATGAAGCATCTGTTGGAGCTGCAGGAAAGCCAATAAGAGCACAGACCCCCGCTGCATCCATTGTATAAACATGCACAACTGTCACTCCGAAGCCTGGCCAGTCATGAAACTGGTTTTCAAAGCCTCTCTGATGTGCGCTCTTCTAATCACCCTGGTGTCTGGCTGCTCAAAATCGGATGCCAGGCCATTTGCCTCAACCTCCCACCCCGCCATAAACATCTCCCCCTTACTCACACAGATATTATGGAGCACACAGCAAGCAGCAGTAACAATGGGAATGTTGGTTGTGCTGAGGTCTGACCAACAGCGCCAGCGCTTTTAAATGTCCAAAGGCACATTCTACTACCATTCTGCGCTTGCTCAGCCTATAGTTGAACTGCTCCTTACTATTGTCCAGCTTCATGAATGGATCCCCTGAGCTCATCGCTGGGGAGCAGGAGAGCAGTTGCAGGGGAAGTAATGGAGCCGTACACCATGCTCTGGTGGTTGCTAGGAGCTGGGCAGGGACGGTGTTCCCAGAACCCCCAGCCAAGCTACATGTCCGACGAGGACGGTTACCAGTCCTACTGCACCATCTGCTGCCAGCAGCACTCAGGAGGACCAATTCGGATCCCCCGACCTTGTCGCTGGGAAGCAGGAGAGGAGAGTTGCAGTGGAAGTGGTGGATGACGATAGTTAGCAGTCCTACTGCACCATCTGCTGCAAAGGCAAGGAGCTGCTGTTGTGTAGCAATGCCAGCTGCTGTAGGTGCTTCTGTGTCGAATGCTTGGAGGTCTGGGTAGGGCAAGGTACCTCGGCCAAGGCAAAAGAGAAAGAACCTTGGAGCTGTTACATGCGTCAACCACAGAAGTGCTATGGGGTGTTACAGCGCCGACCGGACTGGAATGTATGGCTGCAAGACTTCTTCACCAGCGACAAAGGACAGGAATATGATGCACCTAAAATCTAAAAAGGCCCGCACATTTCCCAGAGTCACTACCCTTGATAACAGAATGTCAATGATAGCATTGGCTTGTTGGATTACAGCAGCCCCCACAGTAGACTTGCCCACAACAGCAGCGGTGATGGTGAGCTGAGCGGGCTCCATGCTTGCCATGGTATGGCGTCTGCATGGGTAACCCAGGAAAAAAGGCGCAAAACAATTGTCTGCCGTTGCTTTCATGGAGGGAGGGGCGACTGGTGGCATGTACCCAAAACCACCCGCGACAATGTTTTTGCCCGTATCAGGCATTGGGAGCTTAACCCAGAATTCCAATGGGCAGCGGAGACTGCGGGAACTGTGGGATAGCTGACAGGATCACAACTAGCCAGCTGAGATTCAAGAATGGGGGGCTGTGCCATCACTGCTGACTGTTGGTCCTGCTCATTGCTTTGTAGCCTACATACCTTCTTGGTAAGCAAATACTCTGTCAGGCCTTCCTGCCCCCTTCCATCTCCACCTATGATAGTAGAAGAAGCAAGCAATAGAACTAGCTGACCATATCCTTGGCTGTGGGAAGAGCTGTCATTCAGAGGGCTGGCACACATGAAGCTGTCTGTTGTATCAAATCCTGCATCTTTGCTGCAGTACAGACTCTGGAGGGGACTGCAAGCAGTGGCCCACCTCACATGGGAGAGTCTTCTTCCATCCCCCTCGCACCCAGGCTCTGAAGGATCTGGCCACCTGTATCCCACTCAGATGCCAGGAGCGGCTTGAGAAGCAAACATAAATTAGCCCAAATTGAAATTTGACCAGGGATTTGTATCCCTGCTTTTGCAAGAGTATTATCAGATCTTCAGTGACCCCGCACTCAGGTCTCCGTTTCGTTATCCATTCAAAAGGTGGTGCCTCCAGCAGCACAACCAAAGCACCATGCTGGGACACAAGATCAGTACCAAGCGCGGGGAGGAGAGCACCACTTCCAACAGCTGCTTTGTTTGCCTGGTCCCAACCATAGAGGACCTGGATTTCAGAGGTGCTGAGCTCCGGTAGATTACATTGAATCAGTGCCAGTTGTGGGTATTCAGCACCTCTGACAAATCAGGCTAATAGTGATCCAGCATAGTCTTATTTCACTTGTGGGCTCTGAGGCAATCATAACCCAAGGTGCTACAGCAGCTGGGCACCATCATGATACCTTTATAGCCTATCCCCACCCTTGCTATCGCCTCTCACTCCCTACTGAGATGTCTGCTCCTGCTTCCATTCTTCCAGCCTTCATTGTCCACTTGTTTCATTTTCAAACGTTCACATCCTCGCTGTCGCCTGTGCTGCCCCTCACACTTGGGACCAGAGCCCCATAAACATCTGCAAGGTCACCTCACTGTCCACCTCCAGCTCCCTCTTGGAAACTCTTTTGCTGTGATGCCTACAAAAAACTTGCCAACAGGCTGCTGGTGAGCTGAGAACCCCTCCCGTCGTGATCACTATTGTCTCCTGGTATTCCCCTCCCTCTCTCTTTACCCATCATCTCTTGTCTTGGCTTACAATCTAAGCATCTTTGGGGTAGGGACCATCTTTTTTCTTCTGTTTGTACAATGCCTAGCTCAATGGGGTCCTGGTCTACGACTGCAGTACAAAATAATACCTGAACATTGGTTCCTGGAGCCCCATCCTTTCTTTGGGAGAGGGAGCAAAGGTATACATACGAGGGAGAAGAGAACAAGGAGAGATGCAAGCAACAAATCTCTCCCCAACTGCATGAGAAGCCAGCAAGGAGCAGGGATAAGTGCAGGCCCTGTGGGTTGTATGTCTTCCCCACGAGAGGTCTGAGGGTGCGTAACAGGAGATGGGATAGCCGTAGGGGATGGACCACTAGTCTGACCTAGCACGGCAGCCACAAGGGGCCAGATATTAGAATGTATTTAGTGCTTAAAGATGCAGGTGGTAGGCACTAATGGGATTTTCAAAAGCACCTAAGCAGGTTAGGCCCCTAAACTCCCTTTGAAATCAATGAGAGTTAGGTGACTAGCCTGCTTGGGCATTTTGAAAATCCCACTAGGCCCCTAAATACCTTTGAAAATCTAGCCCTAGATGCCAAGGAAGGTTGGAGGAGTGTGGGAAGAGAGTACCATTAAAAAGCTCGAAACTATAGTAATGCATATGTTAAATGAGACATTCCAGGGTTATTTGTGTCAATCTGAAGGAGGTGGTTGTGGGACAGGATTTTTGGAATATAGACAGTACATTTTAGAGGAAGATTAGTCTTTAAAGTGCTACAGTAACTAATTTAGCAGGTAACCAGACAGAATCAAGGGAACTCTTCCGATTGTATCTCAGCACCAATCCAGCCTCTAAAATGTAGGAGGTTCTCAACAGCCCCTGTACCCCAGAGACACCCCCAGGCATGCCCCAATTCAAAAGAGATCCCACTGAAACACTAACAAGATACAATGGTTTCATTTTAAAAATTCTGATTTATTCAAGAAAAAAAATGGCTTCCCCTTTCAATGCATGTCCAAGGAACAAAACAAATGTAACTGGCTCTTCATTTAAAAATAAACGACATTTCCCATCTCTGGCCATGTAAAATAGCCTGAAGGCAGCAAGTCAGACTACAGCGTCCCCTGACAGAGTCCCTTATTCCCCACAGAAGGATAATCCCCCAGCAAGAACAAGCTAGGGATGTGCGATTCAATCAGCGACTGAAAATACATCAAAAACAAATCTTGAGAGAGTAAATTTGAGTTCTCGTGCTCAAGACAGCGAGGGGCTGATAGCGCCAGCTGGAGCCAGGCGAATGCTGCACAACCTACTCATGCACAGCTCTGCCAACGGCCATCAATCCCGACTTGCAGCATCCCCAGCTGTTCCAGTTGTGAGCCCCTGTGCACTGAGTACCACTTGATACAAAGCCTCCACGCAATTTGGCTCACGTGCAAACATCCACTGGGGACTTGGATGAGATCCATCAAATTCATTTACTGGCAACCAGCTCCGGAGCTGGACTACAGCGTTAGCTGCACTGAGCCCAAGGCTGGATCGCTAACCTTTACCTTACTGATGAGAGTTAAAATGAACATTAGTCAGAAACCAGCATATTTCTAGTACACTTACAAGAACATGTCTGTATGGAATAGTTGCACATGCAAAAGAGAAAGCTTGTTGCTCTGAGACAGTAAGGCAGCAGGTCAGTAACAGTGCACTCACAATAACTCTGATTGGACGATTAAATCTACAGTCGGTTGCTTGGTCCAATGGAAAGAATCCATTTTTGACAGAACACATGATCAACTCTTTCTTCCCACTGTTTATGTAGTGGCAGGTCATCCTGCCACGGTGATCTAGTAGGTGGGTATCTTTTCATTTTAACACAGCAAAATAAAGGTAATTAAAAAAATCCACAACCCAAAGCACTAGGTGAATTTAGTGAGACTGAAAGTGCCAAACTGGGACCCACAGAGTTTGAGTCCCCTCTTTAGCCACAAAACAACTACAGTAAAGGTAGTCACAGCACAGGCTTCACATCCCCCCAACAACGTGCCTCAAATCTGGAGCAAGTGGGATTCTCTAGGGGGAAGGTGAAGAAGAGGAGTTCTGCCTCCATAGCTTATTCAATCCTTGGTCTTTTTGTCAAGGCTCCCACGTAGTGCCAGTGGCCATGGTGATTGTCCTGTGGGCACCTGTTTGCCAGGAACTGAGCTGAGACCAGAAACCACAAGCTCAGTTCATGCAAGCCACCAGCATAAGGAACCTTTTTTGTGGTGGTGGGGGTGGGGGGGTGTTCAGGCTGAGTCTTTACTCCAGATCCTTTGCTGGGAGGTCTTACGGTGACGTTACACTCTCTGGAGCCCGCTCAGTCTGTCCTTGCAAGCACAGCAGTCCCCCTCTCCTTCACCCCGCCCTCAAAAAACCCCCAAACACACACAACCTTCCCCCTGCAGCCCTGGGAAAGCGGGCTGCCTCCCACTACATGGGTGGGGGTTCACCCCTGTTGGCTCTCTCCAATCCAAATCAGCCAATGGTCTGTTTAGATTTAAAATCATGTTTTTTTAATAAAACAGCCATTAGAAAGGAGAGATCTGATTGGTGGATGGAGGTTCCGATAATGCAGGATTTGGTATAAGTGGCAGGGGAGGGACTAGCTGGCTAATTGAACCATACAAAAGCGCCATCCCCGTTGGAGCCACTGAGTTACACCGCCTACCCCCCATTTCCAGGGGGAAGGGAGCGTGTTCAATACATGATACATTGCATTTCTCCAGGAACTGAAGGTTCCCAAGGCCTGTGAGTATCTGGTCTAACCACACACCCTACCATGCTTTCCCTCTGACCGGTGTAACTATGCAGCTTGCAACATAGACCTGCCCAGTATAACTATGCCGTGTATCCTGCACTGTGGTTCCAGGGGGGCGGGTACCATTCTAATCCCTCCATGCAGTCTCATTGTTAGTATCAGCAAAGCCCTACAGTGCATGCACCCAATGGATGTTCTCTGCCGGACCCTCCATATGCCAATGACTATGGAGAGCTTCCCCATGGGGGGGTTGTATCCAGGAGCTGCGTCCAGTCCCTTCTCAGGATTCAATCCAGTCCTTGTCCGATACACCACAGAAAAAAGGAAAACAAAAACCATTAAACAAATTAAAGGTGACCCGCCCAGCCTTCTCCTGAGGCTGCTGAGGGAGTAGGACACTCTGCTTCCAGGCGCAGCATCTCCCAACAGCAGGGGTCTCAGTGACGAGGCAAGTGCCAGCGCTATAACTCTGACTGCGAGCGTGAGATTCGGGGCCCCTTGCGGATTTCCTTCCGTTTCTCTTCTTTCTTTCTCCGTTTCTCCTCCTCTCGCAGGGCCTTCTGGAACGTGTCTGCACTGGGGAAAAACTGAGAGCGCAAGGAGGAGTTCAGCTCCACAGGCCGCACAGGTGCAGACAGGAAAAGCAATCCCAGTGCCTTAGCAGTCTCGGGAAGCCTGACAATGTTAATTAATTAAGTCTCTTAATCCATAAAGGGGGGAGTCTCCACTCCCTTCTGCCAGCTGTAGCCTTACTGACGTCAGTGGAGAAAGCAGGTGATCCAAAGCCCATGAACAGACTTCTGATGACTCCCGTGGGCTTTAGATCAGACGCTAAGCAAGAGGCAAATCAGGCCCAATTACTTCTATGAGGCAGGTACAACTGCCCCCATCTTATCGATGGGGACATTCAGGAATAGAGAGATTAAGTGACTTGCCCACAGCAGTCCCATAAGCTCAGAGTCCCGACTCTCCTAGCCATGCAGACTGCAGAAGGGGCCCCCAACTCTGAGGCCATGCTGCGGCCAAATGTAGACTATCAGAAGGGAGAGAGGTGGGTTTGCGAGGGCAGCAGGGCCTGTTGGTAGCAGAGATGGCTCCTTGCCTTGCTGCCACGTGAGCATTCTCTGCCAGACCCGCTGTGTGCCAATAGCTATGGAGAGCTTTCCCACGGGGGGACTGAGTTGAAAGACCAGGACTCAGCAGTCAATCTGGACACAGCACCAGGCTCCAGGAAGAGCTGTGTCCAACAGGACAGACAGGCCTCGACTCGGGCCCTTTGAGGGCAAAGGGAGAGATAAACGGCAGAGTGCATGGACCTGCCTTTCCCACACTGCAATGCATCTCACGCATTGAGCAGCAAAAGGAATTCTCTCTCTGGAGCTGGAGCATTGAGACCCTCTAGGGAGGGGTCGCCGACACTGCTCCAGGGTCGGGGGGAAGAGGAAGGGAAAGGCATGACCAGACTGCTCACCAAATGGTGCCACCATCATGGACAACACGAATGGCTTGGCATGAACTTGGAATCCACCCCCACCTCCACCTCCACCTCAGGCATCGACAGCCCCAAAAGTTTGGCCTTTCCATTCCCAAACCAGCTGCCTTTAGTGCAGGTGTCAAATATAAAGGGCAGGGTAACAACCTTTATGTATGCAGTAACGTCAAATCCCTCCTAGCCAGAGGTACAGAATCACTTACCTGTAAGGGGTTAATCAGTTCAGTTAACCTAGTTGGCACCTGACCAGAAGGACCAATGGGAAAAGAAGATACTTTCAAATGGGGGGGGGGGGCTGTTTCTGCTCTTCTGTTTTGTTTTGTTTGCTCTTGGGACAAAGAGAGAGACCAAGCTGGTAACCCAGCTCCTAAAAAGATCCTGAACTGACACATTTAAAAAAACTGAAATTGTGAGTAATAGCAAGGAAATGTGTTAGATTATCTTTTGTTTTAGCTCGTGAATTTTCCCTATGCTAAGAGGTAATTTTATTCCTGTTTTGTAACTGGGAAGCAGAGTCAGAGGGGAATCCTCTGTGTTTTAAATCTTATTTACCCTGTAAAGTTATCTTCCATCCTGATCTTGCAGGTGTGATTCTTTTACTTTTTTTTTTTTTAAATAAAATTCTTCTTTTAAGAGCCTGATTGATTTTCAGTGTCCTAAAAACCAGGGGTTTGGTCTGTGCTCACTTTGTTAACGTATTGGTTGGTATATTATTCTCAAGCCTCCCCAGGAAAGGGGGTGAAGGGGCTTGGGGGGATATTTATATAGCGCTCCAAGTGGCCCCTCCCTGAATGGTTGTTTAAATCACTTGGTGGTGGCAGCAATACCATCCAAGGACAAGGAAAGGAATTTGTGCCTTGGGGAAGTTTTTAATCAAAACTGGTGGAATATAAACTTAGGGTGTCTTTCATGGGGTCCCCACATCTGTACTTCAGAGTGGGGAGGGAACCCTGACAGCAGGGGATAAAGGTGGAGGAGGAAACATGCACAGGGATTGACTCGTGGTTTTGCCATCTTACCTCAGAATGGTCAGTTTTAAAGGGATTCCGGTAATCTGGAGATTTCTCACTAATTCCCAGCTCCTGAGCCATCTGTGGATCAAAAGAAAGTCAGTGCTGGAGAGCAGCATCTCTCACCCTACTGCTCCATGCCCTGCCCCACCTCTCTTATTCCTCTCTCTCCTCCAACCCCATCTCTCCCCCTCTCGACTCTCTTCTCTCAGTTCCCTTCTCTCCCCATTTCTCCAGTCCAATAACCGCAGTCATCCCTCCCCCACCCCACCCTTCGGCCTGTCCCCTGCCTCCAGGGGGCCGGCCATGCTGGGAGTCAGGATGATAAGCGCAGAGCCTTACCAGTCCAAGCACTTGGGAGTGAGGTCCCTGATCGAACACGCCCGTCTGGTTGCAGAAGCTGATGCCCCAGCGGACCAGGTTGTTCCAGTTGGAGTTGCGGTCAAAGTAATGGTGGACGATTTTGGGGAAGCGCAGAACCACGTCTCCAAAGAAAGCCGTGTTCTCCACCACATGGGAATAGGCTAGGGGGCAGAGTCACAGGGACAGTCAGCAGAGTGTCTTGTTGCACATGCACATGTCCACTTCCTTCTGCACGTAAGCCAGCAGAGATCGCCTTCCAGCCAAGGAACTCTCGGTGTGGCCCCTACTTGCATGGCCAGGCCAGGGGGAAAGCCCGCCTCTCAAGCTGCCAAAAGGACTCCATGACAATCCCAGTTTAAGTGGTGACATGCAGGATGTGTCCTCAAACACAGCAAGCCCTAGGTGACTGGAGACTTCTAATTGTCTACGTCTGCTCCAGTCAGCAGACGTCCCAACGAGTAGGCACCCCTGGCTGGGTCTGGTTCAGCAAGGCGCTAATAAACACGGCAGAAGACTGCACTTTCCTACTGACAGAGATGAGGGATGGAAGAGCCCTAACAGGCAGCATCTTCTCCGCCCTCCTCAGACCTGGCTAATGCAGGATTATTCCTTGTGCTACCAACTCCAGGGGCCTCGTCTAGTCTAACTTTAAATAACTCAAGTGATGTGGCCCTCCAGCACTCGTTCCCCTTGGGAGACTGCTCTCCTGTATTATAGACCTAGGTGTTAGGACGTGTTTTTTTATACTCAGCCCAACTTTTCCCTTGGTCAATTTCTTGCTTTTAAGTCAGAGTTACAAACCCCCTTGGTTCACCTTCCCTCTCTGCTTGCCATTTACAGCCTACAGGTACTTTAGAAGGTTTGCATAGCCTCTCCTCACCCCCCCGCCCGCCATCATTTAGCCAAATTCTTAAAGACAATTCAGTCATCCCACAGGGCTGAATTCATCCCTCAGATACCAATCTGTGCATCTCTCTGGGTGGGAGTTGCCTGATGGTCTTTGTTTCCCTCATAAATCAATCCTCCAGCCATCATAGATACTGGCCCACAGGCTGTGGACAGAGTAAAATACAACTCTCCCCAGCCTCCATCCTTGAAGTGATTTTCTCTTCTGAAACCATTACTGGCCAGCAACTGCTTAAAGAGAGGGTAACTGACAGAGGTTCTTGTGTTCCTCTACAATGTAAGGGCTCTCAATCCTCATGCTTCAGGTCATAAACTACTCATTAGCTGGGGTCAGGAAGAAATTTCTTCCTCCACATTCTGTATAGCATTGCACAAAGAGATGCATTATGGGAGGTTTTACACCTCCCTCTGAAGCATTCAGCATTGAATACTGTTGAAGACAGGATACCAGATGAGGTGGCCCAATCAATTGTTTTGGTCTCCAGTGTCCTCCTTGTTCAGCACACTATTTTCATCAGCCATGCAGAAGAAACAGACAGATTCTGTTCTGCTTCACAGATCACTGGCAGAGTCCCCTGGCTCCACTCCCATCCCAGGATCTTCTAGATGCTGGCAACAATGACGCAGGAAGCAGGACAAAGAGCCAAGTGGATGAGAAAGGGTTCCCAGCTTGGACTGACCAGAGAGGCAGTAATGGTTTCATAGATTTTTAAGGCCAGCAGGGACCATTAGATCATCTAGTCAGACTTCCTGGACAACACAGGCCATCGAATTTCCCCCGTTACCCCTGCACTGAGCCCATTTGAAAAGGCAACTGAGAGGGAGAGAGAAGTATGAAAGAGCACTGGAAGCGGAAACTGGGATTCAAAGGAGAGGAAGTCCTACCATCCTTTAGCTTCTCATCCTGAGGGAAGGGCCCATCTGGAGGCACATCTGCGGCTATAAGGACCGCCCGGGAGTCCTCCAGCACCTGAACAGTCAGAAAGTGAACTCAGTGAATCCATCTGCCTCCCAGATCTGATGTTCCTCCTGCCTGTCCCAGGTGTCCTGCCAGCTCCAGGCTCCTCTCACTCCCCCTCCTCCTTTTTGTTGCTGCGGCAGCTTGATGGTGCAGTCTGTCCCGACTTTCCCACCCTGTTTTAAAACATAGCCCCGCCCTCTCATGCCCATAGTGACCTTGGGTCCAGTTCCGAACCCCACTGCTCATTCTTATCAACCTCCTTCTTCTCCCCTCCTCCCCCCACTCCCGTTGTCACGTTCCCATTGTGGTGCTCTGGGCTGGGACACGCCCGTAGGAACATGGGATAAAGGTAAGTTGTACTGAGCCCTCCCAAAGAGCACCCAGCGGCACCCAAAGCCCCGGAGGAGGGCTGGGGGCGGCAGTTAGTGGGTGACGCTCACTTTGAAGAGTCCCTTGAGCATGATGTCGATGATTTTATATTGTTGGTTCACGTCATTGAGCTCAATCAGGTTCTTCAGCGCGTTCATCTGGTCCTTGCGCTTCACCTCAAACAGCTTCTTATCTGCAGCTCTGTCAAGGATCGTGCCCACTGCCCAGACGTCAATGCTGGACCAGGCCCTGCCTCCTGACAGCACCGCAGCGTCCAACACTGAGGCCTCTGAGGTTACGTCTACCTTGCATCTGGGATCGAGCCTCCCAGCCCGGGTGCACACAGTTGTGTTGGCGAGGCTTGCGTTATTGTGCTCAAAACAGCTGTGCAGCACCTCCCCACCTTCCTATGCTCGAGAGCCCGAGCTGCAACATCACTGCAGCATCTACACAGCTATTTTTAGTGCACTAGCATGAGCCCTGCCAGCACACATTTGTGGACCTGGGATGGGAGGCTCACTCCCAAAGGCAGTGTAGATACACCGTTAGGAACGCCGCCCATAGTTTCCCACAGACAGGCCACTTCCCTCTTTCCCAGAGCTGGGCTCAGCCCCACGATCTCATTTTATGGGCTTGTAACAGTTTTTCCCTCCCACAACTCCAAACTCAATGATTTCCAGCTGAGATGCACTCACCCATGCAGCACTCCAGAAGGGAGACCACCCAGGCCAGTACAACCAATCATTTATGGAGCCTCCATGGTGTCTGAGGACAGGGTGTAAGTGACTGAGCCTATCCGCTCCAGCAGTTCAGAGATGGGAAACAGGAGCAGGCTTTTACCAACCCTGCAACACAGACATCTGCCAACAACCCCCTTGGGGCATTTAATAAATAACCACTTATATAAAGCTTAACATTTACAACCTACTGATATGACTGGCAGTCTGGGAACAGCCACTCTGAACTCACGTCAATTCCCAACCTCTCCTGCAATACACCAGGGGCTTTGAGCATCCTGTAACGCCAATCTGATTAACCCTTCACCAGGGGAGGCTGGCACAGACAGGAAGGATCCATGTCAGTTGCCAATGGCCAGTAAGAATGATAAACACAGAAGAGATATAGACCAGGCCGAGTGAACCAATGTACAAAGCAGCCCCTCACCAATAGCAACAGTGTCAGGCAATCACGGTGAGATAGCCCCATGCATTCGTAGTGTAACTTGGTTAAAGTTTTAAACTAAAAGTCACTTCAACTAGGCAATTATTTTGACTGGTTCCTTGAGGGTTCACTTAAAGGACGGCACTCCAGATTGTCACACTCCAGTGAAGAGAGAAGTATGGTCCAGGTCCTCAGCTGGTGTATGCTAGCATAGCTCCAGGGAAGTCAATGGAGCAGCACCAAGCTACACCAGTGCATGATCTGGCTGAAAAGTTCAGTCCGTTTACCTGCTGAAGAAGTAATCAATAGCGACTGGGTGGTGTGTGCTGATTGGTAAGAGAATTGCCCGGCTGATCTCTAAGACCTGGAAGGAATAGGACCTTTTGGCTTTGATCCCAGGCCTGTGGAAGATTTTGGATTATTTTTGGAGAATTCATATGGATTAAGACAGGACAAACCCTGACAATTCCTGCAAGAATCTCACTGAAAGTATTTGGAAGCGGGGAGAGAAAGTGTATTACGGGGTCACTGTGCTTTTCTCCCTGGGAGCACAGGACAGGTCACCACACTGCGGCGCAAACTCTTGTCTAGAATACAGTCTGTACCTACTCTGCACCAAGCTGAGAGTCTGCCTCTGTGCTAACCAAGGATAAAAGAATGACGCGAAATGGGTCTTATATAAGCAAACTACTGAGCCTAGATCAGGGGTCGGCAACCTTTCGGAAGTGGTGTGCCGAGTTTTCATTTATTCACTCTAATTCAAGGTTCCGCGTGCCAGTAATACATTTTAATGTTTTTGGAAGGTCTCTTTCTATAAGTCTATAATATATAACTAAACTATTGTTGTATGTAAAGTAAATAAGGTTTTTAAAATGTTTAAGAAGCTTGCATTTTAATTTCATTTTAAATGAGAGTCCCCTGGACTGGTGGCCAGGACCCAAGCAGTGTGAGTGCCACTGAAAATCAGCTCATGTGCCGCCTTTGGCACACATGCCATAGGTTGCCTACCCCTGGCCTAGATAAATCCTCCCTACAGAAGAGCGAAGACGTGGCAGCTCAGCAGTTCTGATGCTATCCCATAATCAGAGAAATCAGAGTCAGGGTCATCTAGTTCATCTCCTATCACCTGGCTAACACAGGCTTGGTCTTTGCAATTCCTCGTCTCAGCCCAGCTCCACCTGACTCAGTTAATATGGTTCCAACCACTGCCCCTGGGGACTGGTCCCCAGTGTGTTACATCTCACAGTGAGGAAATAGGTCCCAATATTCAGTCTGCATTTTCCTTAGTTCGCTTTTACATCATTATCCATAATTCTAACCCTGAGGCCCCCTCAATAACTCTTTTCCCTCTTCGGTGCTTAATCCTTCTAATACCTGTCAACTGCTCTTGCAGTTCTCCCCCAGCCCGCCCTCACTCACAGCCCAAGTGCAGCCTGGAGAGAAGGATACAGATTTCCAACCCAGAGTCTATGCTCTGTTTCTCCGTGTCTGAAGAGCTGCTCCTGGACAACGTCAGCGTGAAGAGAAAGGTGCAGACCCGGAACAGATCCATGTCTGAAGTCCTGGATCAGAACAAAACAACAACAAAGACTTCATGAGCTGGATAAGATGTACAAACCTCCCCACACATCCCAGCGCCACGTGCCACACAACCTCTGACATCCGGAGCCAAACAGCATCCCCAGGACAGATGATATGGGTTCTCGTTGAAGAGGCTCCTTTCTCAACAGTCTTATATCGATTTCTCTGTCTTCTCCCCACTGCACAACAGGTGCATTAGTAGGGGGAGGCAGGGCTGCCACTTCCTCTTACGTTTCATCCAATAGTCACTGGCAGAAGCAGGATGGTGGCCAAGATCCATCAGGAACTGCCCAGCACAAGAAACAGGGATATCAGACTATATGGGACAGGGCTCTGACCCCGTTCACCAAATCCGGTTATTCTCAATGAAGTCTGAACGCCATTTAACCTACTCTTCAAACTTGCCTTTAGCAACTGTGTTCTATGCTACTGCCTAAAGCCACTCTCCTAAGAGCTTCCAACCCAAACAGTTCTATATTTCACTGCAGGGTGTCACTCCCGTTCCTGCCTCGGCATTAGCTCCTTTGGGGTATTATCTATTCCATGCCAACCTGTTAGGATCTCCCCTCACTTAATCGCCTGAGCAGGGTTCAGGGGGTAGGGAGATACAACCAACAATTATAATTCAAAGGGGGGGAGACTCAGCTCAAAAAGTTTGAAAACTGCTCAGGGGGCAGGGAAAGGAGTAGCTAGGGCCTAGGCGCTGTGTGCACTGAGGCATGTAGCACAAGGTGCATGGAGAGGAGTAGCTAGGAGCTGTGTGCAGGCAGGGGGTTGTTCAGGGGGTAGCTAGGAGCTGTGTGCAGTGAGGCGTATAACTCAGGGTACACAGAGAGGGGTACCTAATTGCTGTGTACAGGCAGGGGGTAGCTCAGAGAGCAGGGTAGCTAGGAGCCGTGTGCAGGCAGGGGGTGGCTAGGAGCCGTGTGCAGGCAGGGGGTGGCTAGGAGCCGTGTGCAGTGAGGCATGTAGTGCAGGGAGAGGAGTAGCTGGAGCTGTGTGCAGGCAGGGGGTAGCTCAGAGAGCAGGGTAGCTAGGAGCTGTGTGCAGGCAGGGGGTGGCTAGGAGCCGTGTGCAGTGAGGCATGTAGCTCAGGGTGCAGGGAGAGGAGCTGTGTGCTGGGCGGGCACACCTTGTTGCAGTCGCTGCTCATGAGGGCTCTGCTGGCCCTGGAGCCAGGACCCTCGCCTGGGCAGGTCTTACCAGCTGCCCGAGAAGTCAAAGGGGGCTGGGAGCTGAGAAGCAGCCACAACTCTGGTGACCAGCAGCAGCAGAACCCAGCTCCAGCCTCCAACCTGGCTAGGAGGCAGGGTCTAGGGGTACTGAGGGAGAGAAAGAAGTGTGTATGTGTATGTGTGGGGGGGAGGGGGGGAGCTGCCCTCTGGATTGCCCCACTCTGGATAAGTCACTGCAGTTTGAAGGGGGGGACAACGCCCTCCAAGGCCCCTCCCCCCCAAATCTGCCCCTGGTCTTCCGGCTTCAGCCCTACAGGGAGTGCCACGGCTCCTGGCTTCAGCCCTGCAGGGGGCACCAGCGCTTGTGGTTTTAGCCCCACGGGGGGCACCAGGGCTCGGTTTAAGCTCCTGCAGCTCCCGGCTTCAGTCTCGTGGGGGACTCGGGCTCATGGCTCCAGGCTTCCTCCCCGTGGCTCCCAGCTTTAGCCCCCCCGGGGGCACCAAGGCTCCAGACTTCAGCCGTGGCCCCTGCAGCCCCCCTGAAAACAGCCTGTGGCCCCCCAGTTAAGAACCACGGCACTAGCGTATGTGGTAAGTAAAGACAGGCACTGTAGGGTCTGCATAACAGAACTCGCTCTGCCTGGGGGATCCAGTCCCTGAGCAAGAAAAGAGAATGTCGTCAGATCAGGTAGAAGTGGTCCTGCCTGGAGTGCTAGATTTACAGTAATCCCTCAGGTGGGGGATGAGAGACACATCAAGGAGGGTCAGAGAGGTCCACATATAAGTCAACATGTGCCTTCTCTCCGGGCACAGATTTCTTGGCACATATCAGGATAAATAAGGTCTACAAAGAAAAACAGCCCCTGGTTATTCAGGTGCTGGGATTGAGAGCTCTCTCAAGAGTCTATTCTGCTTCTCCAAGGGAAAAGAACATTATGGAGAGCAGCAGAGCCAACCAAACCACCCCCCTCTGGGCCGCTCCCTCCAGGGACAAAGGCTGATAGTTGACAGGACTAAACTTTTTATTGCAATGTAACAAACACTGCAAGTCAATTCTTTCCGAATAGGTAATTTGTCCAACTGAAACAGGGGATCTGCACTGGTAGCTGCAAATCCCAGAACATGAATCATCAGGTAAACCTCTCTCCCATAGGAGTCAGAGTCCCACCACGCCAGACTACCAGGTTCAGGCCACTGGTTTACAGGGCTTGGGGTGGAAATTTTCAGGTGATGCTCTTCTGTGTTTTCTCTAGGAAAAAATTCCCCTTGGAAGTTGGAATCCTTGCCTCAGCCTTCATCATCTTAGGGATCATATGAGAGGGAGAAATTTGAAATATACATTCCCCACCTCCCACTGAAACAATCTTTGCTCAGGCAGAGTTGTTGCCACAACCTCAGGCAGAGAGAACGTTGGGAAGCAAAGGCCTATGATGTTCCAGATGGGAAGCAGTTGCCACTAATATTCTCTGCCAGCTCTGTCCAGCTGGTTGGTTCAGCAGAAAATCCATTTGTCTGAATTGGTTGCTTGAATCTCCCAATGTAGATTGTGTTTAAACAGCCAGTATGAATAGCCTGGCTGTGAGAATGGTTACCATTTTCAATTCAATTAGAAGGGGGCAGTAAGCTTTAAATATTCTCCTGCAGTAACTCAAAATCCACAGCATCTGGCTAGTGCACGAGAAGAAAATCTGCAATCTACCTCTATCTTCCAGGATTCGTGTCTCCTTGGTATCTGTGCTCCTAACGAGCGGTTAGGGATTTATTCTCACAACAACTCCAGGAGTTAGAGATGTATCATTATCCCCACTTGAATTTAAAATATACACACACACACAAGGCACTGGGCAGAGAAATTAAATCACTCGTCCCAGGTCTACAGAGAGTCTGTGGCAAAGAAGTGAATGGGATCGTCAATTCTCTTGCTAGCCCTCTGCTTTAACCACAAACCTCTTTAGTGAAATGGATCGATTAGGTGCCTTGTCCGAGCTGAACGAAATGTAAAAAACAAACAGCATCAGTGGTGGAAACAATACAAGATATTCTCACTTCTTTACATCTGAACAGCGTGAGATATTAGTAACACAGGTATGGAATAATTAAATACAATGACCTCAGTGGTCCCTTAAAATGCAGATTAGATAGATTAAATATTCTGGGGCAGATCATCACATGGTGTTCAATAGGAGTGATGCCACTTAAGTCGATGGAGCCCCCATGATTTATGCCAGCTATGGATCCGGCCCCAGCATATTTAATTTTAGTGGCTTGTGTTCACTTGAGGGAAATCAGCAGCACCTTAAAAGGCTCATGTGTGGTACGGTTGTACCATGGAGCTTCCCTTTAAGCACTGCGGGAGCCAGTCTTTATCACACAGGGTGGTAATGGTGTGGAAATTGGATTAGCTCTCATTTCCCCAGCAGCTTTCTGAAAAACCCAGCCATCTGATTGTCATCCACACATCAATTACAGAACAGCAAGCATCACACAAGTAGGACATAATTCTGTCACAATGTAGGCTGTGAAAAATCTTGAAAGCTATCTGTCCTTTTTAAGGACTGCTTTTTAATTACCAGAATGGGAGCATGGGGAGGTGTGGGGGGGAGAATGAGACCATGATGTGACAGAGGAGAGAGTCCCTCTATGGAATGCACATACTCCCTGTAATTGTTGTCGAGCACATAGATGATATGAGGATAGGTGCCATGTGTGGGTGGGTATGAAGGAGAGATCCAAGTACAGAAAATTTCAGTGTTTGACAGCAAGAGAGCCTTTTATAAAAGTGACATGCTTCCAACAATGGAAAAAGGGAAAAGAAAATTACCTCTCCTAAGCATGTCAGAGGGATTATCTATTGAGATATATCGAAGAGTAACTGCAGGAAAGATCAAAGTGATTTACAGACATTAATTAAAGCATCACAAACAACCCATGTGAATTCCACCTTTCTATGAGGCATTCAGCTGAGATCATCTGTTGGAGTCTAGCAGGCGTATCCTATACCAGAGGCCATAGGTGCCATGAACAGGGGGGAAGAAGGTCTGGTGGCCTTCAGTCCCTCATGTCTTTTTCTTGCACTACTCTGCTCCAGAGAGATGCTGAGAAGCAGACCTTCAGAGGGAGGTGTATAAGGTCAGAAAGAAGCTTCCTCCTTTGTGGTATAATAATGCAAAGTCAGAGGCATTATGGGGAGTTTAAGCCTTCCTCTGAAACATCTAGATTTGGCTGCTATCAGAGACACAGAATAATAGATCAGCAAGGTCATTGGGCTGATCTAATATCACAATTCCTTCCATAGTTATAAAGAGGACACCATTTTTTGCACACGACATCTCAGACTAACATCCAATCAGAAAGTTACCCTCTTGGGCAGGAACAAAACTGTACCAGGTACCGGCCAGACTCCTCAACTAAGTATTGCTAGTAGTGTGAGCAAGGAACTGAAAGACAACGGGGATCTATGCAGTGCTTAATTTGCATCATGGCTGAGCACTGGTGCTTCTAGGCTTGGCAGCTCATAGGCCCAGCACCTCTGGGCTTGCCCCATCAGTTATGAAAGTAAAAACAAAAAAATTTGAGCCCTGGCACCTGTTTGAGCCCGAAACCTCTTTCATTACAAAATTAAGCACTAGATCTATGCCTAGCTCTGCCTATGACTCATGGCCTGCATGACCACTCAACTTAGCCGTGCTGCAGTTTACCCATCTGTAAAATGGGCATAACAACACAGCTGTCTCACAGGGTGTTGTGAGGCTGGTCTATGAAGCACTCTGAGACACTTCAACGAAAGATGCTCTAAGCGACATGGAGAAGCCCATCCAGCCCAGTGATTTGCTTGCATTTTATTAGCTTGATCTTGAAATAGCCCCCTGCACACCACAGGTCCTCTGCATTGCCTAGTCTAGGAGGGTGGGTATGGCTTGTGGCCAGCCTGAAATTAGGCTACCATCGTTCTCCAGCGATCCACCCCCTCCTCTCCGTTAACCCCCTCTGTGCCTAGCCATGAAGAACAAGTCATCACGGGAACTTACGGTGGTGCCCCCGGAAAGTCAGGCACAGGCTCCTGCTCCTTCCACCGCAGGCGGCTTGTTAAGCAGGAGCCGGCAGTAAGAGCAGCGCTGCGGGGCTGGCGCAGGGCCCCAGGGCAGCTCAGCGCCAGGCGGGCGGGCTACAGCAGAAAGCCACGTTCCGGTCTCCCCCTGCCCACGAGAGAGCCACGAGCCTCCCCGGCGCCGGGGGCTGGTGCCACTGCACCCTGCCGGCCTGGCCGCTGGGCGAGCCGGTCTCTCCCCACCGGCCGGGGCTGAGCAGCCCGCGGCGGGCAGCAGCTGGCCCCGCGCCCGGCACGTGCGGGCAGCGCTCAGCCCGCGCTCCCCCGGGACCGGGCTGCGCCGCGATCGCACCTGCCGAGCAGCGCCGGCCCCCGGCCGCGCCCTCACCTGCCGCCGCCGGGGAGGCTCCAGCCTGCGGGGCCGCCGCTCACTGGCACCGGGCTGTCATGCCGCCGCCGCCGCTCTTCTGCTGCCCGGGAGCGGGCGGTGCGGGCCGGCTGCGCGAAGCACGATCCAGCATGCACCGCTCGGCGATGTCACTTCCTGAGCCGGGCCGGTGCGGGGCGCTCGGGCCGCGGCGGAGCAGCAGGGGCAGCGACCGGTGCTGCCTGGGCCCGGTTCACTGCACAGCTACAGTCACGCCGTTCGGAGCACAACGTGACTCCAGTCGCCTTCTGGACTTCAACCTGGTGACAACACAGGCCGCTGAACCTGGTCAACAATTTGGTGTCTCACGCACACACACACACACACAGAGCAGGTGTCTCGATTTTAAAAGGACCAGCCCGATTTTAGGGTCTTTGCCCTATATAGGATCAGTGCTTAATTTGTAATGAAAGAGGTGCTGGGGCTCAAACAATTTTTTTACTTTAATAACTGACTGGGCAAACCCAGACGTGCTGGGGCTCTGAACTGCAAAGCTGAGAGGTGCCGTGGCTGCCTCAGCACAAATTAAGCACTGTGTAGGACCCTATTACCCTCCCCTCTTGATTTTTCACACTTCTTGTCGAGTCACCCTAGCACACACGTACAAGGCAATCTAGGGTGACCAGATGTCCCAATTTTATAGGGACAGTCCCGATTTTGGGGTCTTTTTCTTATATAGGCTTCTATTAACCCCCACCCCGGTCTCAATTTTTCGCATTTGCTGTCTGGTCACCCTATGGCAATCTCAATAACACAGATGCACCATAGGATGCCAGCCCAGCAAGGGCTGCATTTCGGGGGCAGAGGAATATCTGCTGTATATTCAATCTGTAAAATCTTTTGGATCCTTCAGGCGGAAAGACCCTAGAAATGTAAGGTGATGACTAAGAGGATTTTTTAAAAACAAAATGTCTTTGAACCATACAGAACATGGAGTGGAAATAGATCAAAACTAAATGACGAAAATGAAAAGATAACCTTCAAAATAAAATGTATAGATTTAAAGTGTTAAATATGCAGAGGCAAAAGGCTAGCTCAGGCCAGTGCTTGCATATGTGCCTTTGCTCATTCCAGTGTTCCCACTGAGGTCAGTAAGACTGCTCACATGGATAAAATTGGGTCACCTCATCTGCATAAATATTAGCAGGATTAAGACCTTGAAGTGTGAACGCCTGCAGCCGCACCACCAAGTGCTGTGATCCATCAGCTAAGCAGGGCCAGTACTTAGGCCTGGTCTACACTAGCCTGTTATTTCAGAATTAGTCAAGTTATTCCATCCACATGACCAAATTTTTTTTTTCCGATTTAAAGCATTCTTTAATTCGATTTCTGTACTCCACCTTGGCAAGTGGAGTAGCGCTTAAATCGAGATCGCAATCCCAGGTTAAAGGTATTGTGGACACAATTCGACGTTATTGGTCTCCGGGAGCTATCCCAGGATGCTCCCTTGTGACCGCTCTGGTCAACACTCTCAACTCCAATGCACTAGCCAGGTGGAGAAGAAAAGCCCTGGGAACTTTTGAATTTCATTTCCTTTGGTCACCAGCAGCACAGTTGACCATCAGCACAGTCCACCATCACAGGCGACCATCTAGAGTCCACCATCGCAGGAGATCACGCAGTCCCAGATTTGCAGACGAGCCCAGCATGGTCCAAACGGGAGGTACTGGATCTCATCACATGTTGGAGAGACGAGTCTGTTATGGCAGAACTACGTTCCAAAAAAAGGAACGCAAATACCTACACTAAAGTCTCCAGGGCCATGATGGAAAGAGGCTACTCCAGGGACACAGAGCAGTATCATACAAAAATCAAGGCGCTCAGGCAAGCGTACCAAAAAGTCAGGGAGGCAAACGGGTGCTCTGGGTCACAGCCCCATACATTCCGCTTTTACCGTGAGCTCCATGCAATTATGGGGGCTGATGCCACCATACCCCATCACTGTCCATGGACACCTGCAAGGGGGGAGTTGCACAGAGCGAGGAGGAAGAGACATTGGAGGACGAAGAGGAGGACAACAGTGCACAGGCGGCAAGTGGGGAATCCTTCCCCCCCCCATAGCCAGGAACTAATCTTAACGCTGGAGCCAATAGCCTCCCCTCACTCCCAGTGCGGACTCCTGTTCCATGACCCTGGAGATGGTACTTCTGGTGAGTGAGAGCCTGCTCGGAGCCACGCGGTGGGGGGTGGGAATCCAGCTGCACTGGGTTGTTCGCGTTTAGAGTAAACAGCTCATCCCTGCTCTGAGCCTGACCGGAGTCATGTGGTCGGGGGTGGGGGTTGTTGTTGTGTGCAGTGATCATCCCAGAGAGCCCACAGGCCCTCCTTTTATATGGCAAACCCACCAGGCGTTGCTTGCTGTGGGAAAGGGAGTCCAGCAGTTTGAAAGCATTGAAATGAATGTAGAAGCAGCAGAATCCCGCATGCCCCTGCCTAGGGCCTGCCTGCAAGATGAACTCTGTTGCCCGGCCCTGTGTGATGACTTACTCATACCAAAGTGCCCCCTTTGTTCTCTGCAATGTATTTTTTAAAATACTACCCTCCCTTTTTCTCCTCCCGCAGGTGCAAATGTTTCAACAGGGCCCCTATCTACTGTCCCAGAGGCTGGTCCAGGTTAGAAGGTGGAAAAAGCGAACTCGGGACGACATGTTCGCCGAGCGCATGCAGTCCTCCCGCACTGATAGGGCCCAGCTGAATGCATGGAGGCAAACAATTGTGGAGTCCCGTAAAGCATTACAGGAACATGGAGAGGAGGGAGGCATGCAATGAGAGCAGGCAGGACGCTATGGTCAAGCTCATGGGGGGAGCAACCTGACATGCTCTGCTGTATGGTGGATCTAATGCGGGAAAGGCAGCAAGACCACAGACTGCCGCTGCTGCCCCTGTATAACCGCCCTCCCTCCTCCCCAAGTTCCATAGCCTCCTCACCCAGATGCCCAAGAACACGAGGGGGGAGGCTACGGGGACTCACACACTCAACCCCAGAGGATCGCCCAAGCACCAGAAAGCTGGCATATGCAAACTTTTGGTTTCTGGACTTGTCTTTCCTTCCTGCTCCACAACCCAACCCCCCCCCCCTCAGTCTACCTTCTAATTTCTCTCAGTGTGTTGTGCATCAAATAATAAAGAACAGTTTTTAAACAATTTTGACTTTATTTCCTTTCATATATATAGGGTGTGGGTAACTTCAAGAGAAACAAACACAACTGTCACACCATACCCTGGCGAGTCATGAAACTAGCTTCCAAAGCTTCTCTGATGCGCAGTGCGCCCTGCTGCGCTCTTCTAATCGCCCTGTTGTCTGGCTGTGCGAAATTGGCAGCCAAGTGAGTTGCCTCAACCTCCCACTCCACCATAAAAGTCCCCCCCTTACTCTCACAGATACTGTGGAGCACACAACAAGCCGCAATTACAATTGGAATATTGGTTGTGCTGAGATCTAACCGAGCCAGTAAACTGCGCCAGCAGCCTTTCAAACGTCCAAAAGCACATTCTACCACCATTCTGCACTTGCTCGGCCTATAGTTGAACTGCTCCTTACTACTGTCCAGGGTGCCTGTGTATGGCTTCATGAGCCATGGCATTAAGGGGTAGGCTGGGTCCCTGAGGATAATTATAGGCATTTCAACATCCCCAATAGTAATTTTCTGGTCTGGGAAGTAAGTCCCTTCCTGCAGCTGTTCAAACAGACCAGAGTTCCTGAAGATGAAAGCGTCGTGCACCTTTCCTGGCCATCCCATGTTGATGTCAGTGAAATGTCCCTTGTGATCCACCAGTGCTTGCAGCACCACAGAAAAGTACCCCTTGCGGTTTATGTACTGGCCGCCACGGTGGGCCGGGGCCAAGATGGGGATATGCGTTCCGTCTATCGCCCCGCCGCAGTTAGGGAACCCCAGTGCATTAAAGCCATCCACAGTGGTCTGCACATTTCCCAAAGTCACTACCCTTGATAGCAGCTGCTCAATGACTGCGTTGGCTACTTGCAGCACAGCAGCCCCTACAGTAGATTTGCCCACTCCAAACTGATTCCCGACTGACCGGTAGCTGTCAGGCATTGCAAGCTTCCACAGTGCTATGGCCACTCGCTTCTCAAGGGTGAAGGCTGCTGTCATTTTGGTGTCTTTGCACTTCAGGGCAGGAGACAGCAAGTCACAAAGTTCCATGAAAGTGGCCCTACGCATATGAAAGTTTCACAGCCACTGGGAATCATCCCAGACCTGCAACACTATGCGGTCCCACCAGTCTGTGCTCATTTCTCGGGCCCAGAATCGGCGTTCCACCGCATGAACCTGGCCCAATGCCACCATGATCTCCCAATCACCACATGCTGTGCATCTAGGAACGTCTGTGTCCATGTCCTCATCAGTATAGTAATCACACTGCCGTCGCTTCCTCACCCGGTTTTGCAGGTACTGAACATACTGCTGGATAATGTGCGAGGTATTTACAATGGTCAAAACTGCAGCACAGATCTGAGTGGGCTCCATGTTTGCCACGCAATGGCGCCTGCATGGGTAATCCTTGAAAAAGGGCGCGAAATGAGCTGTTTGGTTCAAGATGGAGTCCAGACCAGCTTCCACCACTTTCTCCAGATTGTCTGTGCGGCTCTGTTCACGATGGGCGAGAAACAGTAGGGAATTGTTGCCTTCTGTAGCTTCCACAGGAGCCCAGGACAGACAACATGGAAAAAGCGGCAGAAGCTGTGTGGCTCTGTTCACAATGGCCAAGAAACGGTGGGGAATTGTTGCCTTCTGTAGCTTCCATGGGAACCCTGCACAGACAACCTGGAGAAAGCGGTGGAAGCTGTGCAGCTCTGTTCACAATGGCCGAGAAACGATGTAAAATGGTTAGATGAAAGAGTAGATAGAAAGAGAAGAGGACATTCAAAATGGATTCAACATACGAGGAGACAGACTGTGCACCGTGCTACACCGTCTGCTGCCAGCATGATGTCTGCCATAGCTTTCACGGAGGGAGGAGTGAATAACGCAAACACACCCAGAAAAACCCGCAAGAATGTTTTTGCACCATCATGCACTGGGAGCTTAACCCACAATTCCAATGGGCGGCAGAGAATTTGGGAACTGTGGGATAGCTACCACAGTGCAATGCTCCACCATTCGATGCTAGCCTCAGTACTGTGGACGCACTCCGCTGAATTCATGCGCTTTAGTGGGGACACATAACGTTGAATGTATGAACTTGATTCAGGAAATTTGAATAAAATGAATTTTAATTCATTTTGTACGGTAGACGTACCCTTAGATGACAGACCTCAAAGAACCACCATCCAGGGCCGGTTCCAGACCCCGGTGCGCCAAGCGCGCGCTTGGGGCGGCATTTTGCCGGGAGGGCGGCAGGCGGCTCCGGCGGACCTTCCACAGTCATGCCTGCGGGAGGTCCACCGGACCCGCGGGACCAGCGCACCCTCCGCAGGCATGTCTGCAAGAGGTCCCCCGGAGCTGCGGGACCGGCGACCGGCAGCACGCCCCCTGTGGCATGCCGCCGTGCTTGGGGCGGCCAAATTCCTAGAGTCGCCCCTGCCACCATCCACCATAGGGCAACTGTCTACGTATGTCCCACTGTTGCTACATTGGTCCTACAGTTAGCAACATTGGGAGTCCCACTGTAGGCACTTGTCACACCATGATATTTAGATGTGTTCTGGGTAGGGAGACATGATCCACAGTTAAATGTCTGCAGCAGTCTACCCAAGTCAGCTAACTCCAGTGAAGCTGATCCAACGTTCAGCACTAGTGGGGAACTTTTCTAGAAAGAAACTTACGTACACAAGACCTCTGAGTGTGACAAGGAAATTGAAATAGATGGGATGCAGAAAAGGTCTGCTAAAGAAACACAGGACTACCCAGCAGAAACAAAAAGGAAGTTGTATCTGACTTTTTCTTCTGAAAATCATATAATTTCATTCAATCACTGTTTTAAAAAGCACAGTATATATGTCATATAATGCCACAGTCACACTAATATCTCCCAGCCTAGAAAAGTTATGGCTCTGGATATATTACAGGAAAAAGGGCTAGGTAGGCATTTCAGAGTGAGCGAGGAAAGAGCTAAAGGGCCAGCAATATTAAGAACCATGACTGGGAAAACGTGCTTGTTGGGTTACTTGGTGAAGTCACCACGGAAAAGGTGAGTCTGGAGATAGTTCTATTTTAGAGAGAGAAAAGAAGGAAACTCAGTCAATGAGGGAAGAGGAGCACCATAAGCAGGGGGTGCAGACCACTTTAGAGGAGGCTAGCGCCGGAGCTGCCTATTACACCTGCACCTCCCCTTCTACAGCAGAACTCCTGAGACCCACTGCCCTATCCCCACGGCCAGGCCCACGAATCCGCTCCTTCCAGGTGGAATTCCACGCACCCCGCTCACGGCCGGAGGAGCCAAACAGGGCCGCGCAATGCCTGGATCTGCGGGAGACCACCTATGGCCAGTTGACACCACATCGTGGGCCCTAGAGGGCAACAACACCCCTTGCTCTCTTCTCCTTCCTAAAGGCTTTGGTTGGCTGCAGCAACAGCCCTGGGAAACGCCCTCTCCCGCCTTACATCCGCTTGCCCAGCAGGCCCCCTTTGGGGGCTACACAGCTCCTCCCACAACACCTGCCTGGGACCTTTCCCTCACCGACGGGCTGCTGAGCACCTCCTTCCTCTCACAACCGTTTCTTTCTACCCTCCCCGTTCCACACTTCACACGCTCCTCAAACTCACGCCATCACAAACTCACCCAAGCTCTCTTTGGCTTCAGAAGACCCTCTCGAGGGCCGTAGCTTCTCAGGCCCACACATCCTTCCCTTCAGCGCGCGGTGGCCGCGCAGTCCAAACTCAGCCCTTTCCAGGATGGAACACGCTGCTTCCGGACGTTGGCGCCCAGGAAAACTTCCCGTTACTCTTTTCCTGATGGATTTACCTCACTGACGTTCCTTTACCAAGTGGAAACTAGGCACCAGCTGCTGGCTCTCTTTGCAAACGGATGCAATCAGGCTGAGCCACTGGGCGTGCGTCAGGAGATCCCCCACCAAAAAACAAAGACGCCACTCAGATTCCAAGGCAGGGCTGCTGCGGCCACAGCCACAGTGCAGACTACTCACCACTATACCGTCACGGCCAGCCGCTGGGTGACACAGCAGCTGAGTGGGAACTGCCCACTTCTGCGCTCTCGGGGCGGCCGCTGACCTCACCTACGGCCGCAGCTATTTCTCAAGTCTCCCCATTCCTGTCCCAGTTAAAATCGTAACAAAAGGAAAAAAGACAGGAGGCCAGCCTGCTGCCTGTCCGCTTTTCTCTCTTCCTCGCCCCTTCACCAGCTGCCACCATGTTAGGCTGGGCGATGGTCCTCATGCCCTTGGCCAGAGTATTTCCCTTTGCGACTCTGAAGCGTGCCCCAACGTGCAGGTCTTGAAACTGGGCTCAGTGGCCGGAGGCGATGTAGAGGCTTTCGCTAGGGCAAGGGTGGCCTTGTGGGCTAATTGTCTTTCTGGAGGTGAAAATCAGCACCAAGGCAGGAAGTGTGAGGGGAAGTCGCCAGAGAAGGAGGAGATGAGGAATGGGCTGGCTGGGCAAGGCATTTCTTTCTCCTCATTCAAAAGGTAGCACTCTCCCTGTCGGGGAATCGAACCCCAGTCTCCCGCGTGACAGGCGGGGATACTCACCACTATACTAACGAGGAAAGGGGCAGGGCTGTGTGCTGCATGGAGCTGTGGGAGACCACCTATGGCCAGTTGACACCACACCGTGGGCCCTAGGGGGCAACAACACCCCTTGCTCTCTTCTCCTTCCTAAAGGCTTTGGTTGGCTGCAGCAACAGCCCTGGGAAACGCCCTCTCCCGCCTTACATCCGCTTGCCCAGCAGGCCCCCTTTGGGGGCTACACAGCTCCTCCCACAACACCTGCCTGGGACCTTTCCCTCAGCGACAGTTGTAAAGGTGTTTGAGGATGAGAAGACTGCATTTGAATGGGAGAGAAAATGGATGATAAACCACTGGAGGTGTTTCAGGAACAAGCAATTAACATAAAATGTTTGGCTGTGGCCAGCAGTAGTAGCTGGAGGGTTGTGATAATAAGATTTATGATCCATGGCACATTCAGATACTACCACAGTCCTGGAGAAGTGACTTTTCTATAGACAAGTAGGAAATTGATTTCATTGCATCTGCAAGTCTGTCAAGTGGAAGGAAGGGGCTCTGAGAAGAGGCTGCAGAGCCAGAGTTAATGTAAAGGGGTTGCCTGTGTCTTTGTGACACAGATCCCCCATTTCTACTATAAGCAGAGAGGAGCTGCTATGCTCTGGCTTAGGTAAGCAGCGCTCAGCCTCCTTGCTGGTTAGTGTGCTGAGAGCTCCCCATTGTGTTTCAATCTATTTTAACTGTTGCTACAGGCTGAGACACCCCCTCCCCCCACACATACCACCTGGGACGTGCAGTGCTGTGCTCTCAATGAATGCAAGTCTGACCTGTAGGGTAGATTTCAACCAAGCCATTTCTAACAAATGAATAGAAAGAAGAGGGAATAAAACCTTTTATTTTGTGATTGCTTTTCAACAACAGTAAACACAGAACTTTTGAAAACCAGCTACCAACCATTTCTGTTATTGCTCCTCTCTAAGCCACTCTCTGGGGAAAAGGGCAGGAATGGTCTTTTTCTCTGTCCATTTCTTATTTTTCTGCTCCATGTGCTCCCTCCTCTTGTTTCAGTCTGCAATGTGCGAGAGAGACACTGCCACTCCTCCCAGGCATCTGACGTTGGTGGCATGAATGGAAAACCAAAGAGAGGGACAAACCAGGAACACCCAACTCGCTGTTGTAATTGACTCTCTGTTGCTTTTTACAGATCCAGACTAACACGGCTACCCCTCTGATACTGTTTGGGCAGTGCTCAACACATGTTGCTGAGAAGCTACTACACGTGTCCTTTCCCTAAAACTGGGTTCTGGCTGTGGGGAGGGGAATGGCTTTCCAGACAACGTTAAACTTAAAAACCTGGCTTTCAACTAGAGGATTCTCGCTCTTCCATACAGTGACCCTCACACAGGGGCGGCTCTAACAATTTCGCCACCCCAAGCATGGCGGCACTCCGCATGGGGCGCTCTGGTGGTCGCCGGTCCCGCGGCTCTGGTGGACCTCCCGCAGACGTGCCTGTGGAGGGTCCGCTGGTCCCGCGGCTCCGGTGGAGCATCTGCAGGCACGCCTGCGGGAGGTCCACTGGAGCTGCCTGCCGCCCTCCCGCCGAAGCGCCCCCACGGCTTGCCGCCTCAAGCACACGCTTGGCGTGCTGGGGCCTGGAGCCGGCCCTGTCCTCACATGCAGTCATTCATCACCATTCCTATTCAGATGGAGCCAGAATCCTTTGTAAAAAACAGTGCAAGGATTTATGGGCCTCCCTCGCATCGCAAGACCAGTTGCAACAGCCCAGAGGCAAGGAATAAGGGAGATGGCTCAGGGCGCTACTCCCTCTACCTGTAAAAAAGACAATTGCAGGGAACCTCATGGGGAATGGGATCAATCCGTGCAGGTTGAGAACTTTTATTCTGGAGCAAACCTCAGCTCCCAACATGGGATGATGGTGGAACCACTCTGGTAGGAATCCTGAGGGTGGCGCCAGCCACCCAGTGGGGGTTTTACTTAAAAGACGGCTCCTTAAGGGGTGACTCCCATGTGATTGTCAAAGGCAACAGAGATGCCTCACAGTCACTGCACTACAGGTGGCTCGCAACAGCATTAGCTTCGGCAGCACTTTGGACAGAGTCCCCTGCACAGGCACAAGAACAGAGACAGTGTCCGCAGCATTAGCTGGCTGAGACAATGCAGTGTGAAGAAGTCAGGCAGGCTAAAGCAGCTAATTTTAGAGAGAAGTAGCCACTTAATTAGGCATATACTCTAGACTCCCTCGTTTATTTCCCAACCCCCAACAATAGCAACTCAGGCTAAATGACCCTTCTAGTTGAGAAGAGCTAGGTCTAATTGCAAGCAGTGCCCATCAACTCTGCTTCTAGCCCAGGCTGGGTGGGGGAGATGCTTGACAATGCCACAAGACATGCCTGCCATTTTAACAAGGGCTAACAATAATACCTAGTCCTTGCATAATGGTGGTTGTTTCCAAAGTGCTTTACAAGCATCCAGTTATCTTCATGTCACCCTTGTGAGGAAGGAAAAATGAGTAGCAGCACCAGTTAACAGATGGAAAAACTGAGGCAGACTCGTCCTAGAGAGGAGTCAGTAATGGGGCCATGACCAGATATTCCTAGTCCCCAGTCCTGTGCTCACTCCTCAAGCTGTCTCTGATGGACAAGCATCGTCCCACCAGGACACCATTCCAAGCACAGGTAGCGAGGGGCTAGGTATCATTAATCCCTTTTCTGCACAATTAGGATTTTTTTCACCACATGATGCCCATGGCCAGTTCTTGGCATGAGGGTCTTGGCATCTGCAACAAGTGGAGATGTACTGAATACATTCTTACTCTCATTCAGTCTTAGCTGGAAGGGAAGATGGCATGAGCAACAGATTAAATATCACCCCTAGCCCAACTGCTGCACCTTGTTTAGCAATGTCATTTACCAAGGATGTGTGTCTTGCAAAAGGATACACCATGTCCTGTGGGCTTAGATGGGTCCTGGTCCTGGCTGGGAGGCTCTCCAGCAAGGTCTGAATGGTCCCTTCCTGGGCTGGCTCCATCTCACAACTCCCACTCTGAAGCTGAATACCAAAGGAAAGGGATGATTTCCAGACCAAAGGGCAACTAACTGGTTTGTTCCTTCACATCTCCATCCCTTACTTCCCCCACTCCCCCATCCATGGCAATGAACCCCACGCTCTTCTTATTACCAAGGGTGAGATTCAATAGGCAGAGGGCCTCATAGCAACATAAACAATACAATCTGGGCACTGCTTGAAACGTTCCTGTTCCACAGTACCTCCCTGACTGCACCAGACACAAACAGCCAAGCTGATCATCTGTGGGATCCTCCCTATCCCATTATCTTCTACCTCACAGAACCCGAAGTGTTTCCCAAGTCTCATAGCAAAAACAGAAGAGATTGTTTGCAGGATCCCCTTCTTATAACCTCTTCTCACATGCCCCCATTTCCCTTTTCCTCCTGGGCCTTGCCAGCACTCTTACCTGAAGGAGAAAGAGGCGCAGGGCGTGGGATGTGGCACCAGGAAGCTCTGCTAACTTGGCTTTTGCTGCCTCTTGGAGTATCTGGCTAATTTCACTTTGAGAAATAATATCGCTGCTCCGATATCTCACAAACTTGACCAACAGGAAAAAGGGACATTTAATAACAGAAGTCACACTGATTCCAGCAGTGACTCATCTACAGCTACACAAGGAAGCTTCACTTAACCAAAGGTGAGATTTTAAACCAATTTAGTCAAACCAATGCAAAAAGCTGTGCAAACACTCGACTTATGGTTTAAATCAGGCTTAATTCAGTTTAGCTTTAGTCAATTAAGAATCAGTTGAAGCCTAACCAGAATAAACCATCCTTAAACTGTAATAAGAGTATCCACACAGGGGTTTGCACTGGTTTGACTAAATCCGTTGAAACTGAAGTTAAACCAGTGCAACTTTCTTGTGCAGGCAAGACCTCAGGTAGGGAAGGGCAGAGTCTTAGATCAGCTGCCATCATCTTTCTTTCAACAATATCTTCACACATATTTGACATGTGAGACCAGTGCTTCAACAATGCAGTAAAGCAAAGAAAACCACATATTCTCTTTTCTCTCCCCGCCCCCACATATGATGGGAATGTTACACAGAGGAAGAACAGGGTGTATCCACCTAAAGGGCAAAATGTGTAGGGGACTTCCCTTCTGCACTTCAAGATTATTAGTTTGTTGTCCAATTATGGGCCAAGAATACAGTTACAGAATGAAAGCAATGGAAGTGTGTATGTTGGGAGGTAAACTTATGATGTACCGTCCAATAATGTACACACCTGCATTGTACTAATATACAATAGATTCACAGAAATGTCTACTCCTCCCCCTGCTCACCAAAGTCATCAGCCTGAGAATTTCTGGACAAAGGAAGGAGTTCTCGCCACCATCCAGTAGTGTGAAGAGCAGGAATCGATTCCAGGGCTGTGAGACGACATGGAGCGCTGGAGAAGCAAGAAGAGAAACTCATCACAGGTGGTTTTAAAAACTGCAGTGGCAGGGTGCTCTTAGGTAAGAGCATTCCTTCATGCCAAATCCTTCTGTTCTTCCTGCGAGACACCAAGCCACAAGAGACAAAAATGGTATTTGTTTTATATCCCTTCATCAGGAGAGGGTTTATTGGCTAGGAGACCAAAGGCTTAGCCTCTTCTTCAACCACTGCTTTCTGGTTTGGGGCCTCACACCAGCACTTTAGCTCATTTCTAATTCAGACACGACAGTGAAGTATTGGGAGTGGGGGCTGCAGCATCCGATAAGCCAATCGTCTGAGACAGTAAGCCCAGTTGCCTTCTCCCCATCTCTGGCATTTGTACAAGTGATGGTTAAACAGATCTCCAGGGGCACTTTTCAGAAAGAGTAGGGGGCTATTCCTAGCCAAGAACTACAAGGGAAATCCAGGTTCTCCTCTCACTGTGACAGATATTATCATCACCTACATATGGCCATGTGTTAATAGTGTAAACCTATAAAGAATTACACCCCATTATATTTTCATGGAGAAATCCTCTTACCCCTTCCCCTCAGCTCTGTGACTTATACTTGCCTTGTCTGCCCATTTCACCCACAGCCATCTTCATGCCTTCTTCCACACTGCCTCTACCTCTGGAAGGCTCTCCCCAGCCTCATCCAAAAGGCCACTACCTTCTCCTCTTTCAAATTCTTCTGCAAGCCCTATTTCTTTTGTGGTACCCAAAGTGATTAGGCCAACTAATTAAGGGTAGGATATGGGGCAGTCAGCTAGATTTGAAGGGGATTTAGTAATGGAAACAAGAGCTCAATATGTACATTTAGGCCTTTACTCCTGGGGGAATTCTGCTCATCTTTTGTGGATGCGCAGAATTCATCTGTCTTGCATAATTTTGTACTTTCCCGCATAAAAAACATTTTGCCTACAGTGCTACAGTTCCACCTTTTGCCCATCAGAGGTCGCTGTGGCACCAGAACAGCCAGCGGCCTTCATGCCAGCCGTACTAACGCCACAGTGGCCTCTGGTGGGCAAAGGGCAGAACTGCAGCACTTCTTAGGCAAAATATATTTTATGTGGGAAAATACAAAATTCTATGCCCAGTTCTGCATAATTCCCCCAGGAGTAAAAGTTCATCACAGCGCCCTGCCTGCAGAGCCAGGTTTGGACAGAATGGGGCACACAGGGCTGCTGGGGGGGGGTCACAGACTGGGGTTCAGAATGGCTAGTGGGCAGGACAAACTGGAGCATGGGCTCAGGAGCTAGTGGTGTGGCAGCATGGAGCCTGGGGACAGGGGAGTGGGGCTGCAGAGACCCATGGGGATGAGGGGTGCGGGGAAAGGGGCAGAAGTGCCTGACTGAGTAGGAGAGGTTTGGGGTCAGCCAGGGTCTCCATGGAGGAGGGTTCCCAACACCGTAACAATCCCCACCCCCAAAGAAAAACCTCCCACCCACACCCAACACCCTTGTGATTCATTCCTAGGCTCCTTCTCTCTCCCTCAGCTCCTCCATTACCCCGATTCCCCCAAGCCTTTGCACTGCTTCTGACAGGTGCAGGAAATATAGTTCTGTATTTTAATTTAAATGAATGACACAAAGTTCTGTCTTAATATGCCTCGTAAGGAATCTGTCAAAAAAAATTACCAGAATCTTTTTATTTTTGGTCTGTATTGTTACAGACATACTTACTGACAGATATTTTGAAATAAATTACTAAAATAATTGTAACTGGCATGATTATATTGTGCTATTTTGACAAACAAAATTTGCAGATTTTTGCAGAATTTTCAAATATTGTGTGCAGAATTTTTATTTTTTTGGCACAGATTTGCCACAGGAAAGTTTGTAGTGGTTTAATAAAACTAGTTTACTTAAATTGACTAAAACCCCTGTGGACACTCCCATTTCAGTTTGAGTGGCTTATTTCAGTTTTGTTTAAGCACCTTTCTAATCTATTTAAGCTAAATAAGCCTGGTTCAGACCAAAAGGAGTATCCACATAGCCTTCTGTACCAGTTTTAGCTAAACCAGTTTAAAATCATACCTTAAATCAAACTGGTGCAACTGGGTGTGTAAACAAGCTCAGAGTGTACAGAAAAGCTGTACCCATTTGGTTGTCTCCCCACCTTTTGTAGGTCATTCACCTTCTTATGTTGTAAGCTCTTATCCGGGTAGGGAGCATATCTTCCTGTGTATTTCTATAGCAGCCAGCACAATGGGACCCCAAATCCTGACCTGGGGTTCTGGGAACTACTGCCATAAAAACAGATCCATACTGTTTTCCCCTTTCTTAGAATTCCAAACTAGGATACTCCAAACTCCACAGTTTGTGATATTAGACTGTTGCTGAAATGCTGAAACAGCATGTGATCTGTTTAATATTGAATCAGTGGAACTTCCTCCTAATCTGCTCTCTCTTTTGTTCTATGGGGACTTTATCAGAGACACGCTTGGGCTACTGAGTGGCATTCATCTGTAACATCACATTTTGATTTACTAGTTTCCTCCCTGCCAACAATGACCCTTTTGTTTGGTGTTCATTCATTCTTTGGTGTTCTCTCCATGGGTATGTTTACACAGCCCACAGAAGCAGAACTAAAAATTAATGGTAGCTTAGGTACAAGTGATCATGAATTAATTGCATTTATAATGGAAAAGCAGAATTAAGTCCAGGCCAGTAATATATATACTTGGTGCTTTAATAGGGCCAATTTCACAAAGCATTTAAGAGCCAAACCAGCTGGGAGGAAGAATTTAATAAGAAAAATTTGAATGATAATTTAAGAACACCTTACTATAGATGCCTAAAAAGCCACAATCAAGGAAGAAGCCAGTGCTGGTTAAAAATGAACCTGAAAATGAAGTGAAAGCAGCTATAAAATATATCCAGTGTTATATATATATATAACAAATGGAAAAAAGGGGAACTTGATGGCCATGAATATAAGTCAGAAGTTAGGAACTGTAGAAAACTGATATGGGAAACAAAGGGACACAAGGAGAAATCTGTAGCCACCAGAGAGAAGGTCAATAAGAAGGAGTTTTTTAACTATATTAGCAACAAAAAGAATCCTGACAATGGTATTGGTCTATTACTAGATAAAACTGGTAGAATTATCACTAATAATGAAGAAAAGGCAGATGTCTTCAATAAATAGATCTGTTCTGTATTTGGGGCAAAAACCAGATGAAATAGTCTTGTCATTAGATAATAACAATCCATTCCACTAGAGGAGTGGAGGATGTCAAACAGAAACTACTAAAGTTGGATATTTTAAAATCGTCAACTCCAGATAACCAGCATCCAAAAGTTTTAAAAGAGCTGGCTGAGAAGTTCACTGGACCATTAATATTGATTTTCAGTAAGTCTTGGAGTATGGGGAAGTTCCAGAAGACTAGAAGGCTAAACAGAATAACAGGATAATCATATGCCTGTAAGCCACATTGATCTCAGGCAAGATAATGGAACAGCTGATATGGGACTTGATTAATAAAGAATTAAGGGAGGGTAATGTAATTAATGCAAAGCAACTTTTTTCTATTTTGATGAGGTTATAAGTTTGGTTGATAAAGACAACAGTGTCAACATATTAGACTTAGACTTCTTTAAGGCATTTGACTTGGTACCACACAGCATTTTGATTTAAAAACTAGAACAATATAAAATTAACATGACACACATTAAATAGATTATAAATGGGCTGACAGGTCTCAAAATGTAACTGTAAATGGGGAATCGTCATCAAGTAGACATGTTTCCAGCAGGGTTATGCAGGGATGGTTTCTTGGCCTTAGGCTATTTAATATTTTTAATCAATGACCTGGAAGAAAACATACACTCATCACTGATAAAGTCTGAGATGACACAAAAATTGGAGGAATGATAAATAATGAAGAGGACAGGTCACTGATCCAGAGTGATCTGGATTGCTTGGTAAACTGGGTGCAAGAAAACCATTTTAATATGGCTAAATGTAAATGTATACATCTAGGTACAAAAAATATAGGCTATATCAACATGATGGGGGACTCTGTCCTGAGAAGCAGTGACTCTGAAAAAGATTTGGGGGTTGTGGTGGTTAATCACCTGAATGTCAGTTCCCAGTGATTCTGTGGCCAAAAGGGCCAACGTGATTCTTGGACACACCAACAGGTGAATCTTGAGTTGGAGTAGAGAGGGTATTTTACCTCTAATTGGCACTGGTGCGATTGCTGCTAGAATACTGTGTCCAGTTCTGGTGCCCACCATTCAAGAAGGATGTTGATAAATTGGAGAGAGTTCAGAGAAAAGACAAGAGAATGATTAAAGGATTAGAAGACATGCCTTATAGCAATAGACTCCAGGAGTTCAATCTATTTAGCTTAAGAAAAGAGAAGGTTAAGGGGTGAAGTGATCATAGTCTGCAACTATCTACATGGGGGAACAAATAGTTAACAATGGGCTCTTCAATCTAGCAGAGAAATGTGTAACATGATCCAATGGCCAGAAGTTGAAGCTAGACAAATTCAGACTGGAAATTAGGTGTAAATTTTTAACAGGGAGGGTAATTAACCATTGGAACAATTTAACAAAGGTCATGGTTGATTCTCCATCATTGATCATTTGTAAATCAAGATTGGTATTTTTCAAAAATATCTGCTCTAAGACTGTCTCCAAAATAATTCCATGGCCTGGGTTATACAGGAGGTCAGACTAGATGATCACAAAGGTCCCTTTTGCCTTTGGAATCTATGAATGGATCTATGCAAGCCTCCCAGCCAAGGGTTAGTGCTCTAAAAATAGCTGTGTAGCCTGCTTTGAAGTTGCAGCTCAAGGTGGAGCTTGGGCTCTGACGCCTAGGGACGGCAGTGGGCTTCAGATCCTGAGCTCCAGCCTGAAGCCTAGTGTCTACAAAGTTATTTTAGCGCTGTAGTGAGAGGCCCGCAAGCCGGAGTCTGTAGATCCAGGAGTGACCCTAACAGCCCTTAATGCCCACTGACATAGGGTACATTGTCTCTCATCAGCCCCAGCCAACTCACTACACCCAACACTGTCATCATGATATTTATCCAACAGATATTGTGTAAGGCATCATATGAAAGCTAATAACATGCTGGTTATTAATATCACTGTAAAATGCATGTATTAATGTTATATGTGAAGTTATGAATTCTCTCTAACATGATTAAGACCAGACAGCCGACCCTAGGGAAAGGTAATAAACAGCTCTGTCCTAGACAAAGGAATGTGGGTTTACCTCAATTTAGATATTAGCAATAAACAAAGCTATCAAGTTAAACCAATGGGGGTTATCCTGATTGTGAACTCTGGAGACAGAGAATTAAGATGGCTCCTGCATCCCACAGAAAGACAGGAGACTGAATGGCCAGGAGGCCTTCCTGACTTGTAAGAGAAACACAGTCCCCTTGGGGCTATAGCAAACAGAGAGAGATTCCATATCCTTCACCTCAGGAGACAAAGGAACCAAGCAATTTGATCACTGTAATGGATCCTGCCAGAAAAAGCTAGAAAGACAACTCTGGGGGAGAGAGACTATCCTGAACAAAGACTGTATCTTGCTAGATTAAGTTTTAGTCTTTTAGAGGCCTGTTTTCACTTGTATTTGCTTGTAACCATTTGTACCTTTATCCCTTTTACTTGGTATCACTTAACCATCACTTTTGTTTAATAAACTTGTTTTACCTTTACTATAAACCCATTCAGTGCTGTGGTTGAAGAGAGGATGTGTTTACCCCAGTTAAATTAAGATGTAATGTACTGACTATTTAACAGAGCAGCAAACGTAATATCCTCAGTGAATGTACAGTGATAGGTGCTGTGCACTGCAGAGAAACGTCACTTTGAGGAGCTGGGCAGCTGGAGTTCACCGATAGTTACCTGCGAGCAGGGCCGGCTCCAGGCACCAGCTCAGCAACAGGGCTGCCCAGAGGCAGGGGGCAAGTGGGGCAATTTGCCCTAGGCCCCCACGAGAATATAGTATTCTATAGTATTGCAAATTTTTTTTTTATGGAAGGGGCCCCCAAAATTGCTTTGCCCCAGGCCCCCTGAATCCTCTGAGAGGCTCCGCTCAGCAAGCAGGTGCTTGGGGCGGCCAAGGGGAAGGGGCGGCACGTTGGGCTCTTCCATGGCAATTCGGAGGCGGGTTCCTCAGTCCCTCTCGGAGGGAAGGACCGGCCGCCGAAGAAGAAAGTGGCGCGGTGAAGCAGGCGCCGATCGTGATTGCGGCTTTTTTTGTTTTCCCCCGCCGCTTGGGGCGGCAAAAACCCTGGAGCCGGCCCTGCCTGCGAGGCAAGGTTTGGGCTGGGAGAGCCTTGAGGAGTTTGCTGGTCAGGAAGACAGATTGGTGGGGCAGGGAGCTGACATAATCTAACCTCCAGCAAAGCTCACTTTTGTTGAGGCAGAGAGGTAACGCAGTGACTCACAGCTCTGGGTGTCCCTAGCAGTGTGTTACACCAAGGTCTGAGATTTGCTGCCATGGGCTCCTCCTTGCTGGGCAGACATACCCTCTGTGTCTGATTCGAATGGATCATGGAGCAGGGAACTTTTCTGTTTCAAGATTGAAGACAGAGCCCACTGCCCTGTATCAGGAGGCTGAAACTAAGGGAAACCTTCTATTCCACTGGCTCAGCTGAAAGAAATCTACACGCCAGCAGAGTACACTGTGACATGGGGTTCTTGAGTTCAAATTCTGTGTTGAACTCTTGGTCTCTGGGAATACCACCATTTCCATATCTCATTTCCCTGTGCCCTAACCTGGGACCAAAGTCCAACTGGCAACCTATAGGTAAAAGGTTCCATATCCATTCTTGGGCCTCTCAGTCACCTAGTTGTTCTGGCCTCAAGGAGTGGAACAAATGACCAGCAGGTGAAAGGTTCTGAATCCCATTCCCAAGCTATCTAGTCTTTTCAATCACAGCAGACATGAGGATGGGGAACATGATTTTTGTTCTTCTGAAAACCAACCATGGGATGCGTTCGTGACCACAGCAAGGGTTCAATTCTGCAGGGGCCTGGGTATTCTGGCCTCAATCCAACAGTGCATTGAAGCACGTGATTAACTTTAGGCACACAAGCAGTTCCTTTGATTTTAATGGGACTGTAGCCACAGGCTTGACGTCAGACATGTGCTTGTTGGATCAGGGCCAGAAGACTCAATAGGATTGAGACCCAAATGAGCAAGGACTGGGCAGGTTTACCGATGCCCTGGTTCCTCCTATGCAGGTACTCCATCAAGACTTCCAGGCAGGTAACAACAGTCTGCGACAGCAATAGGTCCTTCTGAAAACACAGAGAAAAGAATGAGGGCGATGGTTGTTGAGAGAGGAAAATTCAAGAGACAGGAGGTGCAAAAGGTGTAGCTTAGGCAAATCACACTTTTCATCGTCCTCAGGGCATGCAATGTACAATGCACTTACAAAGCCAGCTCTGCACTCAGTTCACCATAAAGTCGTATGAGGCCAGAACTTGGTTCAGAAATTATAAGACTGAGGAGCAGTGTCCCAAGGGAAATGGTGAAAGCATGCTGGACTGGGCAAAGTCCTGGAGGATGTACCGTATATAACAGCCCTGCACTGGCTGTGGTGGGAGAATATGGTCTAATGCTTCCTTACAGATCAAAATTTCTATCATTCTGTAAGGGGTGAAGAAGGGGAGAAATTCCCTTGGGCCATGTTATTTGAGGCGTTTTTCCTCAGACTAATCCATGTTTATTTATTTCTGTACATGTACCTGGACCAGAAGGTTCTGCAGACTGACAACAAGCGAGAGCACCTGCCACGTGGCCAGTGGATACAGGGAGGCATCGTTCTCTGACAATGATGGCTCCATCCTGCTTTGGGCTGTGGGCTGGACTACGAGCACCAGCAGGGAGGAAGAGAAGTTCTGTCTGAGGATGGCTCGCAGGAACTGAAGGATACTGACTGCACACACAACGGCTTGTTATTACAACACAGCATTTCCCTCCCCCACCCCAACCCCATGAAACCAAAACCATTCAGCACCAAGGAACCCAACCCTGCACATGAATGCCCAGAGCAAAGCCTGACAGAGGAGAGAAGGAAAAGTTGGGTAGATTTATTTTCAGGACCTACTAAAGGGAGACTGCACTGGCTAGTGTCTGCAGGCATGAATGCCACTAAACTAAGTCCCCACACACCCGGCCCTGCAGCACCACCTGACGTGTTATTCCAACTCTTGCTCAGTTTCAAGCCCTGTTACCGAACTCGATGATAGTTTTAAGAAATTAAAAAATACCCACCAGGGATGAACACCACCAAACTCATTTTACCTTTGCCCCAAGTACCCCAAATCTGTAGTGGACAAACATGGGTGGCACATGAACCGTCAGCTGGGGGAGGCTAGCCCCCAGCCCTGCCCCTTCAACCTGATGCCCCGCTCCTTCTGCACCCCCTCCCCCATGAGAGCCCAGCCCCCTCCAACTGCAGCCACCAGCCCCTGCCCCAAGCTAGTGCCCTCAGGACCAGAGTGCCAGGAGGGTGGGCAGCGCGGCCCCAGTTCCCCCAGCCCCAGAGTGCCGGGAGGGCAGGCAGCACAGCTATTGCACAGGGGGAGCCACAGAGCGGGACGCAGAAGGAGGGGACCTGGGGTGGAGCATGGGCAGGGCCATGCCTGGCTGTTTGTGCCTATGATACCTGCCACCCATGTGGACAAAGATAAATGCACCAAAGGTGCCAAGCTCCCACCTGCATGTTCACCTCCAGCACATCAGTCACTCTTATTTGTGTTCTTTTTGCCTTCCAATAGTCTCAACTACTCTCCCGACATTCTCCCTGTCTACTTTAAACAGTCTTGGAACTAGGCAAGTGCCATTTATTGTTCCCAGGCAGCAGAAGCATGACCCTAGACAGCCTCTGCATACCTAAGAGCAGTGCAGGCTTCTTCCTTCTGAAGATAACTGCATTCAGGACCTTTTCTACATCCAAAGAGATCGTCTGGTGAACCTAGTAGAAAAAAACACCGGGGGAAGGAAGAATGAATAAAAACCTGTCTCTGGTGTTGAATCAACAGGTTATCAGGTGGAAGACTGTCCCCTTAAATGCTCTTAATTCTCATAGATTCCAAGGCCAGAAGGGACCATTTTGTTCATCTAGCCTGACCTCCTGTATAACATAGGCCATAGAACTTCCCCAAAATAATTCCTACAGCAGATCTTTTAGAAAAAGCCAGTCTTGATTTAAAAATCACCAGTGACGGAGAATCCACCACAGCCCTTAGTAAGTGGTTCCAATGGTTAATTACACTCACTGTTAAAATGTATGGCTCCTTTCCAGTCTCAGTTTGTCTAGATTCAACTTCCAGCCACTGGATTGTATCAGACCATTCCCTGATGGACTGAAGAGTCCATTATCACCCCTTAGTGTAGACCAGGCCTTAGCGAACCACCTGATGGGATTCCTAGCCCTCTGCCAGGCTGGGAGAGCAGGAGACCAGAACTAGGAATTCACTGCACAGAACAGTGCAGTAACTGCAAAGGCCAGCAGAGTCCAGGCCAATGTGAATCGTTTCTGCCTGTGAACAGGGATTTTATTTTAGCATGATGACTGTTCCCTCACAGCTCGGGTTCTGGCTTGACAGCAGTTCTAACCTCAGAGTTGTAACGATGCTGATGAACTAAGAGAGAAGCAGTCAGCAGCCAAGCAGAGCAGAGAAGTGCCTCTTCGGATGAAGATAAAGCAGGTCCAGAGCGACAGGGCCACATCCAGGTGAGCTCCAAAACCTTCTGGAGCAACTCCAACAAAGGCACACTAGAGAGCAGTACAGCCACCACTGTGCAGGAGAAAAGGGTACAACAGGCTTCAAGAGTCTGCTGGGATGGCATAGAAGGGATCAGCATGTATGTGACACAAGTGATTTAAGCAAGCCACTACAATCAAGAGGCAACCAAAACACCCCACAGGGCACAGCCCCTCAGACCAGTGGTCAGTCTAGTCTGGCATTCCACCTTCTGCCACACAGATGTGATCCCTGATACAGCTAATAGAATAAACAGCATTAAAATAATCTAGTACGGTGGCCATCTTGATCTTCCTCTCTCTGCTATTATTATTTAATTCGCGGTAGAGCCTGGAAGCCCCAGTCAGGCATCAGGGTCCCATTGTGCTAGCTAGCTGTTCTACGAACAAGTAAAACAAAGCTAGTCCCCTGCTCCACAGTGGCCAATACCCGAACCCTGAGGTAAAAAACAAAAACCACACCCCAACCCCATAATGCACCTGGCCAACTGCATAATGCTGTAAATGGAAGGAAAAAAAACTCCTTCTTGACTTCCCTTGGAGGTGATCAGTTGTCACTGATTGCCCTTATTACCTTAGTTAGCCCAGCTACAACCACAATGAGACTAATTCAGTGAAATCATCCAACCCCACATCGTTTGACACAATTCCACTTCACCTCTCTGCTGACTACATGTTGTTGTCTGGTGAAGGCTCCAATATAGGAAGTTCAAGGACGGCTGCAGCAGCTCAACATCTCCTGGTCTGCATTTCCCACAGAGGTTACTGACTAGAAGACAGAACAATATAGATCAGTACACAGCACCCTCAGAAATATCTGATATAAAGACAATTCTGAGCAGCTCACTACAAGAAAGATGCCATTTAACTGGAGAGAATTCATATAAGAGCAACAAAATGATGGATGGGCTGGAGGGATTGAGGAAAATTAACAAAACTAAAAGAATAATTTGGCTAAACAAAGAGTACAAATTAATGCAGCACCCCAGGTGTGCATGCTGTGTAACATATACAGACTGACTGGCCCCTGCAACAAAGAGACCGTGCTCTATACTAGACAGAATGCAGCAAGGGATGACAACAGCAAAACCAAGGGTTGGAGCAAAGAGCATGAGAGGATGAGGGGCCCAATAGTGGTGGATTGGGAGATAAACTGATTGTTACATGTGTATATTGTTTGTCCATAATATCAAACATTTGGGGACGGTGTCTATCAAGAAGGCCTGGGAGGAGGCCAAGGATTGAAAGGCTAAGCACAGAGCTGCCATATCAGACCAGGACCGTGGTCCATCCAGTCCTGTATTCTGTCTCAGAGAAAGGCCAGCACCAGATACTTCAGAGGAAAGTGCAAGAAACACCACGATGAATTGCCTGCCCATTTATTATCTGTGTTGCAGTACAGCCTGGAAGCTCCAACCCCAGTATGCTAGGTCAGTACAAAAACATAACAAAAAGCCAACCCCTACTCAGAAAAGCTGACAGTCTAAAAGGAGATGCTTCTTCCTAGCCCTGACCTCTTTAGTTAGCAGCTACCTGAGAATCTGTGGATTAGTCACAAGGAAAGTAATGGAAGCACCAAAATGTGGCTCTTTCAATGGAATAGCGCCCCCGGCCCCCATGGGCGGCGGGTGGCACTATTCCATTGGATAGCACCTGAAGAACGCCGTAAAGAATATCCCTGCATTGGCCATGGTGGGAAATAGGAGAGGAGGGAGCAGATGATCTAGTAACCTCTTTTCCATCTCTAATGTCTATGATCACTGAGCAGCTTGCATGACACGTCCGTCTGCTGTCCCCACATGTACAGACAGGTGAAAGGGTATGTTCCAGCAGCCCAAAGCACATCTTTGAGGCCTGCCATGAAAAGGCCCATCTGATTTCATTTTCCTACACGCAGCTTCCCCTTCTCTGCCTTGTCTGCAGACGGAGAACTGGAATAAACTGAGAGAGGAGGAGGGAGATTTTCTGCTCCTTAGGAGTGGAGACAGATACAGAAGTACACAGATGGGTTTCAGAAGGGAAAGAGAGATGTGACATAAGTACATAGGCAAAAAGGAGCATCAGAGGTTCAAAATCTTGTCTGAAGGAGTCTGGAGTAATTTTCAGCTGCCTAAAGCCTTGGCTATTGCATTTCCCTCCAGCTACATGTGAGAGCTAAGCACAATACCCAGCCTCATTCTCTGGTTCCCTGTGACTGCTGGAAGCTAGAAGTATCCTCCACTTCAAACCTCATTCCCAGGACTATGAGTAAGGCAGAGACCATCTGCTCAGCCACTGGTGCGGGACACAGGCAGGCAATGCATTGCACATCAGCAACCCACTCCCGCCACCTAAGGGGCACCAATGATGGACTCCATTCTCATCCAGTCCAGTCCCACCCAAGGGAAAACACTTTGGCCTTGATGTGAGGTCTCAGGCAACAAAGGTGCTTTAAAGGCAGGAAGCAGAGGAAACACTCTCACAGCTTGATCCTCATTTATAGTACAGACTCTTTACACCACACTCTGGCAGTGGAAAGGGACCTTTACGTGACTGTAAATGTGATGTAATTTACTGCCAGGGCAGTGTAATGGGACCTGAGCTCCAATAAGAACCAGGCCCTTGGTCTCAGTACAGAACCGCTGGGTTAGAGCAGAATCACATCCCAACAGGGAAAAAATGGATGCAGAGGCTCACCATGGTGAAGCAGCTTGAAGTCTGTGCTGTCCAGCTCTCTCTCAGCCTCATTCCTCAGCTGCACCAGGAAGAGAAGTCTCAGCAACAGAGGCAGGTTCTTGCTAGCTAAGAAAGGATACGAAAAGTTGGTCAATGCGCTCCATCCTCCTGCTGTCTGATAGGTACTGCACATTTTGGAGCTGGGGGATGGGGGGGTTGTAAACTGACTGCCACCATCTCTGCCATCCCAACCCCCTTGTTCACTCTAAATCAGGGCTCAGCTTCCTTCCCTTCAACAGCTGGGTCCCACCAACACTGTTCTAGATTAGCTAGAGAAGAGCAAAAGAGATGGGATGCGGGTAATACTTCCTCTCCCAGGAGGCCAGAGACCCTTCAGCACAGAACCTGGGTTTCACTTTCTTAGTGAGCCATTTAAGGGACTCTCTCACCTACATTTTTACAAAAGGGTCCAAAACCCTCTGAGAAGCTGGCAAGCATTTCTTTCCATTCTGATGCTTTTTATCCCAAACTGTTACCTGTCTTAGGTAATGATGCGGCACCTCACACTCTAATGTATTAATCCTCACAACGCCCCGGGATGTAAGGAAGCGTTAGTATCCCCACCTTGCAGATGGGAACCTGAGACACGTGGTGACTGAACAACTAGCATAGGGTCACAAAGGAGGGCTGGGGCAGAGCAGGGAATTGAAGCTACGTCTCCAGAGCCTCAGGCCTCAATCTTAACCACAAAGCCATCCTTCCTCCCCTGCCTCCACCTGAGCTTCTCTCCGCCGAGCAGCACACAGGTGAATAGTTACATATGTGTGTGTGTTTGTATGTGTGTCTGAGTGATATATGCAGGATAAATTACCATAGCCTTAGAAAAACTTTTCCCAGTGCTGCTTAGGGGGTTTTCCTTTTGGGAGGGGAGGTTTAACTGCTTTTTAAAAATCTACTTGGGGTTCAGAGAACTTGAGCCCAAAGCCCTCTGGTTATTTATACAAGTTTTCCAGATACGCTGCCCCTTCCCTGATCTGCCACAGACCTTGTCAAAGGGGCCACCTCCAGTGGGAGGAAAGAATTCAAGGCTCATTCGGTCATTGGCTTCCCAGATGAGACTAGGAATAACTGGGCCACAGCTAGCATAAACCGCAACACAAGCAGGTGCCTGTGATGTTAGGAATACAGGAACTGCAATGGTAGATCAGAGCTCAGGTCTATCTCACCTTGCACTTTGTCTCTGATAGTGGCCAGCACCAGATGCTTCAGAGGAAGGTGTAAGAACCCCCACAATAGGCAGAGGTGAGATAATCTGCACCCATGTTGTTGCCTATGCACCAGGAACTATATTCAGCCCCACCAACTCATGCTGCATAGAGAGCTGAACAGAAAAAAAACAGGAATGACTTTCAGTCACTAGCTACCTGAGGACGTGTCTACAAGGGGACATTTACTGGCAGAACTCTACAGCTCTAGTTATACTGACGTAACTTCCCAGGGGCACATTATTTTACCTCAGAATCAGAATGCCCCTTTTAAGTTTAATTTATACTGTTTTCAAAGTGACATAAGCAAACCAGAAAAGGCACTTGGATTCTGGAATAAAAATGTGTCCACATAGGGAGTTATATCAGTGTAACTGTAGTGGTACAGTACTACCAGTAAATTTCTGCATGTAGACAAGTTCTGGCATTAGGGCCTGATCTACATTTAAATCTTATGCCAGCAAAGCTATGTCAGTTAGGGATGTGATTTTTTTTTACTAGCATGAGCCCTAACATAGAGGCTGTGTATTTCAGGGAACTCATATAACCCACATCTCCAGTAGGAGGGTTTTCTATGTGGACAAGGCCTAGATTAGAACCCGTGACTCTGAAATCAAAGGCTTTTTAGCCTAGATTTAGCCCCTTGAGCTATCCAGTCCTTTCGCAAATTTCAGGCTGTGGGTCCCTAATTACAAGTCGGATTCACCTCGCAAAGTAGTGGAGCTGCTCTCCACTAGAAGCTGCTGCAGGATCTGTAGAAACTGACTTCGAAGGAGGTCACAGACAACAACATCCTCGTTTCTTTTCAGGAACATACTCAAGGTCATCAAAACTTTGTGAGCCACTTCTGTGGTGCTCAAGCAGACCAGGTCCTGAGAGGGAAGAAGTGCAGACATTAACTTTCTGTCCTCATTAAGCAGAAGTCATTGCTGTTCACTATCATTATGCTACACTGGTTCCTTGAGTGACACCCTACTGATGTGGATGTCCAAACTAAGTTTGGCCATTAAGCAGAGTGTATTGTATTACATAGGTAGGCTCTCCTCTTTGATAGCCAAACACCTTCTTTAAGTGGGCTGTTAGAATTAAAATATTGATATGTGGCTGTCAAGTGCATGGGCATAGGAAGTAATGCAAGCTGAAGGCCAAGAATTTTAAAAACAAGTGCCTGAAGTTAGGCACCCAGATCAGTGGCCTGAGTTTCAAGAGGGCTGAGCAGCCCACCACTCTCATGGGGAACTGCTGCTTTGAAAAATCAGGCCACTTATGGTAGGTGCCTAAATATGGATTAATGAACCTAACTTTAGGCATTTGTTTTTAAAGTTCTTCACCTAGAAGCCTAGCACATATAGAAGCAACATAATGGATAAAAGTGATCAATTGTGTGATACATAAACCAAATATTCCTAGAATCACAGAAATTAGAAATGGAAAAGACATGTACAGATCATCTAGTCCATCACCCCACCCCCAAGAATAGCCCTTCCTGGAGTCTCATAGCTAAATTCCCACTAACTCTGGCAAAGATTCAGCACAGCACTTAAGCACGTGCTTTACTTTAAGCATGTGCTTCAGAGTTTGCTGAACAGGAAAGGACTTAGGTATGTGCTTAAAGTTAAGCTTATGTTTAAGTGCTTTGGTGAATTGAGACCTATAAAGAAATAGATTCAGAGAGAGGCCACATGAAGGATAGAGACACTTCCATATGAAGAGAGACTGAAAATATGGGGAGTGTTCAGACAGGAGTATGAGGAGACACAATGGAAGTATAAAAGCAACCAATGCTTCAGAGAAGGTAAATTGAGCACTCCTATTTACCGTAGTTCATAATACAAGAACAAGGGGACATTCAGTGAAACAGAAAGACAACATATTTAAGAGTGATAAAAGGAAATCCTTCACGCAATTATGTATAATTGCCCTGTAGAATTCACTGCAACAAGATACACCTCTACTCCAATATAACGCTGCCCTCGGGAGCCAAAAAATCTTACTGCGTTATAGGTGAAACCGCATTATATCGAACTTGCTTTGATCCGCTGCAGTGTGCAGCCCCGCCCGCCCGGATCGCTGCTTTACCGCGTCATATCCAAATTCATGTTATATCGGGTTGCGTTATATCGGGGTAGAGGTGTATAAAGAGTTGAATTCTATTAAGCAAGGATTAGATATTTATATGGATAATGAGAACATCCACAGTTACATTACAGGATAAAATATTTCCAAGAGATAGAAACCCTTAGGCTTACATGCCTAACCATGAGCTGACCACTTATTTCTCAGGGTTAGGAAAAAACTTCCTTTACGAGCAAGTTTTTCCATAATCGTCCATTATGGGGTTTCTTGCATATTCCTGTGAGGTACAGGATACTGATCACCACAAGAAATAGACCAGTGGTCTGACCCAAAAAGTCCTTTGTTCTTAATGCAATACAACACCATTCCTATGAGCTACTGCTTATATTTGGTCTTGAATTCACTCCAGGGTGGCCTTCATCTGTGCAGGACAGGAATATAATCTAAAATTGGCAGAATGTCTTCACTGTATGTGTTAAAATTTTTCTGTTTTTACTCAGGAGCTAACGGTCCCAAATGAAGCCACGCACCATCTGTCCTATCTAATCCAGAGTTTTAATAAGAACAGCTAAGCAAATAAAACATTTTGGGAAGGATATTCATTTTTGTCTTCCTGTGACAAGTCTTTCCATTTTACAAGAGTTTTAACTTGCCCTAACAGGCAGCGGTTATTTTTCATAAGCTTGCTTTATATCTGATGGAATATTTATGCCAAGACACTGGACTGTTTTACTAGCCCATCTAAATTCAAATTGATCATGCTGTACCCCCGCAGAGAGGTGAATTGCCAATATCTGTGATTTACTGTAGTTTACGCTAAAGGCTGAAACAGAGCTAAATTAATTTCTTTCTGTAGGAGTGCATGGCAAAGGGAAAATGGGAAAACGGGAACATAATATCATTCACAAATGATGCAATTTGTTTCTCTTTTACCTGTTTATACTTGTAATATTTAACCTGATTTTAGTTTGCTGGATGAAGGGTTTCAAAATTATTGTGAAAGATAATGGGGTAGATAAGTCATCCTGGGGCATCCCTCCTTTTAATTCACAATGATTTGTCAGCTCATCATTCACTTTCACTGATGCTCTGGAAGTATCAAGTGCCTGAATACAGTTCAGTATTCTGGAACCTAGTCCCAACTGGTGAAGGATTTCTCTAAGACATAGCCATTCTGTCTGTCGGCCCTTTCAGTAACTGGAGAGAAAAAATATTTTGCAACCTCCTAGACCAGGCCAGATGTACTAGCACTCCAAGCCCTGTGTATGCTGCCTTGTGTGTGCCTACTCATAATAAAACCTACCTCATTTCTTAATTATTCTGGGAGGTTGTTTATCCAAGAGCGTGTTATTACTTGATCTAAAAGCTTAGTAGTTTTAGTAATGAAATAGGTCTCTATTCTGAAAAATATGTAGTATCCTTATCAGGTTTGGGAAGAAATAACAACAAGTCACTGACTTCAATGGAGCTACACTGATTTACATCAGCTGAGGATCTGGCTCATTATTCCAACTGCTGGGAGGACCTTGCCTCATTGATCCCAAAGGCTTTTGATTTCAGTTTTGTAAGAGCAGCACAGGGTGCTATTTACAGTCCTGGGAATCCTGGGAGTAGCACAAAGAAACACCTCCCAGTTAATAAATACGCTCCCTCAGTTCTAGTCTTTACATGCCATTTGTAAAGCTCTTTATTCCTCCCTTTCTTTCCTATCCATCAATAGCCTATCACAGTCCCCATGTTAACAGAGCAGCTTCTTGCAAAGCTACCACAGAAGAGATTAACCAGCTGTGTGCGAGGAGCTCACAGTACATGTGCATTTTTTTGTACCATGAATAAACAAGTGCAGTTATGCAGCACCTTTGTGATAGGGTTCACTACCTATCTGGGTTGCCGAAGGCCCTCCAGGCAGGTTGGGCAGGTTGCCCAGGTACAAAGGCCTACAATCCCATTTCCCATGTCAGGTCTGCATGTCTGGTTTGTGACCAGAGCTTAATTTGTGCCGGGGCACAGCCCTGGCCCCTCTCCTGTCAGTGGCGGGCTGTGACATTTATAGCTAAGCATGTAATTCTACACTAGCACACAAGGCATGGCCTCGCTCATATGGTGTGTGCAGAGGGCACTCTACACAGAGGACATCATGTTGTTCTGCAAAATGGCCTCTTCCACGCAGCATGACCTTGCCGAACGGTGCCATTTTGTCCTAGGAACAGTATTATCGTTATTGCTTGAGCCCCAGCACCTCTTTCTTTACAAATCAGACACTGTCTGTGACTGCATATGCATATGTGAGACTGTTCGCTTAGGCCCCGATTCAAGAAAGCACTTATCCATGTGCTTAAGTGCTCTCCAGAGTCAGGGCCACAGATGGCAAACTGTCCTTGTGAAAGTCACATACCAGCAAAATGAGTACAACACTGGAATTGCCCTTCAGGATGTGAAGCAAAGTGGTAAAGCTGTTTGGATAATCAGGCAAGCCAGAGGAGAGCCCAGAGACAGCATCTTCAGTCTCAATCTGACTGTAGTCTTCCCAGGAAAACCAGAGCTGGAGGATCCGGCGACCAAATCTGCCCATAAGCTCAGAGTAACGCAGGAAGAATTTAAGCAGAAGTGGGTGATGAATGTAGACCAAGCTCAGATCTGATGTATTCTCCAAGACTCTCCTTATGGCACACAGTGGACTCTGACAAGAGTGGAGAGACACGGAGGGAGACATATATAACCATTAGATGAAGCTGATGTGATGAAACCCCATTGTGAGAAGTGCAATTATGTGCCCTGTTTATGCAGCCTATCAATACCAACCAACTACAGTCCTTGTGAAAGCCGCTGAATTACAAAGTCTAAAAAGCTCTTGTAAGCTCTGTTCAGTGCTCTGACCCAGCAAAAAGCCATATGGAAACATTAGAAAGCCTGCTGCAGACTGCAGAGGCTGCTGATGCTCTCAGGAGACTGAAGCTATGGAATTTATAACAGCATTTGCATGCACTCCCAGGACTACCCATCATGCAAACACCTTCCCACATGGACACAACTTTATTCAATACAATCTGTATCCCAAAGTGTTTGTCACCGTTAAATAACCTGAGAGTACACATGGTGTGAGCTCCCCCAGTCTATTCACTGACCATCACACACAGTCACTTTTCTGGGGTGGAGGGGAGAAGGTAAAAAACTTCAAGAAACTCTGATTGGTGGTGATGAAATCAGCTTTTACCGAGTCTAAGGCTTCGCCTTTGTCTTGACAGACTGCCAGAAGGTAAAGAACAGCCCTGAAGACGTAAGGAGGGGGACAGTCTCCCTGGTCCTGCACTGACAGAAGGAAATTTCTTATGGCTGAGAATAATTCTGCCTCTGGAACAAACCTGCAAACAAGGATGGGGAGGGGGAACAGTAAGGATGACAGGCTGCACCCTCTGGTATCTGTGTACAGTGCTGCCCCCTCCTCAACCACACCGCTTGGCTCACCTGTCTTCCAGGGCGTAGGCACAGTACAAGAGGAGCAGGAGGCAATATTGGTGGCTACGTAGAGCTTCATCTAAACAGAAGGGATCTGGGGTTTCTGACAGGAGGGTGAGGCTTTCAGGCACACTGCAGTTTAACTGGGGCAGACTCCTCTGCAGGAGCTCAGACATCTCTTGCTCTAGAAACAAAACCAGCATGAGAAGGGCAGGAAGGACTCAGGAATACCAGAGCAAAGGCAGAGAGGTCTGGAGCGAGGGGGGCATGGTTCCCACCCCAAAGTCAGAAGTATAAAATCAGGGAGGGACCTGGCTGATAAATACTGAAGTCCTTCATTTATCCCCAGAGCAGATATAGTACAAGCAACAGCAAAGCGTGATTTCCTGGTGCAGATCTGCTGTACATGCCTCAACCCAACCTAGTGAGATCATATCTAAAGATGAGAAGGGAGTTCTGCTTTCATGGCCCATTCAGTCCTTGGCTCTCTGCTGAGCCCATCAACAGAGATACTAATTAGTGCCAACCGTGAGAGTGGTTTTTGTGGTGTAGAAACCTGCACCCACCCAGAACTGGAGTGAGAGATCGACACACTCATTTCACTTAGGGCTTGAAATTATCAGTGCAACTAAATTGGGGGAAAGCACTCTTATTCCAGGGTCCCCCCTGAGAGTTATATCAGTATAACTATCACAGTCTCTCTAATATCCTGGCGCTGACATGGCTACAACTATATGCGTATCATGGTATAATTATACCAGCAATGTTATGCCAGTAAATTTCCCATGCAGTCAAGCCACAGAGATTGCTGAAACAGGGATGGATTTTTACATGGCTCAAGGCTTGGTTTTGAGTATGGAGTAAATATGTTTAGAAAAGCCCGATTTGCCTCCCTGGCAGACAAGCTAAACCAGCTGAAAAACCTTTAAAACAGGGGCAGACTGGGTCCACCCAATCTGCGCCAGATTAAATTGCCTCCTTCATCAAACTTGCCCTGCTGGGAAGAGTCCTCCATCTTCTCTGCAGCTGAATGAAGGCTGAGGCACATGCTGTAGAGGAAGCTGGAACAGGCTTGATTCAAAGCAGGGTTACTTGAAGGGAGAACAAAAAGATATGAGAATGGAGATCTAGGCTGATGCATCCTCTCCAGGCTCAGGATTCTTTGTGTTTATTTGACAAGAGAGCATCAGCCTAAGGGGAAACAACCAACTGCACACAGCTTCCCCTGTCAAGACATGACACCCAGAGCTCGGGCTCCAGGAGACTCAGGAGCACCTCAGACATTTTGGGATGAATAGCAAATTTCAGTGAAGAGCTATCAGAGCTGTGGTGTTCCAGGGGTTAACACTGAAGAGTGGCAAAAAATGACCGAAAAGGGTGAGAATAACACAATCCCAGGCAATATACATATTATATATATTTTTTTGCATCTGTTGTGTGATGAAGGAAAATGTTCTTTTTTTTCTCTCTGTGTGGTGTGCCTCAGTTCCCCCTGCAAGATGCCAACTGAAGGTGTTGGGACAAAAGAGAGAGTGTGCCCCTTGTCAGAGAAGAGACACAGAGGCCAGAGAGAGAGTGTCAGTTTGGAGCTGGCTGGGGAATGAAGATGGACTGACAGAGAGGGTTCTTTTTTGTGTAACAAAGCTCTCTGTAAACTGTGTTCCGTCATCTAATAAACCTTCTGTTTTTTTGTCTGGCTGAGAGTCACATCTGCTGACTGCAGAGGGGTGCAGCGACCTCTCTCTTGCCCCAGGACCAGCCTGGGCAGACTCACTTTGGAAAGTGCATGACGTGGAAGGGCATGCTGAATGAGAGTCTGACTGCTTTGTATGGAGATGTTCCAAAGCATCACAGCATCAGCATGCAGCAACTGTCTGGAGCTGCATGGAGCCAGATACGCTGGTCTGACAGGCAAATTGGATAGGCATGGGAGTCTAAGAGGTTTATATGTCCCAGGCATTTCCCTCCCTGGCTGTGAGGACTTCTCATACAGACCCCTATAGAACAGGACCATCACATTATAGCCCAGTGTCTCATGGGCCACCTGCCCATCTATTCCCAGTCGCAGACCACCTCCCTGCCCAATCGCAATCACAAAACATCCCCGTTTTAACTATCACACCTGCTCATGTGGCCAAGCGATACTAGGATCACAGCAAATGTATTTTTAACTGCTCTTGTAATGAGATGTAGCAGCTGGATACAAGGAGAGCCAACACCATGCAACTAGCCTGCTTGCTGCAGACCATTAGCAGGTGCTCCGTAAGTAGAACCCTGCAAATCTGGAGGGGGGATGACACAATCTAAAGGGGAGGACACATGACCGCCCCATATGTCTTCTCTGTCAGTGACTGCCGGCGCCCAGCCCGGGGCCGCTACGCTCTCCCTGCCCCACTAGAGTTACCTGGCGGGGGCTCTGTCCTTCTTCCACTCTACTTCCCCACAATGTTTGGCCGCTCTCCCTGGCAGCTGAGCCGGGGCAGAGAGCAGGAGGGAGCCACTTCTCATGCTGGCTGAAGCTAGCCACTCTGGGTTGCTGACTCTGTGCAGCGCAGCGGCTGCCTGAGAGAGAGCCTGGCTGGGGTGGTGGCCTGCCCTGCCCCACCCCTCTGCTCCCCACCCGAGCTGGCTGCTGGGGACAGGGGCTGAGCGAGCCAGAGTCTCTCCTCCTCCCCAGCATGTTTCCAGCTCACTCGGCCCCTGTCCCTGACAGCCAGGCCCAGGCAGGGAGCAGAGGGAGTGGGGAGGACTGTCACCCAAGCCAGGCTCTCTCTCAGGCAGCCACCGCGCTGCCAGAGCAGCGACCTAGAGCAGCTGGCGTGAGAAGCGGTTGGTCCCACCTGTTCCGCTCCCCACCTGGGCCTGGCTGCTAGGGACAGGGGCTAAGTGTGCAAGGGGCAACTACAGTGGGAGTAGGGAGCTCCTCTCCTTCCCCACCCCACGGCAGGCCAAACAGAAATATTGGGGGAGGGAAGCACTTGACTCCACACATCCTCTTATGTGTCGCCTATGCACGTGGGGCTCTATCCATAAGCTTCCAAGCTCTGCTAGAAATGACCCAGCATAATGTATTTTGTTAGCGTTCTTACCCTCCCCATCCCTTCTAATCACTGCACCAGTATTTATACAGATGGTATGTTCTGTTCCTGAAACGCCAGAGCTCCAGTGAGATGGAACCTGCTGTAACATCTCCTCTCCATGGCATCCAGTGTCATCACTCCATAACAGCAGCACCATTCTACTGAACCTGCATAGCATGTTCCTTACTGGGGATCTTTTAAAACAGTTCTGGCAAAATTTGGAGTTCACTTTTCCATTACACCGTCAGTTTCTCATCCCACCTCCATCCATCTAATTTTTCCTTTACAATTACTTTTTAGGTCTTTCAACAAACGAAGGCAAATGGTGCTGGCCCAACTGAGCAGAGGGTATTTCAGATCCATTCGCATTTAATTCTGCTGCAAGAATAGGACATTTCCTCTTTTCTCAAATGGAAACTCTTGGTTTAGTTTCAATATAGAGGACAGTACCTTTGTCCAGTGCAGAATTTGGCCTTCAGCTCCAGTGCCAGTCGGATGAAAGAAGACGATGCTAGAGAGAAGGCAGAGCAGGAAGGAAGATAAACACATCATGAGAGCACAGAATGCAGGACCCCCTGTAACAAACAACCATCCCTGACTTTTCAAAGCAACAGCTGGCAAACAAGACAGGTCACCCTAGACAGAATGCATCTGCCAGGCTCATTCTCTTTTAGGTTCCATGGGCAAATTATTTTTCCAGATTTTGGAGAGAAGAACCATATCTGTGATTCACTGGGTCTCCAGGCTCTGTGGGAAAGAAGAGTAAGCACTGCCTGGTGCACTAGCTCCAGGGAGAGTGACTTCCTCTTCATCTCTAATCCAGAAGGTGGTAAAGAAGACAGACAATACAGAGGAAATAAAACACTTTGTCTGATCTCCTGTCTCCAACAGTAGCCAATTCTGGAGGCTTTAGAGGAAAAGTACAAAGCTCCCATAACGGACCTAGCTGAAGTACTATGCTATGGGGTAAACTCCTTCCAGCACTCAGCAGATCTTGTTTTTAACCCCGGGTTTTATCCTAGTTAACATAAGTGCAGATGCTAGTCTTACTCAAATAAATGGCTCTATATGAAATGTTGCTAAGCTCTTTGCTTCAATCAGATCCAACAGCAGCAAGTTCCCCAGGTTAATCAGGTTATTCACTGTGTAAAGAAGCACAGTGAATTACGATGTCAGAGTTCGGCATACCCAGCTTCCTAGAGAATTTCTCTTGCATGCTCGGCACAACAGTGAACAAGGTGCTGAGGGTGGATATGAAAACCTCCATCAGAGCTGGGCTGGAAATCCTTTCTGAGTGCTTCTGAGGGGAGAGGAAATGGTCAGCAAGCAAATGCCGTATCCCTTTGTGCACGGGCACTGACTTTCATTTTTCCAGGTGGGTGCTTCACTCCTGCTCCACCCTGAGGCACCGCCCTCCCTTCGCACCCCCTCCAGTGCCCCCACCCTTGCTTTACCCCTTCCCCTAAGGCCCCAGCCTCACTCTGCCTCTTCCCACCCCGACTCCACCCCCTCCTCCGAGCACCTCCTGCCAGCCGCCAAACAGCTAATCAGCAGGGCTGGCCGAACAGCTGTGGTTGGTGGGTGCTGAGCACCCACTAATTTTTTTCAGTGGATGCTCCAGCCCCAGAGCACCCATGGAGTCAGCGCGTATGCCTTTGTGGTGAGAAACATGTAAGCGCACAATGAAGGAATCAGTGATCTTTCAGTGAGTCTCACACGGTTACAAAGCCAGGCAAATATGACTGAAGTCAAACAGCCCTTGTTCCAACAAGACTGCTGACAGCAAGTATCCTGCCTCAGACGGTGGCCTATGCCAGGTGTTTCAGAGGCAGATTTAACAACTTCCCTCTCTGAACAATTGTTCCTAACTGTGCAAGACTCTACACCAAGGAGAAAAATTCTTCGTGGTTGCAGTTGTTAATAGGCTGATGTCCTGAAGCGTAAGACAGATACTGTCATTTTTACTCTACACAGAATCACAGTAAATGGTATTCCTGTTCGGCTACTGAGGCCCCAGTTCACCAAAGCAATGGGACTTAAGCACGTGCTTCAGCGCTTTGCTGAATAGAGACAGACGTAAGCACTTAAGTGCTTTGCTCATTATGAACCGAAGTCTGCAAGGAGGGTAGTAATAGATTTGTAAGAAACATAGTACAAAGCTACGTGCATCTTCTCCTTCTTTTACCTTTATGCTTTGCCTTATGGAGCTATGTGCTTCAACAATGTCCTGTGGCTGCAAGTTCCACAGGTTAATCAATATACTGCATAAGCCTAGATGACAAAGAACTTGCAAGTTCTGTTGTTTGCCAGGCCAGTGGCAGGCCTTGAGAGAGGAGAAGAGGGAGAGTGGTTCATATATACATCACCTCCAGCAGTGGCAAAACCTGTCATTTATTACATCATTTGGGTAGGGTGCTATTTCAGAGACTTCCTGGTCTGGAGACCTCTCTATGGAACGCAGGCAGGGCTCTGAGTTCATACACCCTCCTCTCACACACGCTAGACTTCTCTCTTCCGTTTCCCATAAGCCAAATAAATTGAGGATTGCCCAACATGAGACAGAATATGCCAGAACAACACTTGTATGAGGCTGATGCACTGGTTTATCCCTAATTCTCCTCTCCCACACAAATTCTTCTCAACAATCTCCCATAAGCATCTCTACTGCTTGGGTGCCCCTTATGCCTGAGGGACAGTGTGGATTCTGAACTAACCCTACCAGGACTATGGGGATGCAAAGGCTGTCGCAAATCCTCAGCAGAAACTCAGAGAAGCTGCTCAGAGTATTCTCGCTCTCCGAGCCGGGAGCGGTGAAAGCATTCTCCTGAGCCACGGGGTCGCTTTGACATTCCACAGCTAACCTAGAAACATACACATGGACATCAGAGAATGCACTCTCCTGCTCTCTGCAGAACCTACAGTGTGTTACACGTCTAGAATCTGATGGACCCCAGAGCATGTCACACGCTGTATGTGCACAGATCAGTCAATGAAATGAGCTGTCTCAAATGAAACCTGACAGCCATTTTGAGCCAGTGACACTACACAATAGTATCACAGGAGGAGAAAGAATTAAATGGAATTCCTGCTGCAGGGCGAGGAGACAATATCATCATTTGGTTAAATGTACTTAGTCAGTTTGGAATTTGGCCTGAACACCAGGGCTAATGCCTCAAATCTTATAAAAATGCCATAGGATATTTAATGATCATGAGTGGCCATGAACCCAGTTTCGCATTGCAATATAAGACAGTATTATAGAAGCACAGCGCCCCCTAATACCGTACCAAGAGATTGTTTCAGCATAGACTAAAACAAGGGGACAGGAAATGGAATACAATCTTCCACTAGTTCAAGTTTAGCCAACAAATTTGGGTAGTGGCCAGAAGTTGTTATTTTCCAACAGCTGTTCAGGGGTCTATATACGGAATGAGCTAGTGGGTCTCAGGCAAGTTTCTAATGGGACAGGTGTGCATCACAAAACCATCAGAACTGGTACTGGGTCCCCCTTCTTTTGGCATCTCAGTGAAGCCACCAAGGATTAAACAGGCAGCTAGAGATTCTTCTCTCTCTTAGAAGTGAGTCCCTCCAGATCTGGGTAAAGTCACCATGAGGGGGACTCTACTTTGCAACTTCCTGCAGTTTACATGTTATGTGGCTAAACAGACAACTTGAGTCTCCAGTTTCAAGAGCATCACATTGACCAATACATTTAATTTTAAAAAATCATCTCTAGCCTCTGGCCAGGAGGTCCAGCAACTGGATCACAGAGGCACGGGGAGATCTCCACTGACTGGATACATTCACTCTAGTGGCTTAAAGGATCCCTCTAAGTAGTTTGGTCTGCTCTAGCATCTGGCTAACAGCTGGCAGACTCACCAAAGAGCAGCCCTTCCACAAGTTGAGCTGACAGAGCATATACTGTACTTTCACATCACGCTGAAGAGAGACTGTAAAGAATGTTAGTTGGGCACAGACTGTGTGTGGGGGAGGGGGGAATTCACTCACCAATTGATTAGACAGAGCCAGAACCAACAGAAATCCCCTTATCTCCTCACCTACAAGCATTTCTGAAGCCTTCCACAGTGCTGAGCAGGAACTGCCCCTGTCGCAAAACCACTTTGTTCTGAATGCTGTGCCCCAGGTGACTCTGAGAGATTGAGGAGAGAAGATCACCCCATTAAAGGACAGAAGCAGGTACATGTCCTCAAGAGCTTGTGTTTATATGTGAAACAAATTAACGCTCGCCCCTAAAAACATCTAACCAACCAGAGGTGGGGTGTGGGACAATACCTGTTGCGAAACTCATTTCATCCACAGATGGGTTCCTTTTTGTTCAGTGTTATTACCTACCTGCACTTCCCTCATCGAGATTAGAAACAGAAAAGATCTGTTAGATAATACCTTGCCCACTGGACAATGCAATATATTGCCATGGGTCTGTCTGGTCCCGTTTTAAATGGCTCAGGTAATGAGGGTTCTATCACTGCTCTGGGAAGACTATTCAGCTTTAATTTTCTCTCAACTTAGCTTCATCTCATTACCTCTCGGACAACCCTGAACAATTCCTCTTCCTCCTCAGTGTTTACATCATTCAAGTTGCTTGTAGATTGTTATATCCCTCCTTAGACCCCAATCCTGCAGCTGACTGAATGGGCAGACCCCAGCTCCCAGAGTCCCATGACTTCAATGTGGCTTCACGGGAGCACAGGAGTCTGCCTGCATCTCCTCAGTTGTAGGACCAGGGTGCTAGTCATTTGGGTGAGGAAGGACATACATGGCTCTTTTAATCTTTCTTCATAAGTCAAACCCACCAGCCCCTTAATCATCTGAGTTGTTGTTCTCTGAATTCTCTCCGAATGGACAACATTTAAGAACCATTACAGATTGGTGCCTGAGCAATCTGAAAACTGTGTGTCCATGAGCCACTTTCCCATCTGATGCTGAAACAAATTCCACCTTATAATAACCATTTTCTGCTTTCCCTGAGTCCCTGGTTTCTTTTCCACAGCCCAGTTCCCCTCTATTAGTGATTCACTAGTGCTAGTGGAGCTAATAGCTCAGGAAAAGCAAATAGACTGACATCTACGGTCTAACCAAACAGCATGAAACAACTTCATAGTCCCCCATCAGATAAGACAAAAACAACAGATGCTACATGATTCAGACCATGCATAATTCTTTTAGAGAAAATTCAGCAGCTACCTGCACAACCCTACATTTCAGCCAGGTGCTTCTTCTATTACAGACACGCCTGTGACATAAACCCATGTGCATATAGATCTAAAACAGGGGTTCTTAACCTTTGTGCTTGTGTTCAGCCACCTGTTATCGCTCCTCCTCCTCAGATACCCCTCTGGATCTTTGCCCAATTCCCCTTCATGAGAAGAGGACCGGATATGCAATCCAAATGATTGCTGGTAGCTCTCTTGCTGAGAGGGGGTCACAGCCCATGGAATGTGACCCTCTAAGATAAGGCAGAGTGAGGAACATTACTGGTAATAAACATGAAGGAGGAAGCATGCTGTGAAGAAGCCCTGAACATGGGGAGCTTGAACTCTCTTGGAGCTGAGGACACATGGAGGGAGGAAACTCAGCCCTGAGGGAAGGAATGCCTTGCACCACTTCTTAGCAAACCTCCCCACATTTCCATTGATCTGGCAGAATCAAGAATGACCTCCAGAGGGACCAATACCCAGCCTTCCTCAATCAGAGAGGAACTGAGGCCTTTCCAGAGGAGGAAGAATAAAGGGAAACTGTGGGAATCCCTGAGGGCTACCCACCACCCATGGAAAAAGGGGGAAGTGTAAGTGTATGCGGCATCCATATGCCAGCTATATACAAAGGCCATCATCCGCAAGGCCTGCTGAGAAGCAGCAGTGGTCCTCCTTGACTTACTGCGGGCCTCCTGTTAATGGGTGGCAGTGATAGGTCAGCGCACCGCTTCAGCATAGTCTGAATCAGTTTCTGCAACTCTACATACTGCACTGGGGGGCAGCTCAAGTGGTCCTTCCTGTGGAGACAGGGAGAAAGAACGACAGCAGCTGGGACTTGGAAGAAGCCTCTGAACTTTCCCCATTGGAGACAGAACTCCCAAGAAGGTCACATGTCGTAGCATGGTCAGCACGAAGAAAGACTTGATTGACAGTAGCACACCTTCACCAACTCGCTCCTGCCTTCAGTCTGTAACTGGACTGAAAGCAACTGTGATGGATTTGGACAGACAGGAGTAGATCTGAAGAGGCCAATATGGATAAGACAGATGTGTCACATCCAAAATACATCTCTCCTGAAAGAAGCCTATCAGACCCCTTCCTGCTTACCTCAGAATAGCAGACACAGCTTTCACAGCCTCTACTGCTACCTCCAGCACCGGACATTTTACTGCCTCCACAAGAACACCAATGGCATCTTTACACATGGCTAGATTTGTGAATAACTTGATTTCCACTGGTTGCCTGAGAAGGGGAAACAAAGAGCGAATGAGTAAAGCTTTGTGACCACCCCTGCTTGAAAAGAGAGTATGAAAAATAAGACCATCTCAGTCTTCTGTCCTTATTCCCCAAAAGACATTAAGTCTTGCAGCTTCAGGCCATACTACCAGACGTCACACAGCAAAGTCCTAGCTTTGTACTGAGATAGTGACTCTCCAAGGATTTCATGTAGTCTCCAAGCAAAACATTCATGGTGTCTATGAGTCTGTTATGGCTGGATCCCAGCACCATTCATGACAGGCAAATGTCAAAAGGTTTGGAGAAAAACCTAAGTGTGTGGATGGTTAACTGATTGGATCAGCAAACACTAGTCTGAAAACTTCAGGACAAACAGCCTCCCTACAAGAGAATGAACTCACCTACCTAGGATTTCACACCATGCTCAACACTCTGGTACCTGAATGCCTACCTGAACAGAGACATTTCTAAATAAGGAAACAAATACCCTGCTTCCAGAGAGGCTGGAAACGCCATGAAAAGAGTTTCTCTTGCAGTATCGTGGCACTTCCTTGTTTGAAACACTAATCCTTGAGAAACGCTTCCCTACTGACTGGGGGCACAAACATCACTGCAGTAGGGCACTTTATGATGTAACTTTGCCTTGGAGGAAAGGTCTAAACAGCAGCATCTCTGTTTGGGTCCCAAACTCTGCCCACTGCTCCTCCTGTGCTGACACTCCTGCAGGTGGAGTGCGCTGAGTACCCCAGACCACCTGACCCTTTCGAAAAGTGACTGGATTCCTAAGGGATGGATTCCTGTGTTCAGCCACCCCTTTGGCCAGTGACTGTGGTGGTGTGGGGGAGAGGAGGTGTTGCTGCAATGCAGCAACCCTCAGTTAGAGATGGACACATACTTGGGGGTGACCACCCCCAATCCCAGGGTAGTAATGGACACTCTGACTGGGCAGGGGGGGGGAGGAGGAGGAGAGAGCTGGGGGGGGAGGAAAACGCGAGTGAAGCTCCTGGGATGGGGAAGAAACATAAGATGAGAGTGAGTGAGAGAGTGAGAACTCCCTCAGTGTAACAATTCATGTCTGGAGAGATAGTGGATACAATGCTGCGTGTTAAAAATGTTGTCATTTCTGTGTGTACAGTGACCTTGACTGGACTGCCCAGATGTTCAACATCACAGAGGCTTCAAAATTGAGAAAAATCCCGAAAAAAGAGGAAATGTCAGCATTACTGTTGGCTTTCTCCTCAAATTTTTCCCTCAAGGCATCATCCCTAATCCTTGAAGCCCCTGTGGCCTCTCTCTATTAGCCCTGCTCTCTGGCTGTGCATATTCAGCCAGGACTTGAACCTCTCGTGGTCCATGCCTCACTGAATGTTTCACCCTTTCCTTCACAAATATTATGGAGGAGCCCTTAGACAGCAAGTAGAAGGGGAAAAAACTAGAGGATCATTGATGGGATCCCTTTCCCCAGCACAAAATAGAGGATCTGAAAGAAACACTGTACTTCAAAGCATAGCAAACAAGAACACATACTGTACTAAAAATGCCATTAGCTTGGCATGATATTAGCCTCTCTTCCATTTGCAATGACTAATGCAGAGAAGTGTACTTTGAGAAAGAGCTTTTCTCTTCCCATATCCCAGTTTCTCTCCTTCTGACGGATCCTGTACTGCCAGCACCATCTTGTGCCAATAGCATCACATTTTCTGTTATTGTTACAGGAATGACTGTAATATCATGTCACAGAAATTCAGCTTGGGGAACTGAGCAAAAAAAAAAAAAGGATGAGATACTGAGGTGATGGAGAGGCAAAGAAATAAGGGGGGAATTAAAGCCAGACACTACATGAATTCTCCTATTTTGCAGAAAAGAAGAGTGAAGGGAAACAAATTCATATTTCAGCCTAGTGTTTCTATGTAAAATTTAATCCAGGTGACAGGTGTTGGGCTGAAAGCCCTGGAGGTTGTGCTCTCAGTTTAGGTATAAAGCAGCACAGGCAGTGCCGAGCTGCTCACATACACTGACCCAGTCCCCTGGTTTCCCCGTCCTCTTCCCCATCAATGTGCCTCTGTCCTACCTTGGAGGTGTCCTTCCCAAGGCAGAGAGGACAGTTCACTCAGTCCCTCAGTTCTCTGCTGACACTGCCAAGGGAGCTACTATGGGGCAGTTGTTTTGGTAGGTGGTGCATGAGATGTGGATGAGTCAGTTTTATCTGAAACTTGCCCTCAGGCCCTTCTTTAGTGAACAGGTGCTCTCCCTTGCCTTCGCAATGTCCTCCAACTCAGTGACGTGTGAGCGGGCAGGAGGTCCCTTACCGTTTCAGTATTTCAGTGAACAGCAAGAGTCCCTGCTTGTGCAGCTCCACATTATTCAGTTGCAGGATCCCTTTCAGGCTCCTCACCACAGATTCGATGCCTGCAGAGGGGCATGCATTCACGAGATGTCATCAGGGAGATTTTAACACACACACCAAAAACCCAAGAAGAGTTATGATGGGGGTGGGAGATGAATTTTCAAAGGGGAGCGAGGGTTGGAGGATCTGCTAACATTGGCAGGGCATAGGCAGTGGCAGCAAAACGTTCCCCATATACTCTGCTCCCTGCCAACGTGCCTCAGATTCCCTTGCAAAGGCACATCTACATTTGAGCTGGAAGGTATGATTCCAAGCTCACGCAGACGTACCTGCACTAGCTCTGCTTGAGCTAGCACCTAAAAACAGGAGTGTGGCTCTGGTGGCCCAGACGGCTGCTTGGGGTATCTACCCCAAGTACAATCCCACCCACTCTTCTGGGTACACACTCAGGTGGCTACCCCAAGCCACCGCCTGTGCTGGCGCAGACACACTGCTGTTTTTAGGTGCTGACTTGAGCAGAGCTAGGGTGGGTATGTCTACACGAGTCAGGAATCATGTTCCCAGTTCAAATATAGACATACCCTAATGGTGAAATCAGCTTCTGTCTTCCTATGTCCTTTGCATCTTTGTAGAGACTGCCAGCAAGATGCCAGTTAATATCAACAGTGCTGGTGGCTTCTGTAATGTGGACACGTGCCCACCAAGAACTGGACTCAGGCACCATAAACCTATGTCATGGAAGTCTCCAGACAAGCATCGTATGGGAACAATTTTCAGTTACTACTAATCTGGGACCAGTGACCTTGCAGTAAAAGGCTCTGAAACCCCAGCTACATCCTCAGTGTCCATGTGATATTACTCAAGCAATTTTGACAGGTTAGGAAGGACTGGGACCTACCATAGACTGTGTGACACTTGGAAAAGAAAAGCCGCTCCTCAGTTAGGAGCAGCAGGCAGCAATAAACCGACCAGAGGAGAATTTCATTGGTGCAGAAGAGACACTCAAACAGGAATTCTGCAAACAAACAAATAAAACAACCCTAGTAAAACAGCATCTCCACCATGCATGGCACAACTGCCCCTAGGGGGCCAGGGAGAACAACAGAGGCTGTAACTGGGAGCAACGTCTTCTTGTTTCCACCCTACTGCCATACTAATTTAACAGTAACACTCAGTAATAGTCCCTAGGGAAGAGGAGACAACCACCCACTACCTCTGGATGGTGTTCAGCAGCACTGATGAGTCCTGAAGGAAAAAGGGATTCCTGCTTTGCTCAGCCAAAGCGAGGATTACTGTGAAATAGGACTCTTAAAGAAAGATAGGGAGAACGCAGAGGAAAATGATGGATATATCATCCTCAAAATAAAGTGACTAAAGAGCAGCAGGGTCCTGAAGGCAAGTGGGCTGATATCCTTCTGGTACATAGCTAGCAGGCAGCTGAAATATGGCTATAGACTTTAACATGATTTAAGGGATAAAGCCAGCTTTGTCACAGCAGCTGGGACCCCGCCTCTCAAACTCTCACACATCCAAAGTAGGGGATGCACAAAACCAAAGTGATTAATTCCTCTGCGGAGGGGAAATGAAAATTTAACATCTTCCTGGGCTGGCATCCTGGGCCAAAGTCTGAGCTGAATTACATCCTGTGCAACCCCACTGAAGTCAAGGGGATGATATAGGGTTAACTCAGGCTAGACGTTGGCTTGTTTGGGTTCTGCAGTTATGCATGCCATGAGAATGCATAATCTAAGCAGGGGTAGGCCAGGTTAATTCTTGGATGGGAGACTTCAAAGGAAAATTCAAATGCTGCAGGAAGTAATTAGTAATTTGGTAAAGGATGGTCTATGCTCTGAATCACTACTGGAGCAATGCCTCCTAGCAGTGCTATGCATTTAGAAGTGCTGTCTTTACACCAATTACGGATAATAAGTACCCTCATTGGCACTTTTTGCAAGAGGAGTCTTAAACTTGATGACCTGCCCAAATTCCAATTTAGGACATTACATTCTGTCTACATAAAACTCCCCCTACAATTTCAACTAGGAGCTTATTTTTCACTTCTCTTCCTAGAATAACGTTGGTGGTTTTTGTTGCTGCAGAATGGCTGCTGTGACTACCCCAGAGGTGGATGCATTACATGGATTGAGGCCGATTACCTATGTGCATAAACTGTACACTGTTAAGATACCCCCAGAGGGAAAGACACTGTAGAACTACAAGGTATTATTGTATTTCTTCACCTGGGATGTCTGCATGAATGAAGGCAGGAGCATATTTGATAGGAGAATGCACAAGCACAGCAGTCATACATTGAACACTTGCCACCTGTAGCATCTCATCTCTGGACAGCAACAGCTGTGTGGAAACAGAAATGAAGAAAAAAATCAAAACCACAGACTTGATTAGGAAAGAATTCCTAGAGGGAGCTTGAAAAAGACCAATTTAAAACAGGCAAAAAGAAATCTCTTTAAGCAACATATAATTATCTAGTGTACCTTGCTATGGCAAGATAATACCAAGGCAAGTAACTTAGCAAGATTAAGAAAAACATTAAAGATGCCTATGAATAGCTTTGTAATCACACCATAGACTATCAGGGTTGGAAGGGACCTCAAGAGGTCATCTAGTCCAACCCCCTGCTCAAAGCAGGACCAATCCCCAGACAGATTTTTGCCCTAAATAGCCCCCTCAAGGATTGAACTTACAACCCTGGGTTTAGCAGGCCAATGCTCAAACCACTGAGCTATCCCTCCCTCCTAATGCTTACAAGAGCTATGTTGATCCTCATGCTTCAGAGTATAAGCTAAACAGAGCTAGGATCAGGAAGAAATTCCACTCACTACTGGTGCACTATTGAACAACTGGTGCATTATGGGGGATTTCCACCTTCCTAGGCTGCATCTGACATTGATCAGTATGGGGGAAGCTACTTGAACCAGTGCAGCAAATAACTGTTCCTATTGATAACTCACCTCACAGTAAGAGATAATTTGACTGGCCACTTGTACAAGACATGTTGAGAGATGTGGTAACCCCTTCAACAATTACCTTTTTGAGCACTAGTGGCAGTGGGTTCTCTCCCTCCAACAATTCAGTATTCTCAGAATCTGCCTCTTTTCTTGAATTGCTCATAATAACTGATACAAAATGGTCAGAATTCAGCAGCTCCTTTAGCAAACCTGCAAAGGGAGAGAAAGAACAAGCAGCAAACTGGGAGTGGGGAGGATTGGGAGCTTCACAATATCCTGTCCTGAAACATGTCACTGACTCCTTACCCACTGCTGTATTGTTGACAAAACCCTTCTGCTTACATTCAGGGCTTTCTCTGGCCATGCCCCCATGTATCTCCACCATCCATCAATGCGTTACACACACACCCTCATCCCCAATTCTCCTCTTTGCCATTTCTGATTCTCTCCATTCCCTGTTCCCTCTTCTATCACTGGATTCTTTAATTGCCATTGCACCAGCTTTCTAGCACAACCTGATCCACTCCTTCTGCCTTTCCGATTCCTCACCTCCAAACTCTTTTTAAAGCGCAGCTCAAAACCAGCCACTTCTCTGCTGCTTGCAGCCAGGGACCCAATCACCAGTTTCTCCCCCAGGTACTTACTACTGCCAACCATTCACACCTCTTGCTATCCATTCTCCGGACCTGCTCTCATACCTACCCATTTAATAATCCCATTTCTGTAACTGCTACAAGTTTAAAGAACCTACCACAAGCAGCACATTATAAACATACAGTGCACATTGTTACATGCACTGATGCAAATCATAAACAAGAGATTTTGTAGACAACACTCTAATGTAAGGTCAGAAGTGATGTACCAGGGCTGTTGGAGTGAACTTTTGAAAAGAGACATCTGTTACAAATGGCTGACTGCTGGATGTGAAAAGCAAGCAGACTACTGTTCCCCTTCTACAGTAAAGGGAGAGATCGCTGTGTGGTGTGCATTTGAGCTGTGTGAATGTAGCCGAAACCATCCTGTGTACTGCATGACATCACTGCTCTATGCAAAACGATGGCTCTGACTGCATCATCCAGAAGCTTAGAGAAAGCATAGGCGCTGACTCCGTGGGTGCTCTGGGGCTGGAACACCCATGGGGAAAAAAATGGTGGGTGCTGAGCACCCACTGGCAGCCCCCATATCAGCCCCCACCTTCCTCCTGCAGTGCCTCCTGCCCATCGGTGGGCCCCGCCAATCAGCTCCTCCCCCCTCCAACCCGGTGCCTCCCGCCTGCCATGATCAACTATTTCACAGCATGCAGGAGGCTCTCAGCGGGAAGGGGGAGGAGTGAGGATGCAGCACGCTCGGGGAGGGGGCGGAAAGAGACAGGGCAAGGTGTGGGGTGAGGGTGGGCATATTGGAAAGTCGGCGCCTCTGAGAGAAAGCCAATCTCCATTTTTGTTTTTCAGCCTAAACTACGAGACACTTCATATCTCCAAGTTGCATTTCTCAGAATCAATCCAACTATTTTACAATACCAATCTATCTGATTGTATGTAGAGGTTGGAATCAGTCACTTTAACCTTAGGGGATTACTTGATTTCCAGGAAGATGACACAGTCAAATTGGGACAGGTCAAGCCAGGGTGCAAGCTGGAGGCCTTCAGAGACAGTTTCAGCAGGCACCACTGGGGTTCCAGCAACAAAGTGTGACAGGGTGTGTTGCTTCCCTGGTTATACTAGGAGGGTTTGGCAATGGGGCTAGGATGAATGATTGTTGTGCAGTAACAGAAGGGATCAGCAGCTGTGGACAAGTACACTCACTACCTACGGAATAGTCCAACCAGCTGAGAGTTTGCAAGTTCAGAGTTCTGAGGAACAATCCAGAGTCCAGCACACATTAGAATCCCAAACTATCAAAGACAACCCCACATCTTTTGTTTCTCTGAGATGTCTTACCCATGTCTTACCCATGCAGTTAACCTGCAGTTCCTTTGTCTGTGCATTCCCTAGGGTAGCCAGGAAGAGGTCACACAGCCTCTCTGTGAAGTGCACTGACAGCCTTTCTGAACTAGTGGGGGAAGAGTACAGCTTGCCATAAAGATAGCAGACAGCAGCCTTTACACCCTCGTTGGGGTACATCAAGCCTGCCAGCAGGTGTTCCATTAAGTTACCTAGAGTGGTAAACAATGACCGCAGTTGAGAGAAAACTCTGGTAACGACATTTCTAAGTCATCCGGCAGAGGCACATTCCCTGCAAAAGCCTCCACAAACACTTTACAGACCTGTCCATGCAGGCTAGGAAAAGAGGTTGAGGTTAGGTTGAGATTAGCTAATGCATGTTAACTGACCTTTCCCTCTTTCCCTAATCAAGCCTTATATTAAGAGATGTGGGGCCACCTGCTGTGATTCTCTGAGGAGTGAGTGATGCTGTAAGAATTGTCCAGGGGGGCTCACGGTTAAACTACATAACAATACACACGCCCACCCCCACTCCCCCACCCCTCTACTCAGGGGCTGAGCATTCTCGCACCAACACTCCTACCTTGGGGAAGTGCAACCACATGCATGTCTCCCACGAGGCAAACAGAGCTCCAAATTCCAGTCCACTAAGGCTGGTCTTCAACAGGCCGAACTAGCCAGGAGAGGTAGAGCAGCCTCATGGCTAAGCACTGGACAGGGACTCAAGAGATTTGGGTCCAATGCCTAGTTCTGCCACAGATTTGCTTTGGGACCTTGGGAAAGTGACTTAGTGTCTGTATCAGAGTGGTAGCCATGTTAGTCTGTATCCACAAAAACAACGAGGAGTCCGGTGGCACCTTAAAGACTAACAGATTTATTTGGAGCATAAGCTTTCATGGGTGAATACCCACTTTGTCAGACGCATGCCGTGGTATTCACCCACAAAAGTTTATGCTTCAATATGTCTGTTAGTCTATAAGGTGTCACAGGACTCTTTGTTGCTTTTTACAGATCCAGACTAACACGGCTACCCCTTGACACAGTTTTGTTTGGAAAGATAAGCTTTCGTGGGTAAAAAAACCCGACTTCTTCAGATGCATGGAGTGAAAATTACAGATACAGGCATAAGTATGTACTGGCACATGAAGAGAAGGGAGTTGCCTTACAAGTGAAGAACCAGTGTTGACAAGGCCAATTCAGACAGGGTGGATGTGGTCCACTCCCAATAACTGATGAGGAGGTGTCAATACCAAAAGAGGGGAAATTGCTTTTGTAGTGAGCCAGCCACTCCCAGTCCCTATTCAAGCCCAAATTAATGGTGTTAAGTTTGCAAATGAATTGTAGCTCTGCAGTTTCTCTTTGAAGTCTGTTTTTGAAGGGTTTTTTTGTTGAAGGATGGTTACTTTAAATCTGTTATTGAATGTCCTGAGAGATTGAAGTGTTCTCCTACTGGCTTTTGTATGTTACCATTCCTGATGTCTGATTTGTGTACATTTATTCTTTTACATAGAGACTGACCAGTCTGGCCAATGTACATGGCAGAGGGGCATTGCTGGCACATGATGGCATATATCACATTAGTAGATGTGCAGGTGAATGAGCCCCTGATGGTGTGACTGATGTGGTTGGGTCCTCTGATGGTGTCACTAGAGAAGATATGGGGACAGAGTAGGCAATGGGATTTGTTACAGGGATTAGTTCCTGGGTTAGTGTTTCTGCGGTATGTAGTTGCTGGTGAGTATTTGCTTCAGGTTGGGGGGCTGTCTGTAAGCAAGGACTGGCCCTCCTCCCAAGGTCTGTGAGAGTGAGGGATTGTTTTCCAGGATAGGTTGTAGATCGTTGATGATGTGCTAGAGAGGTTCTAGCTGGGGACTTTACGTTATGGCCAGTGGTGTTCCGTTATTTTCCTTGTTGGGCCTCTTCTGTAGTAAGTGACTTCTGGGTACCCATCTCATTCTGTCAGTCTGTTTCCTCACTTCCCCAGGAGGGTATTGTAGTTTTAAGAATGCTTGATAAAGATATTGTAGGTGTTTGTCTCTGTCTGAGAGATTGAAGCAAATACGGCTGTATCTTAGGGCTTGACTGTAGACAATGGATTGTGTGATGTGTCCTGGATGGAAGCCGGAGGCATGTAGGTACATATAGCGGTCAGTAGGTTTCCAATATAGGGTGGTGTTTATGTGACCATCACTTATTAGCACTGTAGTGTCTAAGAAGTGGATCTCTTGTGTGGATTGGTCCAGGCTGAGGTTGATGGGAGGGTGGAAATTGTTGAAATCCAGGTGGAATTCTTCAAGGGCCTCCTTCCTGTGGGTCCATATGATGATGTCATCAATGTAGCACAAGTAGAGGAGAGGTACTAGGGGACGAGAGCTGAGGAAGCGTTGCTCTAAGTCAGCCATAAAAAGGTTGGCATGCTGTGGGGCCATGCGGGTACCCATAGCAGTGTCACTGACTTGAAGGTATAAGTTGTCCCTAAATCTGAAATGGTTGTGGGTAAGAACAAAGTCACAAAGCTCAGCCACCAGGTGTGCCATGGCCTCATCCGGGATACTGTTCCTGACAGCTTATAGTCCATCCTCATGTGGAATATTGGTGTAAAGCGCTTCTACATCCATGGTGGCCAGGATGGTGTTTTCAGGAAGATCACTGGGAGTGGCTGGCTCACTACAAAAGCAATTTCCCCTCTCTTGGTATTGACACCTCCTCATCAATTATTGGGAGTGGACCACATCCACCCTGACTGAATTGGCCTTGTCAACACTGGTTCTTCACCTGTAAGGCAACCCCCTTCTCTTCATGTGCCAGTATATATATGCCTGTATCTGTAATTTTCACTCCATGCATCTGAAGAAGTGGGGTTTTTACCCACGAAAGCGTATGCCCAAATAAATCTGTTAGTCTTTAAGGTGCCACCAGACTCATCGTTGTTTTAGTGTCTGTTTCACTCTCTCAGGGCCTCTAAATGTTACCATGATATAATGAAGTATGACTCACCGTGTTCAATTACCAATATATCAGCTAAACCCGGGATGACATCTGCCAGTTTACCCAGGAGATTAAACATAGGCAGGCTCCCTCTCATGGTGGCTGCCTTACATAACTGGGAAGGGAAGAAAACAAACCACCAATAAGAATGTGGCCCAAAATGGGAAACACACACAAAATGGTGAACTCCCCTCATGGTGCAATGAACCCCATGAAATGGGACCTTCTTAGCCAGTGGAACCCCCTTAACTGTTCAGGATAAATCAGCGGAAGATATTTGTTTGTCCATACAATTGTCCCTAAACACATCCACCAAATCTCCCAGCAATAATCTCCTCCTGGTTTCTGCCCTGCTGCTGCACCCCCCGAGCTGATGTGTAGGTGGATGGGGGAGCTGGCTAACCCTCTCCCTATCTCTGCTGTCTCCCAAGCTTCTGTGCTCTGGGGAAGTCTGACATTTTGTGATGAATCTGGCAATGAAGAGAGCACAAGCGAAGGGAGCAGACCTGCCAAGCAGCTCCAGGTCTGAAAAGCTGCCCATATTACTGCCGCAGTAATGGAGGGAAAAGAGAAACCACAGAGGATGCCATGTTGCCATGGTGGAGGGGATACGATGGTAAAAATTCCAGGGCAGATGTCAACATTGCCAGAGTCACAAAGGCAGCAGCAGCAGCATTTAGGACATTCCTCAAGAGCCCGTTCACAATAGTGTGTAACTTTCCATATTTTCAAACTTGGGGGACCAAAGGGAGCAAGGAAATAATCTTTACTGACCTCTTTCTGGCTTTCATCCAACACACAGTGTACATACTGCTCCAACTTCAGCTCCACCACAAGTCGCACCAGAACTGAGCAGAAGAAACAGGATCAGTAACAATAACACATACCAGAGTGTACTCAGAACACATCTTCCACAGAGCTTTACCGACCAGGTGGAGAACGTGTTTAACGCATATGGAGGTTAAACAGCATGGGGCACCGGTCACTTGCTGGAGGATTCTCTGCAGCTTGAGGTCTTCAAACTGCAATTTGGGGACTTCAATAACTCAGACATAGGTTAGGGGTTTGTTATAGAAGTGGATGGGATTGTTATAGAAGTGGATTCTGTGGCCTGTGTTGTGCAGGAGGTCAGACTAGATGATCATAATGGTCCCTTCTGACCTTAAAGTCTATGAGGTGCTTATAAAGCAGAGTAACATCTGCATTCCCTTTGCTGTTATTTGATATTCCTCCTGCCCCAGCTTGATCTTTCTGCAGTGAAGTCATCATAAACCCTGCATTAGTGACTGCCATCTGTTTACAAGGAAATTAACTTCCAGTCACCAATTCAGTGTTAGGCTATCAAGTAACAAAGAGATATCAGGCTGGAAAAGAATTAGTCCCTTGTTCAAAGCAAAAATACACTCAATAAGTAGTGCATAGGACAAGTTTCCCACACTTCCTTTCTGAGATTAGATCAGGACACAGTTGATGACCAGATATAATTTGAGGGGCCCTTATCTAGTATTAGGTTCTTTAATAGTACCTGGGAGTCTGTTACAGACCAGGTTGTAATAGCCCAGTGGACAAGGGGCTGACTTAACACAGGAGACCTGTGTTTGAGCCCCAGCTCTGCTGCTGGGTGAGTGCTACCAACCCACTTTTCTCCCTCATTTTCCCCAAACGTAGGATGATGAAACTGACCTCTTTTGTAAAGTGCTTTGAGATCTACCGATGATAAGACCTAGGTGTTATTTACACCTGTTGTGATTATTCTGCATATCAAGTCCTATTTCTACAGCTTGGTGTTCCAATTGTACCTTTCCACCTCCTCGGCACCAATTAAGACCTATTATTTTTGGCTCACAGTAACTGCAAGAAAACCTTATTCCATCTGCCCTAGTGAAAAGGAGGAGGTGGAATAATGGAAATCAACAAGAAACTAGGTTCACTAGATTCCATTTGCATATCATTTTTGGCTTTACTAACAAAACAACCAGTGAGTTGCACGAAGCAAGACAACTGCTTTCCAAGTAAAAAAAAATCTGCATAACCTCTGATGCCCGTTGGTCACCTCTTGCCTGATACGAAGAACCAAAACTATTTCTGACATGTTTAGATCACAGGCTTTCCATGGGTATAAGGAACATTCAGACTGACTTAAGAGGTAAAAGTTTTCCAGCAGACAACCAAACAGACAAGAAAGCTATTGTGGAGGTAATACAAAGAGGATGGAGTCAGGGTATACTGTTTGATATTATATGAATGGTTGTTGTGGGTTTACTTTGCTCCCATTGTGTATTTTGTTTAGGGCATATGCTTTTATGGAACATACTTTTTTCTGTTTATATTGTTAGGGTATTCAGTGACACATTAACAGTGAAGGGTGGTTAACCCTTTGAACAAGTTATCAAGGAACATGGTGCATTCTACATCTCTTCATGATTTCAGATCAAGACTCTGGGCCTTTCTGGAAGATGTGCTTTAGCCAAACACAAGTTACGGCTCAATGCAGAGGTAAGAGGATAAAATTGTAAGGCCTTCGTTATGCAGGAGCTCAGAATAGATGATCTAACAGTCCCTTATGGCCTTAAAATCTATGAAAACCTTCAGGTATGAGGCACCAATAAGTTAAACTGTTTTACGGTTTGGGAGTGTGCACATCTCAGAGGATTAGTAATGTGACAAAGACACTTTACCTCTGTGTCACCATGTGAAATCCAGCCCACATTCCTACTGACTGAAAACTGATACCCTCTCTGAAGAGAGTTGGTTATTTTTCAGTTCAGCTCTTAAGATTTTTGTGAGAAAGACACCAGTGTCAGCAGAAATGCCGAAGATTAAATGAGCTGTGGGTGTGCTTCCCCCAAAAACAACTCTTAGGAAACTATACCCCTTTCACTGTGCATGCAAAGCACCCCGGCAAGGAGAAGGAACAGCTGCTCTCTTCAATTTGTGAAGTTGCTGAGACTATCAGCATCCAACCAGATACAGTAGATTCCTCTTCCCAACCTGCCAGTGAGACCCAGAACCTCCCTCTCACCTTCAGTGGGTAGATCCAGTGCACTACTGTCTTCTGCTGTATGCAACATCCCTGAAAGATCAACTCACATATAAACCACAATTACATAATATATCCCCCATTTGAGATCATCAGTGTTGGGGCTTGATTTTGAAAGGAATCCTGGGGACCTTCCAGGACTCTTGCATTTTCCCCATTTATTAGCCCTGCTTCATGTTAGACCAACCTGTCTTTCTGGTCAAGACTGGGAAGGCATTGCTCTTTGGGAGCAGGATTCAAGGTGCTCCCTGTATCCAATTCACAAGAGGCTGAAGCATACAGCCTAACTTGTAATCTTTTAACTTGCTTGCTGTGTTTTTATTTTTAGGGGGTTTAGTGAGAGGTTTTTTTGTTGTGTTTTTTTTGCTAAAATAATTGTTTTCACCCATCTAAGTACATACACAACCCACATCACCAGCACATTTGAGTGTCTGTGACTGGTATTATTAAATCCACCTCACAAAAGTCTGTTTCTAGAACACACACACCACACTATCCAGAATCCCAGAAGTTACAGACTGTCAGATCAGTCTCTTATGTTCTACCCACTCCTGCCATGAACAGTTTTGTTCCTGTTCCCTTACAGCAGTGAACACTGCCAAACAGATTATTTAGCCTAAAATTAAACACTACCAGCATTAGAAATTCACATTCCCGTTGAGACTATTCCAGAGGTAAACTTAATCTATTGTTACAAAACTGTTTAACATAATCTTTTATTTTCACAACCAGAACATAAGATTTGACCATCATCCCACCTTTTGCTGCACCAGATCAGACTACTAATCCAGTACCCCACCTCCTTCCACATTAAATCAGAGCATTGGTCCCTTCTTCTGCCCTACCGGGCCTGTTCTACCAACATTTCTAGTTCAGTATTTTGCTTCTGATGGTTCAAAGGGACAAAAACCCTCCACATAAAACAGCTGACCAACTGAACAATACTGAGACACTGGGTCTGGAGAAAGCAGTTTTATTTCCTGCCTCATCCCATCCCCTCTACATCATAGGATCAATTACCTTTATTACGGAATATTGTAGAGTTAGCTTCCTTTCACTTTCCAAGTTAAATTCAAACTATTCATGCTCACCATCATGGCCTTTCACAATATCCCAGCCTGCATCTCTTCCCTCTTTCACTTTTAACCTCTCTTTCTTCTGCCTATGTTCCTCCCAAAACTCACTCCTTTTTTTATCTTTTTCCAATGTTGTATTGATTTAGATTAAATAAATTGGCTAAAGGTGTTAACATAACCCAATCACTGTCCAACATTAAACAGTATTAAACCAGGTGTGGGGTTTGGTATACAGAGACCTCAGCCTGCTTAGGACCTTGGAAACATACCATTACATTTTTTAAAAAAACTTTTAAATTAAAGAAAGGAAAACAGTTAAAGAATTTGAAAGGTAAAGTATTAAACAAGGTTTTTATTTTAAACAACTTTTTTGTTGTTTGGGGAATTAGCTGGAGAGAGTTTTTAGAAGGAAAAAAAACCCCTTTGTTTGGCAGTTTTTTAAATGGTAAAAACTGTCATTTTAGGGACAAGAGAATAAATTGGTTGAGGGTGGCTTGAGCTGTTGGCGTTGCTGTTGTTGTTAACATTTGATTTTGTTTTATTTTAGGTGGTGTTTGGGATATAACTGGAACCAGCAGAGATGGCAATGTCATTTGGGGCTCTTTTTTGGCCTGGTTTGGTCAAGACATTTTTTAGGATATGGATGATAAAAGCCTGGTGCCCTGGTAGATCATCAGGGTGGCAGCCATGATAGTGAAGCTTCATTCAGTAGCCAATTTTTCTTCCAAAGTGTTTTAATTTAAGGACCACATAGGGAGTGTGGGACGTTCTGTACCTCATGGGAACACCCTACACCTCCATGTTCATCCTTATAATATGATTGTGTGGCATCCAATGCAAAGTTTGTTATGTTGGGTGTCTTTGGAAGGCTCATGATACACTGAGTATTGTTGCTATAGTGATGCTATGCACTGCGATAGCTCACTGGTTTGAGCATTGGCCTGCTAAATGCAGGGTTGTGAGTTCAATCCTTGAGGGGGTGACCTAGGGCAAAGATCTGTCTGGGGATTAGCCCTGCTTTGAGTAGGGGGTTGGACTAGATGAGGTCCCTTCCAACCCTGATATTCTATGACAGGTATATAGTTATGTGGCTGAAAATGTTTCCTCATAGCTTAAAATAAGCCCTGACAAAAAGCCTCCAAAAGCAGAGGCAGCAAAGAATCCTGTGGCACCTTATAGACTAACAGACATTTTAGAGCATGAGCTTTCGTGGGTTCCGACGAAGTAGGTATTCACCCATGAAAGCTCATGCTCTAAAACGTCTGTTAGTCTATAAGGTGCCACAGGATTCTTTGCTGCTTTTACAGATCCAGACTAACATGGCTACCGCTCTGATACTCAAAAGCAGAGGGGCAGTTCACACCTCATCAGGGCATGTATGCGACCAGCCCAGCCTCACAGGAACAAAGGATCTGTTGGACTCTTGAGTGAGTCACTCCCACCTTCCTTTGGTCAGTTTGGGACTGTGATGAGGTAATACTCACCTGACTCTGATGGGGGGGGCAAAGCCAAGAGGGAAGAAAGAACATGATAAAAGGGAGATGTTTGCCATGCTCTTCCTCTCTCTTTCACCTACATCTACAGCCACCACACCAAGTGACTGAAGCACTGATCAAAGCAGACAGCCTGGCTGAGGAGCAACCAGCCAGCCTGTGGTGAGAAGCAGCTACATTTGCAAGGGCATTGAAAGTGTTAAAATCAGCTTAGAATGTGTTTTGCTTTTATTTCATTTGACCAAATCTGATTTGTTGTGCTTTGACTTATAATCACTTAACATTTATCTTTGTAGTTGATAAATCTGTTTGTTATACCAATCTCCTAAAACTGGAAAGGACCTTGAAAGGTCATCAAGTCCAGCCCCCTGCCTTCACTAGCAGGACCAATTTTTGCCCCAGATCCCTAAGTAGCCCCCTCAAGGATTGAACTCACAACCCTGAGTTTAGCAGGCCAATGCTCAAACCACTGAGCTATCCCTCCCTGAAGCAGTGTGTTTGGTCAGAAGCCTGTCAGAAACTCCCCTTGAGATAACAAGCCTGGTACGTATCACTTTGTTAAACTGACAAACTCATATAAGCTTGCAGCGTCCAGCGGGCATAACTGGACACTGCAAGACAGAGGTTCCTAGGGTTGTGGCTGGGACCAGAGATATTGGCTAGTATCATTCGGTTGCACAATCCAAGGAGCAGCTTACATGCCAGAGGCTGTGTGTGAACAGCCCAGGAGTGAGGGTTGTCATAGCAGAGCAGGGTAACGCTGACTCCCAGAGTCAAGGATTGGCGTGACCTAGCAAATCACTGCCCTGAATAACACTAGGAGAACATCACGAGTGGTAGGCAGAATAGCCTATCTCATCATTATTTTGTCCACCAATTAGGCCTAGATTTTGAAACATCAATGTTGGCTTACTGTTTTTACACTTTTTTTAAAACACCATCCTTGAGTTACATCTATAACCTTTCTCTTTAGACTAATTCAGTTTTTCTGTCTCCCTTTCATACCTTTTCCCATTAACATTTGTTCTTGATAGGTTACTGTGACATTTTAGGAACTTTCACATACTTTTTACAATTGAGTTCTTAATTATGTACATTTGTAGGGCCAATTATTACACTACCACATTGGTCGTTTTGCCTTCCCCATGCTGCTGCCCTTACCCCTGGACCTCCGTCCCAAAGCTAGTGTACCAAAAAAACCAAAATCAGCTGATTCCAATCCCTCTTTAATACTTATTATTATTGATTATATGTAGTACAGTGACACCCGGAAGCCACAGTTAGGACCCTACTGTATGTACAAACATACAGTAAAAGACAGTTCCTGCCCCCAAACCCTCTCTACAGTAAGCCTTCCAAAATATAAAGAAGGGGTATTTTTGAGGTTATTGCCTGTTTTTAAAGCACGCATTGTCCCCCTAAGTTATTGGATTCATGTGTGTTTACTGTTAGAACTATATTATCTAGGTCTGAATTGTCTGTAAACTCCTCAGGGCCAGGGCTGCTCCCTTCACGTTTGTACTGGGCCAACGGTGAATAAAATTATTAAAATCTACAAAGCTGTGTTCCTAACAATGCACAGCATCATATGTACAAACAAAATGGGAAAACACCACTGAAATTATTCAATGTGTCAGAATAGAAGAATGAGAGGGAGGGATCTTGAGATGTATTTTCCCCTGAAGAGCAAGAAAAATCTCACGTGTAAATGAGATCTGGGGAGTAACCAGGCAGAAACAGAGAATCCAACATATTCATTCACTGAAACAACCAGCTTTTGGGACCTCTATGCACCCCACCACTTTCCCCCTCCCTTACTATTCCTTGCTTGATGGGCCAACATTCCATACCAACTCTTCCTGCAAGGGCTGTGATGCAAACAAAAACCGATCGTGCATATGCTCTGGCCAGCAAAGATCATTGTTGGAAAGACACCTCTCCTAATCCCTTAGGCCTGGTCTGCACTGCAGCGGGGATCAATCTAAGATACGCAACTTCAGCAACGAGAATAGCGTAGCTGAAGTCGACGTATCTTAGATCGAATTAAAATTACTTACTTTGCGTTCTCGCAGCACTAGATCGACGGCCGCAGCTCCACCGTCGACTTTGCTTCCACCTCTCGCACTGCTGGAGTTCAGCAGTCAACGGGAGAGTGATCAGGGATTAATTTATCGCGTCTACACTACACGCGATAAATCGATCCCCGATAGATCAATCGCTACCCGCCAATGCGATGGGTAGTGTAGACGTACCCTTAGAATATGCTGCTCTACTGTGATACTGGCTGGAAAGGAGCAGGTGAATGGCCCTCAAGCTTCAATGAGAATTTCTACAAATTCAGAGACATGAACTGAAAAGGTATCATGCAGATTAGCATTTTGGATATTGTGCTATTAAACCATGCAATGTGTTGCTTCTACCCAGCCCCCTTTTGGTTTTGTACCACTTCATCCCAAAGCTGCAGTCCCATCTATCATAGGCGCCGATTCCATGGGTACTCCGGGGCTGGAGCACCCACAGGGAAAAATTAGTGGGTGCTCTGCACTCCCTGCCATGCCCCACCTCCTCCTCCTCCCGAGCGTGCCATGTCCCCGCTCCTCCGCTTACCTCCCAGCGCTTGCTGCCAGCAAACAGCTGTAGCAAGCTCCAGGAGGGAGGAGCGGGAACATGGCACGCTCAGGGTAGGAGGCAGGGCCGGGGCAGGGATTTGGGGAAGAAGTAGCAATAGAGGCAGGGAGGGGGTGGAGTTGGGATGGGGACTTTGGGGAAGGGGTTGGAATGAGGGCAGGGCAGGGGTGGAGCCAGGGACAGACGGGGGTCGAGCACCCACCAGCGCCAGTAGAACTCGGTGCCTGTGCCACCTCTTCTATACCTCTTACAATGCGGTGGCAGAACAGCAGTGCACTCTGGGAAGAGACAAACCCCCAAAAGCTCTCTGTTTGTAGCAAGACTTTAAAAAAGGAGACAAAATAGAAGAAGAACATGATCCATGCTGATATGCTGGTTCTGCCTCCAGTATTCATGACACAGAGCTTTGAAAGTCAAGATGGGGCAGATAGAAACAGAGAACACTGAGGCAGAGGGATCCCAGAAAAGTAAAGATCAGCACTGCCTTCCCCCATTAGCTGTATTAGTTAACATAAAGGGGGTGCTCTTACCAAAGAGGGTTCCTATGAAATGGACACACACCCTTTCGTCCTGTGCCAGCAGCTGGATGACTGGCACGGCATGCCAGGCCAGGACATCACGGAAGCAAGACAGCACATGCGTCTTGCGCACCAGCTGAAAGTTAAAGATGGAATGGAAAGTATCACTGGTGATTTCCTTCATGACATGCAAAGGGGGGGCTGAAGAAGACACTAGGCCAAGGGGACAACAGCCCAGTGTGCCTAGGTGCCTGAGCAACCCCCGTGCTGGAGCCCAGAAACGCAGCAGGGCAGGGCACTAGCCCTATTGCCACACTAGAGACCAGGACTCAAGTCACAGAGACCATCCCATGGTAAAGTGACCTGGGAGGAATGATCCGGCAGGGGGCGGGGCGGGACCAAGCAAGGCCTGGGGTGAGAATGGCAGGGAGCGAGACTAGACTGGGTTGGGGCATAGAGCCAAGCCGTGCTAGGCCAAGCAGGGGGTGGGGCGGGGCTGGACCGGCTGGGGGCGGGAAGCCGAGCCGGGCCAGGCAGGGGGCAGGACCGGCTGGGGGCGGGGCTGGGAACCGAGCCGGGCCAGGCAGGGGGCGGGGCTGGGAACCGAGCCGGGCCAGGCAGGGGGCGGGGCGGGGCGCGGCTGGACCGGCTGGGGACCCGTGCGGGGACGCGCAGGGGGCGGATATGGAACCCGAGCCCCCCCTCCGCCCCCCACGGGCGGTCCCGACAGGCGGGGGCGGGGCGCGCTGGCGCGGGGAGGCCCCGGCTGGGCTCCGTACCGAGGCGCCGCCGTCCCCCAGCGTCTCGATGACGCAGGCCAGGCAGAGCGGCGGGGGCAGCAGCAGGAGCCAGCGCGGGTCGTGACGCGCGTGGAGCCGCTCGCAGACCAGCAGCCCCGGCCCCGCGCCCGCTTCCATCGCGCGCCGCCCGGGCCTCGCCGCGAGTAGGTGTCACGTGGTTGGGGGAAAGAAAAGCACAGAATTGGCGGGGAAAGTCCTGCGCATGCGTAACTGGGGCGGGGTTTATTTTCGGCGCCTATGGAGATGCCGAGCACGTGCGTCCCGGTGGTGAGGGCGGGGCCCAGGGGAGGGAGGCAGTTGAATCCTTGCTGATGCTCTCTGTCCTTAAAGGGCCACACACAGCACCCTCCGCACCTTTCTTCCCATCCCCAGCCTGAGCCCGCCCCCTAGGGGAGCCACGGCCGGCAGGACTGGGGCACTCGGGGCAGGACATCACCCCATGCAATGCGCCTGGTGCCTGCCTGGCATACTTACCTGGCAGGGGAGATACCATGATCACGAAGGTGGTTTTCCCAGGGTGAGGCTCATCCATTGCACTGCGGGTGTGCTGACCCCTGCGATTTCCCCAAATGCGGGAAACTCGACTGCATAATTTGTGGTAGTGGGGGACTGCGTTCGCGCTCTCCCCTGGATAAAAAAAAATAAAATCATGGGCAGCTGGGGGAGCCAAGAGGGGAGGAGGAGGAGCGGGGAGCTGCTGGGGAACCTAGCAGGGGAGAAGAAGAGAGTTCCTGGAGCAGCGCTGCATGGGGGGGGCAGCCTTAGAGCAGAACCCCCGCCCTCGTGGGGGGGGGGGTGAGACAGAGGTGAGGGAGGGAAAGCTGATATGGGTCCAGGGGGGTAACAAGTGGGGAAATGAGAACCCTGGGCAGGGATCCAGGGAGAGATTAGGCGGAGGGACAGAGAAGATGAGAGAGCAGGGAAATGGGTGGGGAAAGATACAGGGGATTCCAAATAGCAAATGGGGAAGGGGAAATAATGTGCAGAAAGGAAAGAGAAAACAGAGATGGCAAAATAAGTGAGGCTGAAGGAGAAACCCCAGAACCTTACATTTCATTGGTTGCAACCTATGTTTTGGGGTGACATAAAAGCCACACCAGCCTTTTCCCTTTTGTACTTGGAATGTGGGGGAGTGATCAGTCCTTGACTGAGGATACCACTGCACTTAAAACAAGCCCTATAGTTCATGGTTATTTGGTGACCTATGTGAAATCATTTTTGGCTCAGTCCAGTTCCTACTGAGGTCTGCAACACAAAAGCCACAATTACAGCTGGTACTAATGTTCTTCCCAATACCAGCCCCTTGCTGGCAGCCTCAGAGAGGTCAAAGACTGAATTAGTTATGGGGACTAAATTTCTTTTCTTACCCCTAGAGATGGACCTGTTGCCAGCTCAAAGAGCCCGAGGCGGAGCAACAGCAGGGTTCGTTGCCCGGTGTGCGTCGCACTAATTATCACACCAGGGTGGAGAAGCAAAACCAGGTTTATTTGAGCCCAAATAGGTGCCAGGGAGAAAAGCATTCTCAAATCCTGCACGCCCGCTCACAGGCGGGGTCCCAACAGTTATACCCCCCTTGTTTGTGTAAGCCTTTTGTTCGGTTTTCCCCCTCACCCCTCCCTTCCCAACAGCAGTTACATTAGGCATTACATTTCAGCGTGTTAGAAAAAGTTCCCATCCACAAGCTTATCTCTGGCCTTCACAGAACAAACGCATACAGATTTTCCTCCCCCTCTCCCCCTCCTCCCCGCCGCTTTTGCTGTTTTAAACTCCTACATTTGCAAGCTGAGATTGCTGACAGTTACACATTTTGCTTGCAGTCTGTTAGCATCTTAGGCTGGTTAAAGTTCACAGCATGGAAGACCTCTGGTTCACTCAGGCCTGCAGTCACAACTTTGGTTTACTCAGGTCTAGTGGCACCAACAATTCCCCCCTTTGAGAATACTCAACAAACTTTTGGCGAGTTTTCTCAAACTTTAAAAACAAAAAACAATGAAGCTTTACAGATATATGTACAACTGCTCTTTTGAGCTTAGTTACCCCCAACCCAGGAATGAATGCATGGACAAAAGAGTGGAATGTTCATTTAACAACTAAGAGATTGGGACACTGACTATAAATCAGGTAGGTATACCAAGTGGTTTAATTTCCCAGATGTCTTGGTGAATAATTCAGTCCCATATGCATGCTCCCCATGGACCCAGCAGGATTCGGTATGTGGGAGCCCACACCCACCCTAACCGGTCCATATGCTTGGAAGGAGCACTGTGAATGTCCACACTTCCATCCAGAAAGTGTCCAAGTATGTCTTCATGACCACAGATCAGATGGTACTCCTGATGCATCTGTAAGGGCAGTGGGCCAAGTCTGGTCTGGATCCCACTGCAATGCCTTCCCAGCCTCAGTGATATTCAATACCATCTCTGTCAGTAACTTCTGGGTCATAGAACTAAGGGCTGAAATGACATTTAACTTACCAACTCCAGCCTGTACTTAAGATAACTGAGTTTCAAGAATAAGGCTAGTAGCCTTTTCTAGTTGGCCCAATTTCTTATCATGTTCTTGTCTTTTAAGATATTAACCCTAGCCCACAGGGATCTGCTCAATTCTCTTTCTTTCCAGAGGAAATAACCCAGGCCCTCTGTTGTGCTAATCTAATGGCAGCCCCTTGTGAGCAATCTGGGTATGTAGAAGTGATTTGAAAACTGGATAAGGGCAATGTCATTTAAAATCCAATTAGGGAGGGCAATACATACTGAAGGATTTATCCAAAACACAGGATGCAGCCTGTAGATTAAACCCCAAAATCCAATTAATACCACATTCCCAAGCATGGGTTCCACAAATTTCTTCTTGCCAGTATACAATTCTTTGTTTCTTCACCAGGGTCAGTTCTCAATGTCCTTTTAGTCAGGAATTCCTGGACTTTGGCAATGTCAGTGGAGTGAGTGTTTTTTCTTCTTTCCCAAAACAATTGTGGTTTAGCATCCTACAGGGGAGAGGTTTCCAGCACATATCACCCTGTAATGGCTTTGCTTTTTCTAGAAAAGTCTAAAGGCACACTTGGTCTGTCAGTGGACAAGGGAGAGGTTGCCAGTACATCACCTTGTCTTTTTTCCCTGCTGTCCAGAAGCACAGTAGAGCTAGAAGAAGAAATAGGCTAATCATCAGTAGGAAAATTCTTCCGATGTGGAGGGGTCTTTTTGCAGTGAGAATCCTGGGTCCAAGCAGTCAGTCTTTGGCACTTCACAGCAGTGTTGGTAGACAGCAGGACTTGGAAAGGGCCTTTCCAGCGTGGAGCCAAGGCAGTCTTTTGTTGATGGATCTTTATGTAGACCCAGTCTTCTGGTTCCAAGGAGTGGTAGGGCTGCTAGGATCTTTGGGTTGTTTCTTCTTTACCTGTGAGGAAAAAACCTAACACATTGCATTAGTGTCTTTGCAGATTTTACAAATTTTATAGTTGCATGGGCAAATTTAAGTCCCCCCTTTTTCTGGTTTTTAGCCAAGTAATGGTTCTTATACTTATCAGTGCCAAAGGAAGGGCATCTGGCCACTTTAAGTTTGTCTCAGCACAAATCTTGGCCAGTTTATTTTTAGCATGTTAACTATTCTTTTTTTTTTCAGTTAACTCATTCTTTTTCCTTTTCCCATTTTTTTCTTTAACCTATAAAGGAAACTTTTACTTATACACCTTTTGTTAACAATAAACACATACACAGTACATTAGTCTTATTTAACATATGCCACATATACCCTTTCACTAAAATAACCTTATTACAGAACTTTGGGACAACAAGCCAGGACAAGCACACCCACTTTGATGAGTTCACTCAATACAACCTCTAGTCCAATAGCTTTCCACCATCCCCAGCCCTCTGGCTAGAAGTCTGAGGTAGCCAGAAGGATCCCATGTACAATATGGGGAGTGGGTTAACTTTCCATGTCCTTGCTTTTAAAGACTGTTAGTATGCAAATTTTAATAACCATTCTAAATTAAAAGATTTGGCCAACGAAGTTTCTTTCTCTTACTTAAGAAAATGTATAAGACTTTAGTATATCACATTTTTCTGATATATCCAAACACTTTATATTCTAAGTTGAACAAAACAAGTATCTGCATTTCAATTTAACACTGCCGCTTGATTTTAAATCAGACCATCCCATAAAAATATTAAACACAACAATTCTGGCCACAAGACAAACACCACAAGACAGAACATAGAACACAAAACATAATTGTTACTCTGTCAGTAAATGCATGGTATGTTGAATGCTGTTCAGCCGGCATTAGTTTTCTTTGATTATCTGAAAGACAAAACAAAAGTCTACCCCTTCTGGGCAGTCAATCATTACTTAAAATATACAAATACTCTTGTTAATTTTAGGCAAAACAGGAGAATTACCCCATATTTTCTTTGCCTGAATTTACAAACATTTCAAAGACACCAAAAACTTTTCTCTTTAGCATTTTTACAAAGTTCAACTGCTGTTCCCTCCAGCAACTAAAGAGTTAACTTTTCACTTTCCCTTAAAAATCACTTGCTCTCCCCTTCAACAGCCACTTTACCAATTCAAATCACCATTTCAAATATCCTCCTGAGTATTTGAAATTTCCATGCTTATACTCACTTACTCCTTCTTTTCACTACACCCTCAAAAGTTTCCAACCTGTTTTCCCATCTCTCTGTTGCCTGCCCGCCTGGGCCCGATCCTGCTTTTCTCGCTGAATCGGCCCTATCCTGGACACAAACTTATTCCAGTTTAGCTATACCAGTTTAGCTAGGAGGGTGGGCTTCACAGCTAGCCCCCACCCTTCTGGTCTTTTCCCTAAAACATTTTACTCCCAAAACTACTCGAGTCCTCCCTAGTAAGGCTTGCCACCTGGCAAAAATACATGGCCATTGGGTAAAGGCCATTTACTTAACACACAATCCAAACTCCTAAAGGGGGTCTACCCAGAGACCCACCCATTTGTCTGCTGACACTTAAACAGAAAAGAAAATTACACAGAGAGCAGAGAAAATTACAGTCTAAGCCAGATTTTTCCACTTCTATTACATTGTCCGTTACAGGGGGGGCGGGACAGAAAGATCTCAATACAACCTCAGAGCTTCATCGCACACATGGCTTCCACCCTGAGGAATTACGAACGAGAAGTTCAGTTCCGCCCACACACCTAACGCCCAAATGAACAGAGCAGAAAAACAACAGTAACCGGTTAAACAGAACAGAGCCAAAACTAGATAGTGCACCAAAACCAAATAGTGTTTCCTTATTCTATTAGGGCTCACCTTTAACCATACATTCCTTATCATATAACACCAACAATACCAAACAAAGCAAACATAAAATAACATGGGTAAAACAGATAGATGGTGTAAATTCTGCAGGGCTCCCCATTCTCTATTGCTCACCAAACTGTGACAAATTTCTGTTACCAATTATCCCTCATGTCAGGTGATCAAACTGACATTGCAGGACGGTGGGGGGGTGGATAGAGAAAGCACACCATATATCCAAATTTTAAAGCTTCATCAAAAATAATAAAACAACAATGGAGAGTATTGGGAACACTCCCACATCACTCAGGAAAAATATGAATGCCCCAAGCCTTAAGCCACTTTAATACTTACACATATACAGACTGGCCACGTCTGTGTATAATGTTCAGAGAAGGGGAATAGCCGGACGGGAGATTATTCTGTATACAGCTTGTCCAGAATTTCCAACATGCTTCCACTCTTGGGAGGGCTGTTCTTTTACACCCTGGAATCTCCTGCGGCGTCTCTTTCAGAGATTCCAGTTCAGGTCAGCTGCCTGTCCGGCTTCAGGGTTGCAAAAACTGTTGGATCTCACTGAACCATTAAGCTTTGCAAATGCAATCTCAGTTCTGTAACTTGTACTGCCTTTGGTTTGCCTCTGTCTCTATTTTCCACAACCAGCTGGGGCTGAAAGCAGTTGTTTTTTGCACTTAGCATAGTCTGTGCTGGTCCTTGACCTTGAACATAAAGCAACTTTTCCCTTCAGCTCTTAGACAAGCTGGATTTCAAATTAACCCGTTCCTAGACAAATTGCTCACACTGTGTCAGAGGCTCTTCTTTGTGATTAAAAGCTCCTCTGAGATATATGATCTTATCTAGATTGAAGATACCTTCTAATGGGCACTGTTTAGATGGATCTTCATGCATGTGAAGATTCCAATTCTCTAAATACCTGCAGGTTTTAGGACCATAATGTACATACATGTACTATGCTGGGGTACCCTTAGGGGGTGAGGTAGAATTTTTAGACTGTCCCTTACCCATTTTCCACTTACACACAGAGAGAGGGTACCCTGTCCGCGCTAGCGGCTCATAAACTAAGAATCTCTCCCTACAGAACATTCACACAGGAGAGACTAACGAGGATGACTGACTCTCCTACACCTCCTTTCAGCAAAGAGCGTCGGCTAGTCTCTGGGAGACACAGCGCCGCATACTCTGATTGCATCCAGTGAGATGATCAGACTGTCAGTAGCCCATACGGAAAGGAAGTGGGGGAGGGCAGATGGGTTCACACATTCCTAGACCCAGGCAGCTTCCTCGCCGGACGATACCAGGCTGAGTCAGCCCACCGTGGGTCGGATCTCCTAAAGATCCACTAGTTACTGGGCTTGCGTTAGAATACTCCTGATCATTAGCAATCGCTTCACAGGGCAGTCTGGGCGTCTTCCAGTAACGAACACTCACACAGGTATGCACACACACACACACACCAAGGCCATTGTTTCCTATTGCCACGATGCATCTTATCTTGCTGCACAGTCAATAAATTCAAATGGCATGAGCCCAGCAGAGACAGACATTCCCACGGACAGTTCTCCTCCCAGTGCAGCTCTGGGGCATATGATGAGGGATTTTTCCCAAGAGCTCTCTATACAAACAGCTTCAAAAGCTACCCATTCGCTGACAAAACAGAAATAATTGAAGGATCATGTTGTAATTAAGTGATCCTTCTGGTGGCCACCTTTCCTGGTCCTCTAACTGATACTGAGGCCAGTCTACTGTACAAAATCTTTTCAGTTTACTCTTAGTCATTGGATCCAAACCAAATACCTTCCAATTTGCTAGAATGCATTCTAGGGGCGTACACCTTGCCCTACTAACCTTACCCTGTCCTTGCCCCATAAAATGGGCTTGCCCTTGACCCACTATAGGACGCTCTCTCGTCTAGTGGGAATTACAACGGCTGGGCGTCCCGAGCCTCGGGCAAAAGTCCACACCACTGGACTGTTCCTACCTTATCCACGAGACCGGTTCCTCACCGTCGCCCGCAGCTGCTTCTCCACTATCTGAGTGCGTTGCACCGTTGTGTCCTCCAAGGTCAGCCTGACGCGTCTCTGCCGAGGCCCCCGGTAAAGGCACCGGTGCGCGCTGGGCGTCGGCTGTGACCATCGTCCACTGGCCATTGGAGGAGTCCGGGCAAGGTACAATTTTGCCTCGAGCCCACCCAGGGACGCCAAAACTGTTGCCGGCTCAAAGAGCCCGAGGCGGAGCAACAGCAGGGTTCGTTGCCCGGTGTGCTTCGCACTAATTATCACACCAGGGTGGAGAAGCAAAACCAGGTTTATTTGAGCCCAAATAGGTGCCAGGGAGAAAAGCATTCTCAAATCCTGCACGCCCGCTCACAGGCGGGGTCCCAACATTTATACCCCCCTTGTTTGTGTAAGCCTTTTGTTCGGTTTTCCCCCTCACCCCTCCCTTCCCAACAGCAGTTACATTAGGCATTACATTTCAGCGTGTTAGAAAAAGTTCTCATCCACAAGCTTATCTCTGGCCTTCACAGAACAAACGCATACAGATTTTCCTCCCCCTCTCCCCCTCCTCCCCGCCGCTTTTGCTGTTTTAAACTCCTACATTTGCAAGCTGAGATTGCTGACAGTTACACATTTTGCTTGCTGTCTGTTAGCATCTTAGGCTGGTTAAAGTTCACAGCATGGAAGACCTCTGGTTCACTCAGGCCTGCAGTCACAACTTTGGTTTACTCAGGTCTAGTGGCACCAACAGACCCTTCAAGTCAGAGTTGAAACTCATCAGCTGTGTGTGTTTGAGACGCCTGAACTGCTGCTGTAGTGCAGTAACTGCCTTGTAGAGTCGCCAGAACTATAATTACAGCAGTTTTTCCCAGCATAGATTCACTTAGAATGCTGAACGTTTAGCATTGCCACCCAGTAGCATCCACCTTTAACTTACCCTTACAGCAGCATTCAGGGGGCATAGAGATGCCTTTCATCCATTCTCTGATCTGCACAGAACTGCAGAACAGATCCTGTGTTCATAGTCCTGTGTTTTGCATCAGTAAGGATGTTTTGGGAATTCATAATCCAACACTAAGTGTGTATGTGTTTTGTTTGGAGTAGGGAAGGGAACAAGGATGAATGACATTAGCAGGCACAATATTTGCTTATGTTTCTCCAAGTCCAGAAAATTATCATGATGGTTTTATTGCATTTGGAACTAGGAAAGTTTAAAAAATGAGTTAAACATTTGCATCCCTTTCTGAATAGGGAAGATGGAAGAAAGACTAAAAAAAGAATGAAATATGGAAAGACAAAAGAGAACAAAGGTGGAGTTACAGCAAAAGGCATATACACCTCTACCCTGGTATCAGGGGCGGCTCTAGAAATCAGGCTGCCCCAGGCAGCCCGGTGTGCTGCGCCGCCCTTCCTCTTCCCGCGGCTGGTCCCCTCTTCCCGCGGCTCCGGTTGAGCTCCCGCGGCAGGTCCACCGGAGCCCCGGGACTAGCGGACCTGCCGCAGGCATGACTGCGGCAGGTCCACCGGCCCAGCCTGCCGCCCCCTAGATTTGGCCGCCCTAGGCACCAGCTTGTTTTGCTGGTGCCTAGAGCCGCCCCTGCCTGGTATAACACGACCCGATACAACATGATATAACACGGTAAAGCAGTGATCGGTGGGGTGGGGGGGGCTGTGCACTCTGGTGGATCAAAGCAAGTTCGCTATAACACAGTTTCACCTATAACGCGGTAAGATTTTTTGGCTCCCGAGGACAGCGTTATATCGGGGTAGAGGTGTAATTGTGTGCCCCTGTATATCCTGCAACTATAACATGTTATTTCTATTTCTCAATGTTTTACATGTGGAGATCCAGAGCAATATAGATTAAAGTCAGTAACTAAGGATCAAGAGAGGCAATCAGCTGATACAGAATTTAGAGCCTGGTTCTCCAAAGTGCCACAGCTTTTAGAGCCTTCAACTAGAATTGTGAATTATCAGCTGTTCTGAAAAGCAGATACTTAGAGTCTAAAGCAACAGAAATTAAAATTGTAATGACATACTTTTCAGACACATCTTGTTCATTCTCCATACCCTGGCTAGTAGGGAATTGTATCCTTCAGTATACTGTCAACAAAGCGTCCTACTCTTTCTTTGGGAGAGGATTCAGTTGTCTGAAAGATCGCACTGTTGGAAAACTATGTTGATGCCTAGCTAAAATCTCACCTTGTTACTCCAAACTGTACCCTGAATAATTTATGTGCCTTGTATAGTGTGAGTAGGTTTGTCCAGGGCCACCAAGAGGGGCAGCTGTCTGGGTTTTCAGCAGCATTTTGGCAGTGGGGGGCCCGTCAGTCGCTCCGGGTCTTCGGCAGCATTTCAGCGACGGGGGGCTCTTCAATGCTGCTGAAGATGTGGAGCGACTGAAGGGCTCCCCGCTGCCGAAATGCCACCAAAGACACCGCCGGGTGAGTACAAGCGCTGCAGCTCCCCTGCTTTGCCCCAGGCCCCCTGAATCCTCTGGGTGGCCCTGGGTTTGTCTTTCTATTCAGAATGCATTTGAAATCAGAATTCAGCTCTGCCTCTAACCTCCAGCATAACAATCTCTATATGGAAACCCCAGGCTGAGCAGGAATTTGAAGACTATTTCCGCCAAAATCCCTTTTCGCTGCAAGCAAAGCTGGTCTCTGGTTCCTGAATTGTTGCTTCTGTAATGGGACCTGATCACGCGCAGGGGGCGCAATGCACAACACAACCGACGTATATCCAGATTAGACCCGGCCGGTTTTTAAAAAGAGCAGCGCTGGCCCTTTAAGATGAGAGTCTCTCTCTCCTGGCTCCCCGCCCCGGTCGGGCTCAGCTAAACCTCATTTCCGGGCGCGACGCACTTAGAGCGTTTTAGGGTTTTTTCCTCCGTGAAGCTTTCGGGCCGAGAGGATCGCTCCGCGCCGCGCAGGGAAGGGCTCGGTTCGCCTACAGCGCAGCCATGGTGAGCGGCGCCCCGGCCGGGGTGGTCCATGTGGGCTGATGGCCGAGCACGTGGGGGCGGGCGGAACGCTCGGACGCTCCGCGTTCTGTGAGCAGCGTGCGCAAGGCAGGGGAGCGCCGGGCTGGCTACCGGGAGCCCTGCCTGGGCCGGGGCACGTGGAGCACAGGCGCCGCCACGTGGGAGGGGGAAGAGGTCGCTGGGGCGCCAGTGTAGCTGAACACCCGCTGCCGCGCACAGGGCAGCTGGCCGGTCACAGCAACTGCCGTCATGGCCTGTGGCTTTTGTGTGGGCAACTGCTCGCCCTCCTCTGAGCGCTGTGTCCCGATCCCCGTTCACTCGCCGTGCTCCTCCGCTGGGTGGGGTGGGAGCTTGCGGAGACCAGTTATCTTACCACCTCTCGGTGTGCGGGAGTACAGGGCTGGGTGGGAGCACGTGGAGGTTATGCTTTCCCCCCTCCCCTGCCTTGTGATAGGGTATGAGAAAAGTACAGGATGTTGCTGCTTATTTCACAGCATGAGTCTCTGTTTATTGAATGTTAATTGACCATAATACAGAGGGGTTATTTAAAGGGGTAACATACAGCAAAAATTATTGAAGCAATAACAATATTTAGTTCTTATAGTGCTTTTTGTCTGTAGATTTGAAACCACTTTGCAGAGGGAAATTGAGCTATAGAGGTTTCAGCATGGCAGCCGTGTTAGTCTGTATCGACAAAAAGAATGAGGAGTACTTGTGGCACCTTAGAGCCTAACAAATTTATAGAGGTGACATGACTTGCCAGAGCTCACCCAGCCATCCAGTGGCACGTGACCCAGGTCTCCCAATTTGCACTCTGTGTTTTAGCCACTAGATCATAGAATATCAGGGTTGGAAGGAACCTCAGGAGGTCATCTAGTCCAACCTGCTCAAAGCAGGACCAGTTCTCAGCTAAATCATCCCAGCCAGGGCTTTGTCAAGCCTGAGCTTAAAAACCTCTAAGGAAGGATATTCCACCACCTCCCTAGGTAACACATTCTAGTGCTTCACCACCCTCCTAGTCAGATATTAGGAATAACTTTTTCACCTAAACCTCCCCCACTGCAACTAGAGATCATTAGTCCTTGTTCTGTCATCTGGTACCACTGAGAACAGTCTAGATCTGTCCTCTTTGGAACCCCCTTTCAGGTAGTTGAAAGCAGCTGTCAAATCCCCCCTCATTCTTCTCTTCTGCAGACTAAACAATCCCAGTTCCCTCAGCCTCTCCTCATAAATCATGTGCTCCAGCCCCCTAATCATTTTTGTTGCCCTCTGCAGGACTCTTTCCAATTTTTCCACATCCTTCTTGTAGTGTGGGGCCCCAAACTGGACACAGTACTCCAGATGACGCCTCACCAATGTCAAATAGGGTGGAATGATCACGTCCCTCGATCTGCTGGCAATGCCCTTACTTATACAGCCTAAAATGCCGTTAGCCTTCTTGGCAACAAGGGCACACTGTCATCTCATATCCAGCTTCTCATCCACTGTAACCCCTAGGTCCTTTTCTGCAGAACTGCTGCCTAGCCATTCGGTCCCTAGTCTGTAGCAGTGCATGGGATTCTTCCGTCCTAAGTGCAGGACTCTGCACTTGTCCTTGTTGAACCTCATCAGATTTCTTTTAGCCCAATCCTCTAATTTGTCTAGGTCCCTCTGTATCCTATCCCTACCCTCCAGCGTATCTACCACTCCTCCCAGTTTAGTGTCATCTGCAAACTTGCTGAGAGTGCAGTCCACGCCATCCTCCAGATCATTAATGAAGATATTGAACAAAACCGGCACCAGGACCGACCCTTGGTGCACTCTGCTTGATACTGGCTGCCAAATAGACGTGGAGCCATTGATCACTACCCGCTGAGCCCGACAGTCTAGCCAGCTTTCTATCTACCTTATAGTCCATTCATCCAGCCCAGACTTCTTTAACTTGCTGGCAAGAATACTGTGGGAGACCGTATCAAAAGCTTTGCTTAAGTCAAGGAATAACGCATCCACTGCTTTCCCCTCATCCATGGAGCCAGTTATCGCCTCATAGAAGGCAATTAGGTTATTCAGGCATGACTTGCCCTTGGTGAATCCATGCTGACTGTTCCTGATCACTTTCCTCTCCTCTAAGTGCTTCAGAATTGATTCCTTGAGGACCTGCTCCATGATTTTTCCAGAGACTGAGGTGTGGCTGACTGGCCTGTAGTTCCCCGGATCCTCCTTCTTCCCTTTTTTAAAGATGGGCACTACAGTAGCCTTTTTCCAGTCATCCAGGACCTCCCCCGATCTCCATGAGTTTTCAAAGATACTGGCCAATGGTTCTGCAATCACATCCGCCAACTCCTTTAGCATCCTCGGATGCAGCACATCCAGCCCCAGGGATTTGTGCTCATATAGCTTTTCTAAATAGTCCTGAACCACTTCTTTCTCCACAGAAGGCTGGTCACCACCTCCCCATGCTGTGCTGCCCAGTGCAGCAGTCTGAGAGCTGACCTTGTTCATGAAGACGACAGGCAAAAAAAAGTATTGAGTACATTAGCTTTTTCCACATCTTCTGTCACTAAGTTGCCTCCCTCATTCAGTAAGGGGCCCACACTTTCCTTGACTTTCTTCTTGTTGCTAACATAACTGAAGAAACCCTTCTTGTTACTCTTAGCATATCTTGCTAGCTGCAACTCCAAGTGTGATTTGGCCTTCCTGTTTTCACTCCTGCATGCCTGAGCAATATTTTTATACTCCTCCTGGTCATTTGTCCAATCTTCCACTTCTTGTAAGCTTCTCTTTTTTTTGTTTTTAAGATCAGCAAGGATTTCACTGTTAAGCCAAGCTGGTCGCCTGCCATATTTACTATTCTTTCTACGCATCGGGATGGTTTGTTCCTGCAACATCAATAAGAATTCTTTAAAATACAGTCAGCTCTCCTGGACTCCTTTCCCCCTCATGTTATTCTCCCAGGGGATCCTGCCCATCAGTTCCCTGAGGGACTCAAAGTCTGCTTTTCTGAAGTTCAGGGTCCGTATACTGCTGCTCTCCTTTCTTCTTTGTGTCAGGATCCTGAACGTGGCCATCTCATGGTCACTGCCTCCCAGGTTCCCATCCACTTTTGCTTCTCCTACTAATTCTTCCCAGTTTGTGAGAAGCAGGTCAAGAAGAACTCTGCCCCTAGTTGGTTCCTCCAGCACTTGCACCAGGAAATTGTCCCCTACACTTTCCAAAAACTTCCTGGATTGTCTGTGCACTGCTGTATTGCTCTCCCAGCAGGATCACACTGTCTGCTTTAGGAGGTATCCTGTTATGCCCTTCTAAGGCATAAGAAAATCTCAAACTGGAGAAGCAGAGCTGTTTCTGTCTAGACAAACCTGTGTCCTCTCCTTTCAGTTCCACAATCACCTGTCTGAATATTTACAATGTGTCTGGTGTAGTGCTGACCCTGAGCAAAAGCATGTTGCTGTTACAGAAGGGCCTTAAAAATTGTCACTTGTTTGTGCAGCTCTAGAACAGTTTAATTGTTAACATAAGGTTTTAGAAAAGCCTTCATGAAAACAGAAAAGAATTCTAACTCTTTCCCTATTGATGCTGTTTGTTTGTTTTCACTTATCATGGACACAAACTAGCCTGGTTGATTTTACTTCTTGCTTGTTATGCACAAGCACACAATTGTTCTAACACTTGCGGAGGGGAGAAGTGGTAAGTAGATTTCCTTTTGAATTGTTCTCGGAACATTCCATTTTTAATTTTTAAAACACGCCTTTTAAAAAATAAACCTGGTGCCTGACTCTCTTTACAGGATTATTCTTTTAAGTTCAGATCTAAAAATGTGCAATTGTTTATCTGCCAACACAGGGAGAGCATTTTATATTAACAAAGCACCTGAAATTGCAAAGGGCTCACTGCTGAACTACCTCTGGGCTGGATTGGCATGGTATATGTGAAACAGCATGTGGAGGGGAACTTTGGTTTAGGACTAGAACAAACCTGTGTGTGTATGTAACTTTGGGATGCCATGCAATCTTTAGTGTCTATGCAGAGCAGATGGGACCTCAGTGTTTCCTCTCTCATCTGCGGATACATTTTGTGTAGGTGTTTTAGAAGAGTCAGGGACTGAGTTGATCCTGGCAGGATGTGAACCTGTGGTTCTAGGGAGTTTGGATGTGTTAAACTCAGTACCTGCCTGTGAAAGTTACAAGTGAAGCTTTTCTCTGCTTCTTGTAATTCTTGCCTTTTTTCTAGACTGAGGCCGAAGTCAACCCCAAAGCTTACCCACTGGCTGATGCACAACTCACCAAAACCCTGCTGGACCTTGTACAGCAGTCCTGCAACTACAAACAGCTACGCAAGGGTGCCAATGAAGGTGAGGTCTGTTTGTTATAAGACATGCTGTGTTTGCCTACAGTAAAGAAAGGGTTTAATAGATCCTGAGGCTAGGAGGGATCACTGTGATGATCTAAGTCTGACTTCTGAGATGAGAGAACTTCCCCCAGATAATTCCTAGAGCATCTAGTTTACCCCACTTGATATTGCAGATGATGGTTGTCTTCTCCTGTCTCCAGCTGTGGAACTAGGATGTTTGGTAATTCACCCTTCCAAATCCACATTGTTTGTTTTATACAGTTTCTGGCTTGGGCAAATGTTTGGGGTTTCTTTTCTTTTCCCTTACAGAATATTCTAGCAGGAACAAAACTAACCTTTTCAGCAAAACTGTGCAGCTCTCACTTGCCTCTCTGTTAACTGCACAAAATAGGGTTGTTGGTGTAACAGTTCCTGTGTGTTGTGGGGAGGGGTAGCAGGGGAGAGTGTTATAGAAGATGGCTGGCTGGTGGTGAGACTAATTTGTCAGGATTACATCCTTAATATTTGTCTGTAGTGCCCATTGCTGTGCTGCATAAGAACTGATAGTGTTTAGGACAGTGGTCCCCAAACTGGGGGGTGTAGAGGAATGTCTGGGGTGGGGGGTGGCAGGGCCCGGCCCAGTCCAGCCCAGCCCTGGCTCCCCTCCTTGGCATTGGCTGCAGCCCTGCTCCTTGCCACAGCTCAGCCACCTGCCCCCACTCTGTCCTCGGCCTGGCTGTGACTTTGCTCCTAGCCCAGGGGGCTGTGGACATGTTCCATTACTGGTAAGACAGCGTGTGAAGGGGAAAGTTTGGGCACTACTGGCTTTGGGCAAGGATACTGACAGACCAGACTCCTATGTCCTAATTATAAAAAATAGAATGAAAAAAGTTATTGGATCAGTTGTATCTATACAATCACATATATCCCCTTCCTTCACTCCCTCCCTGTCAAACAGTACAGGTTTGTTTCATAGAATACGTTCCCCACAGCCTTGTCCAATCTGTATGGGGTTTTTATGACACCAAATCCACCACTTTCCTCAGGAGATTTTCACAAACTCTTTGGGGCAGGACTATCTCTGTTCTGGTTGTGCAACACCCAGCTCACTGGGGTCCTGGTCCTTGACTAGGGCTCCTAGTAGCATTACCATGGCATCTACCTAGAATAGATGCACTGTTACTAAATAGATTTCTGTGTTTCCTAATGTTCTCGTGTTAATATGCTCCACACCAAGATGTCTTCCTTCTCTCTCTACAGCCACTAAAACACTGAACAGAGGAATAGCAGAATTCATTGTGATGGCTGCAGATGCTGAGCCCCTGGAGATCATCCTGCACCTCCCTCTCTTGTGCGAGGACAAGAACGTGCCCTATGTCTTTGTGCGCTCCAAGCAGGCACTGGGCCGGGCATGTGGTGTCTCCCGGCCTGTCATTGCTTGCTCAATTACCATCAAGGAAGGGTCACAACTGAAGCCTCAGATTCAATCGGTCCAGCAAGCTATAGAGAGACTGTTGGTCTAAATCTGCCTAAAACCCAATAGCTGAAATCCATAATTAAAAAAAAATAAAATAAAATCCGAGTTGGGGAGGAAATTAATGATAGTTAGACAATACAATGGTTTGATACCAAACCCTTGTTGTTTCAAAATGCCAGGTGTTTGTTTTACAGTGGCTTGCTCCGATTATATATTTCTACTCTCCACTGTGGGTCAGTCTAGATTTTTTTTTTTTTTTCTCCTCCCTCTCTTCCTTGCCGGCCTTTCAGAAGACACTCTTGCAGTACTAGTTCTCAAAACTCTGTTGCTCAACAGAGTGAGAGTAGCTCCTCCTGTGTGATATGCAAAATAATATATTGCCCCACTTTAGGGCATGGTTAACCTATACTCTTTTTTTCTCCCCCAATAATGGATTAGTTTCCTTCATTTTGCAGCAAATTCTTCTGTGATAAGTTTGACCTTAACAGACATGAATCATTTAATGTGTGTGTTCTAGATGGTTAGGTCCAATGAGGAAAATTAAGGTGGATCTGCGGTGTAATGGTGAATATTCAGCAATTGCTGCTTTAAGGGAGAGGCAAATAATAGAGGGGGGGGGAATAAAGACAGTGGCAGCTATGTAGTGTAGGATACAGGCCAAGACCAAGTCAGCAGATATGGTGAAACTGGACAAGAGGCCACTATCTGAGAGGTGTAGAGGGAGGAGAAATCCTACTAGGGTGATAATTCTAACCTTGCTTGTCTTTTTTTTTTTTTTTTTTAACTGGTATTTTTTTAAATAAAATCCATATATTCCCAGATTTGTCAGCTCGTGTACATGACTTTTCTCTCAGCCTGTCTTGGATAGGAATGTGCTGCTAACTGCCTTTTACTAGTTCAAATGAATTGGAGACCACCCCTGGGCTAATGCTGTGCATTATAATGCAGCATATTAGAGCTGCCTCCTATCATTTTGTTTAGTATTGATGCGTCTGCCTGCAGCATTGTTGTGAGCTACGAAAAGCTGGTTCTCAAGGGTGTTTAAACTCCTTCCCCCTCCAAAAAAACCCACCAAAACAAAACCTCACACACCAGGGAAGAAAATAAGTTTGCTACTTCTTGGTAGGAAGTAGCTTATCAAAGCCCAGTTGTGGTGAAGGAGAAATAAGGATAGCAAGGAACAGTGTGAGTATTCACTCTTCCCAAAGGTGTATTGTTACTGTCAGTAAAGACCTAGCTTTAGAACTGAACATGAAAACAGAAAAAGTCTATTATTCTTTTCACTTTAAAGGTGAAATGAGGCTTGTGTAATAGACACCCTTGAACTTCTCCATAGCCTTGCCTCATTGGAATGTGGTTTCTTAGGTCCAAGAGCTAGTGGCCAACTTTGCCTACCACCCACACCAGCTTTTTTTATTATATTATTATTTTTAAATTGTTAATCTTGCTTCTGTTTTGTCCAAGAGTTAAGATAGGTGCCACCCCTACAACACCGTATTAACTGCAATCCTGGAACTGGCATTACCACTGGCAGGGGAGTGGGGGAAGGTGCCATAAGTGCACGTGAACAAATTTTCCATTGGCTGGGCTGGGTTCTGCAGGCTTGAATTGTAATGCTAATCTAGATGCACTCTGGTTGTGTTAACTGTTAGGTGTAGCTGTACCGAATGGTAGGATCAGTTGGAGCAGGTAGGAAGGGCTCTTGCTGTGATACAGAGATGCACATGTATATTGAGGGATTCGTATACCCTGTTTCAGCATTGAGTTCTGGAGGCTGTCTGAGGTATACCAGGCTGTCTTCTAGTCTGTATAGGTTTTTATACCACACTCATTAGTATCTCTTGGCACCTAATAGTGTATTAAATAACATAACTACAGTTATGTTCTCCCATCCTCTTCCCCACAAGGGGAAGCATAGGCAGTGGAGTGTCTTTGGTAAGGTGGGTGTTGGTTTGTGTATAGTGGAGAAAGCAAGGTCAAAGAAATGCCTTACACTTGGAACAGAAAGTGGGGGCTTGTGATTGTTCCTGGGGAGTGTTGGTTCCATAGTCTCCCACGGCCTCTGGAACACGTTCTGTCTCAACAATAAAAGTAAAGCTAAACTGTGGTGTAAAGTTTCACTGTGTGAGAGGAGCAAAGCAGCCAATCACATTTTGTCCTGGAAATTTAGATAGTCTTTATCTTCAAAGTACTCAAGGGCCCAGACCCAGGAGACTAAGACCTTGATTCAGTATTCAGTAGGAAGCTAGTGTAGAGAGCAGAGGACAGGAGTGTGCTCACAGCTGCATGTATTGCTGAGATGTGCTGCAGTGTTTTGTGCTAGTTGGAGTTTCCTAAGTGCTGCAGGTATCATGCCTAGGAATATCTCATTGCTGTAGTTCAGCTGAGAGGTGACAAAGGCATGAATACCTAAGTTCTGGTATTTGATGGTAGAAAGCATCAGTCATGGCCATTATGATGGGAGAGCCCAGGATCAGTAAGGAATCCAAGAGTAGTCCTGTAGAGTAAGCTATGCTGACCAGGTGTTTTTCTTGCAATGTAGGAACACTACCTCGCAGCATCAAGCTTTGTCCCATCAACATTGCTGCATTTACACTGTTAGGCTGGCATAGTAATGTAGGTGGGGTGTGGATTTTCACATCCTGACCACCTTAGCTATGTTGACCAGGCCTCAGAGCAAATGTCCTTTTTGATGACAACCTCACTGTAAATGTGGCAGTATTGATACCTACAGTTAATCAGGGAGGTGTTACTATACTACTGGAAAAAAACCCTTCTGTGGCTGTAGGAAATGTCTACGCTACAGTGGCATAGCTATGATGCCACAGCTGTGCCACTGTAGCTCCAATAGCAAGGGTGGGCAAACTATGGCCTGGGGGCCTCATCTGGCCTTCAAGCTCCCTCCGAGGAGTGGGGTCTGGGGCTTGCCCCACTCCACACAGCTCCCAGAAGCAGTGGCATGTCCCCCCTGCTCTGGTTCCTATGCATAAGGGCAGTCAGGGTCCTCTGCATGCTGCTCCAGCCTCGAGCCCCATCCCCGCAACTTCTATGGGTTGGGAACCCACAGCCAATGGGAGTTGCAGGGGTGGTGCCTGCAGATAAGGCAGTGCACAGAGCTGCCTGGCTGTGCCACCATGTTAGGAGCTGGAGGGGGGAGATGCTGCTGCTTTTGGGAGCTGCTTGAGGTAAGCCCTGCCCAGAGCCTGTGCCCTAACCCATACCCTAACCCTGATTTTTTCCCCTCCCCCCTGCCCAGCTCTCCAAACCCCTTGGTCCCAGCCTGGAGCACCTTCCTGCACTCTAAACCCCTCATCCCCAGCCCCACCCCAGAGCCTATACCCCCAATTTTGTGAGCATTCATGGCCTGCCCTACAATTTCCATACCCAGACTGAGGCCAAAAAGTTTACCCACCCCCATCCTATAGTATAGACAACTTGATGTAAGAGATTGTAGAAAAGATTTTTTGACAACCCAGACCCTCAAATGAGATTTTCAGAAACTGTTTGAATGATCCCTTACACCACTAAAGGTCAGCAGGGGGGAGTAGTGCCCCTACAACAGCCTAAAGGGGCAGAGTTCCTTCCCTGTTCCATAATTATAAAAATCAAATTTATAAACAGTTCACTGGAGGGGCTGTGTATCAGAACACCTTGACACTGATGTGCTTCCACAGTCCTATTTACTTACTGGAGCCTTTCACGTTCCTTCAGTTTGATTAATGCTTATTTTTGTAATATGTCTAAAGTAAAATGGGAGTCTGCATGTGGATTTTAGAGCACCTCAAAATCTCTCTCAAACCAGACAGTTTGGGCTCTGGACAAAATTATCCAAAAGAGCCATATAAGGAACACCAGTCTCTGAAAACTGCTATGAGTGGGGCTCAAATTTACACTGGGGGTGGTCAGATTCACTGATCACAGCATGTCACCTTGAGTCACCCAGTTACCATAGCAAGAGATTGCACGCAAGCCCTCTGGCTGTTAGCAAAGCCCTATTCTAGCTGCATGCACGTTTCATTTGCTTTCAAGTTGGTTCAAGCTGATGATGCACCAACCTGGCATTGTAAGCTTGCCATAGGTAAGATTGATCTCAGCTGTTTGGGATTTGTCTGAGCCCCAGCTGTACACAAGAACACATTAAAAGCCATTGGCTGATTTTTAGGGAGACTGGATCTGAGGCTCAAATAATCCCAAATTTGGACCACTAACCCTATCCCACACCACTACAAGGCAATCTGCGTTACAGGGGGATTTTAGAGCCCTTTGAATAGTTTATCTTTTAAACAGTAAACCTCTCAACTACCGTAGAGCTGTCATTTCCTTATAAGGGAGTTTATCTCAACTATGGTGGCTGAATGTATTCAAAGCTACCACTCTGTAAAGGGCCTAAACACTTCACAGCATGCCAAGACAATTGTCTTCTTTAACACACTGCACAACAGCACCAGGAATAAAGAATTCTTGAGTGAAGGGAGAGTTTGCTTGTTAAAGTGAGCAGAGACAATTAAACTAACCCAATTTTCACTGCCTATTTGCTAAAATTTTACATAATAAAAGGGTCTGTTAAAAACAGGACTGAGGAAAGGCTAAAAGCAAAATAGACCATAAAGTCCACTTGAGTGCAATGAAGATGTAACTTACCTAATCAGCACCTCCATACTAGAGCAGGGATGGGCAAACTTTTTGGTCTGAGGGCCACATCTGGGTATGGAAATTGTATGGCGGGCCATGAATGCTCACAGAATTGGGGGTTGGAGTGTAGGAGGGGGTGAGGGCTCCAGCTAGGGGTGAGGCAAGAAATGAGTTCAGGGTAGGGGGCACCTCTGGGCTGGGTCAGGGTCGGGATGCAGGGGGGGCTCCAGGGTGGGGCTAGGGATGAGTTTGGGGTGCAGGAAGGTGCTCTGGGCTTGGACTGAGGAGGGCAGGAGAGGGATCAGAGCTGGGGCAGGGGGTTGAGGTGCAGGAGGGGGGTCAGGGGTGCAGGCTCTGGGTGGCACTTCCCTCAAGCAGCTTCCAGAAGCAGTGGCATATCCTTCCCTCTGGCTCCTATGCAGAGGCGTGGCCAGGCAACTCTACATGCTGCCCTATCTGCAGGCATCACCCCTGCAGCTCCTATTGGTCACAGTTCCCAGCCAATGGGAGCTGTGGGGATGGCACTTGGGACCAGGGCAGTGCATGTAGCCCCCTGGCTGCCCCTATGCACAGGAGCCAGAGGGGGGCAAGCCCCAGACCCAACTCCCCAACAGGAGTTCAAGGGCCAGATGCAGCTCCTGGAGCATAGTTTGCCACTCCTGTACTAGAGAGTACACCAGAAAACCCTTTGAGATATGTACATATTAATTACAAAGTAAGAATGTGATAGCATCAGAATCTCTTTCCAGAATTGTAGACTGCTAACCTTCAAGTCAGGGCTCACTAGGAAAAGGGTCCAGAACAATTTTTCTCCCTGACATCACTATTATGTGGTGTGGAGGCCCATACTACACCATAAAACATCACCCCCTTTTGCCTACAACAGCTTAGTCCTGCTTCCAGGCCAAGCTCGTGCACCTGTTATAGGGTATGTCTACACTACAGGATTATTCCGAATTTACAGAAACCGGTTTAGTAAAACAGATTGTATAAAATGGAGTGCGTGCGGCCACAGTAAGCACATTAATTCGGTGGTGTGTGTCCACGGTCCGAGGCTAGCGTCGATTTCTGGAGCGTTGCACTGTGGGTAGCTATTCCGTAGCTATCCCATAGTTCCTGCAGCCTCCCCCGCCCCTTGGAATTCTGGGTTGAGTTCCCAGTGGCTGATGGGGAAAAAATCATTGCCGCGGGTGGTTCTGGGTACAGCCTCACCCCTCCCTCCCTGAAAGCAGCAGACAACCGTTTTGCACCTTTTTTCCTGGGTGAACTGTGCAGACGCCATAACACAGCAAGCATGGACCCTGCTCAGCTCAATACTGCAATCGTGGATGTTTTAAACACCTCGCGCATTCTCGTGCAGTATATGGTGAACCAGGACCTTCAAACCAAGGCGAGGAGGAGGCGGATACAGCAGCGCTGCGATGACAGTGATGAGGACGTGGACACAGAATTCTCTCAAACCGCGGGCCCCTGCGCTTTGGAGATCCTGATGGTAATGGGGCAGATTCTATCCATTGAACGCCGATTTTGGGCCTGGGAAACAAGCACTGACTGGTGGGACCGCATTGTGTTGCAGGTGTGGGACGATTCGCAGTGGCTGCGAAACTTTCGCATGCGTAAGGGCACTTTCATGGAACTTTGTGACTTGCTTGCCCCTGCCCTGAAACGCCATAATACCAAGATGAGAGCAGCCCTCACAGTAGAGAAGCGAGTGGCGATAGCCCTGTGGAAGCTTGCAACGCCAGACAGCTACCGGTCAGTCGGGAATCAATTTGGAGTTGGAAAATCTACTGTGGGGGCTGCTGTGATGCAAGTAGCCAAAGCAATCACTAAGCTGCTGCTACGAAAGGTTGTGACTCTGGGAAATGTGCAGGCCATAGTGGATGGCTTTGCTGCACTGGGATTTCCTAACTGTGGGGAGGCGATAGATGGAACCCATAACTCTATCTTGGCACCGGAGCGCCAGGGCACCCAGTACGTAAACCGGAAGGGGTACTTTTCAATGGTGCTGCAAGCACTGGTGGATCACAAGGGATGTTTCACCAACATCCACATGGGATGGCCAGGGAAGGTTCATGACGCTCGCGTCTTCAGAAGCACTACTCTGTTTAAACAGCTGCAGCAAGGGAATTACTTCCCAGAACAGAAAATAACAGTTGGGGATGTTGAAATGCCTGTCGTTATCCTGGGGGACCCAGCCTACCCCTTGATGCCATGGCTCATGAAGCCATACACAGGCTGCCTGGACAGTGGTCAGGATCTGTTCAACTACAGGCTGAGCAAGTGCAGAATGGTGGTGGAATGTGCATTTGGCCGATTAAAGGCGCGCTGGCGCACATTACTGACTCGCTCAGACCTCAGCCAAACCAATGTCCCCTATGTTATTGCTGCTTGCTGTATTCTCCACAATCTCTGTGAGAGTAAAGGGGAGACATTTATGGCAGGGTGGGAGGCTGAGGCAAATCATCTGGCCGGTGATTACGCGCAGCCAGACACCAGGAAGCGGTGCACATCAGAGAAGCTTTGAAAACGAGCTTCATCACTGGCCAGGGTAGGGTGTGACTGCTGTGTTTGTTTCCCCTTGATGAACCCCCACCCCCCTTGATTGACTCATTCCCTGTAAGCAACCCACCCTCCCCCTTCGAGTACAGCTTACTTATGCAAATAAAGTCACTCATTTAAAAATCATGAATTCTTTATTAATTCATTATAAAAAGAGGGAGAGAAGTAAGGGTGTGGTTTGGGAGGAGGATAGGAGGGCACTTAAAAAATTTCACAGTAATGACAGCCTTCTGGTTGGGCTGTCCACGGGAGTGGAGTGGGCAGGTGCACGGAGCCTCCCCCCACGCGTTCTTACACGTCTGGGTGAGGAGGATGTGGAACATGGTGAGGGGGGAGGGTGGTTATACAGGGGCTGCAGTGGCACTCTGTGATCCTGCTGCCGTTCCTGAAGCTCCACCAGACGCCGGAGCATGTCAGTTTGATCACGCAGCAGCCCCAGAGTTGCATCCCGCCACCGCTGATTTTCCTGCCAGTCTTCCTGCTGCCACCTCTCATCTCGGGCGTCCCTCCTGTCCTCACGTTCACTGGCATCTTTCCTGCAATTTGATACCACGTCCTTCCACTCATTCAGATGAGCTCTTTCCTTGCGTGTAACTTCCATAATATCCGAGAACATTTCATCTCGCGTCTTCTTTTTCCTCTGCCTTATCTGGGCTAGCCTTTGGGATGGAGCAGGGAGGCTTGAAAAATTTGCAGCTGCATGAGGGAGAGAAGTATTTAAAAAGATACATTTTACAGAACAATGGTTATACTCTTTCACAGTGAACAGCACTATTCACCTTACATAGCACATGTGATTTCCCTACAAGGTCGCATTTTTCATCTTAATACTGAGTGCCTGCAGCTGCTCTGGGGTTACAGATCTCACAGACACAGGTCCGGGCATCAGAATTCAGCTTGCATGCGGCCATGGTAAGCCACTGTCTTTCGGCTTCTGCAGTGATTTACCCCTCCCCCCAACGCATGGCTAATACCATGCTAATCAACACCCTTCCCCGCTCTCCCCCGCCCCCCACTGTGTGGCTGGTAGCTTGGGGAAGATCCCCGCTGACCAAACATGAAAAAGATCATCGGCATTTCACTCCTCCCCTCCCCCCGCTTGGCTACGTGCAGGAAAGGATTTTTTTTTAAGCTGCTGCAGTCCACGAACCCAGTAGGAAAATGGCCATCCCCCTTACTTAAATTCCTGATTTTCAACCAGGTTACCCTGAAAGATATCACTTTGCTGAGGATAACACAGTGAGATAAAGAACGGATGCTTCTTGAATGTCAGCAATCACCGGGATCATACGCAGCTATGCTTTGCCATGCAATGATACCTGATTACTTGCTACATGCATGGCATGGTAAAGTGTCCTACCATGGTGGACGGAACAAGGCTGCCTTGCCCAGAAACCTTCTGCAAAGGCTTCTGGAATACCTCCAGGAGCGCTTCATCGAGATGTCCCTGGAGGATTTCCGCTCAATCCCCAGACATGTTAACAAACTTTTCTAATTAACTATACTGTCTGCAAATGCATCCCAATTCCTCAGGGCAAATCAATCATTAAAAAATGCTTGCTTAAAAAACAATGTTTGATATTTGCAAAGGTACACTCACCAGAGGTCCCTTCCATGGCTTCATTGTCTGGGGTAGTGGCTTGGGAGGGTAATTCCGTCAGGGTGAGAAAAAGCTCCTGGCTGTTGGGGCTCACGGAGTTGTGTGTGCTGTCTGCTAGCTCGTCCTCCTCTTCTTCATCGTCATCTTCCCCGTCCACATAATCCTCAGCCATGGCAGAGATTACAACCCCCACCTCAGAATCCACAGACAGGGGTGGGGTACTTGTGGCGCAGCCCCCTAAAATTGCATGCAGCTCAGCGTAGAAGCGGCATGTTTTTGGCCCTGCCCCGGACCTTCCGTTTGCTTCTTTGGTTTTCTGGTAGGCTTGTCTGAGCTCCTTAACTTTCACTCTGCACTGCAGTGAGTCCCTGCTGTGGCCTTTATCCGTCATAGCCTTAGAAATTCTTTCAAATACTTTTTCATTTCGTCTTTTGGAACAGAGTTCTGTTAGCACTGAATCCTCTCCCCATATAGCGATCAGATCCAGTACCTCCCGTGCAGTCTATGCTGGGGCTCTTTTTCGATTCTCAGGAGACTGAGCTGTGCGTGGTCACCTGTGCTGATGAGCGCTCCACGCTGGGGAAGCAGGAAATGAATTTCAAAAGTTCGCGGGGCTTTTCCTGTCTACCTGGCCAGTGCATCAGAGTTCAGAATGCTGTCCAGAGCGGTCAGTGGTGCACTGTGGGATACCGCCCGGAGGCCAATACCGTCGATTTGCGGCCACACTAACCCTATTCCGATATGTTAATCCCGATATTAGCGCTACTCCTGTCGGGGAGGAGTACAGAAACCGATTTAAAGAGCCATTAAAATCGATATAAGGGGCCTCTTGGTGTGGACGGGTGTGGCGTTAAATCGGTTTAACGCTCCTAAAACCGGTTTAAACGTGTAGTGTAGACCAACATGGAGAAAGGGGTAGACCACAGGATGGGAACAGGGATGGAAGTGTAGTTACACTGCAGTTAGCAACACTGTCTTCTAGAACAAGACCTGGTTCTTAACTACATATAAGGGTGTAGTCACTAGTCTGACACTTTCTAGTGCTGGCAGTTTAAACAGATTTACATGTCATAGATCACACTGATACAAAAATCAATGGAAGTAATGAAGAGGAACCACCACCACATGCCCTTTTTCAAGGTATAGCTCACACCTCTGCTTTCAGGCATCTGACTCATCCTCCTTTGAGAGTGGAAAAGCAGTGTCTGGATTACAGCCTAAGAACAGCCGTACTGGGTCAGACCAAAGGTCCATCTAGCCCAGTATCTGTCTACCGACAGTGGCCAATGCCAGGTGCCCCAGAGGAAGTGAACCTAACAGGCAATGATCAAGTGATCTCTCTCCTGCCATCCATCTCCATCCTCTGACAAACAGGCTAGGGACACCATTCCTTACCCATCCTGGCTAATAGCCATTTATGGACTTAACTGGATAAATTCATGGAGGTTCTCTTTTAAACGCTGTTATAGTCCTAGCCTTCACAACCTCCTCAGGTAAGGAGTTCCACAAGTTGACTGTGCGCTGCATGAAGAACTTCCTTTTATTTGTTTTAAACCTGCTGCCTATTAATGACCCCAGCATGTAAGGCACTAGGTTGCCTTGTTCTGGTCATTACCGCCGACCGGGACATTAAAAGTCCTGTCAGCACTGCTGCCCAGCTAAGGCAGGCTAGTGCCTACCTTTTCCAACACTGCGCTGTGCCCCAGAAACGGCCAGCTGGTTGCACACCTCTTCCTAGGAGCAAGACCTGCTGCTGGGTGCTTCCGGGACACAACGCGGTCCGCAGTGCACCCTGGTTGTGTTGCTTGCGGTAAATCCGTGCCTGCGCCCCAATCCCCTGCCCCAGCCTTGAGCCCCCCAACCCAGAGCCCCTCCTGCACCCCAAACACTCCAAACGCAGGGCCCCTCCTGCACCCCTCATCCCCAGCCCAGAGCCCTGACCCCTTCCTGCACCCCAACCCCCTGCTCCAGCCCAGACCCCCCTCCCACACTCTGGACCCCTCACCCTCATACTCCAAACCTCTGTCCCAGCCCTCATCCCCAACTCCACTGGGTTATGGGCACCACCAATTTTCTTCAACAAGGTCCCCAGAAAAAAAAAATTGAAAACACTGACCTAATGGGATGTCATTATCCCTCTTCAAAGGGAATACGTGACCTGATATTTAATGTTTAAGAGGAAACTACTTATCCTTAGCCTTTTTTTCTGTTGGCAATTTAGCTTTCAAAAAGGGAAAAGATCCAGGTTTGTTTTTTTTCTTAACTGCTATTACTGAGCACTAAATCATTTTCTGCCTATGCTATTATCAGTATATGCTGACAACTTTGATTATGCTTAAGGCAGAACAGAATCCAACTTGTTCTTGCATAATGATTTTGGTTCTGATAAGTTTAATGTGTTAATCAGTACAGTAAGATGCCACTTTTATAGTTCTTGTAAGCACACACACACTTGCGAGGTAAGCCTGATAGCAATATAGCACTATTTCATCCACCACCATACATTCTTCCACTTATTTAAAATGAGCAAGTTTTGTTGTACATGACAGCATCTCTTCTATGCCATTCCTGCTGTTCCAAAGAAGTAAGAGTTCCAAAACAAAGTTGCATTTATTCAGACACCAACAAGGCACAACAGTGTTCATCTGAATTGTAGGACCAGATTTGGGATGGGGTTTATTTTGCCCTCTGCTACCACCAGCAGAAGACACAATTGCTAAGAGGATCTATTGTCACCAAAAGGAAAAAATAAGTTTCCTTCCACTGGAGCCTGCAGCGTTTCATGTAGCGAAGGGATTCTGTCCCCACCCCCTCTCCCACCAGTACCAACACCCAGGTGAGCAGACTGAAGTTTTGAGCAGAAGAGAGTCACCCCTTTGTCATCAAAGTCCTTGGTTCCTGGTTAGAACTTGCTGAAATACTCAGTCAGTGCATCTAGAAGTTCTTGCTTCTTCCCACCACCTTTCAGCCCATAAACCCTGCATGCTTCCTTCAGAACAGGCACGGTGAATTTGCCCAGAGTGCCCTTCTGTACATGGCTCCTAAGCTCATCCTTGGAGACTTCCATCTTGGGCTTCTTCTCTGTTTGGCCAGCACCTTCTCCTATTAGAAAAAGAAATTTGGACCACAACATTAAAAGAACTGTATGTATAGGGAAAACACTGCAACACTTAATATGCCAGTCTAGTAACCAATAAGTAAGCAGTGGCTTAATAGCTATGTATAGATATGTGGCAAATTTCTAGATTCTGCATTTCATCTTTGAAGCAGCTGTATTGGTGAGTGATCAGAGGAGATCTAATAACCAATGTCAGTTTGGTTTATTGGGATGGTACAGGAAAAAAGGTTCTATTACAATACCAGTCTCTGAAGAGCAGTCCCATGCAGGGATATTATATTCACCTTATGCAGAAGGTGTGCTCTTCAAGTTACACATTTCAGCCAGTATTATTTATATGATTTTTACAAGTTACACATTTCTTTATATGTCACTAAAATCCAACCCATCAGTTTGTTTCAGGTCCCTAGCTTGTTTTTCTGTTCCTCCCTTATCTTTGTTTTGAATACCAGCATTCCAGGTACTGATCTGGGAAGGTACTTCTCTAGTTGGTACTAAGAGAGAACAAATTTCCTATCTGATTGTGCCAAATGCTTACTTCAGCAAATTCAAGGAGATATAGGATACTTAGCATAAGTGAACAGAATTAGGGCATTGGCCAGTTTAGGCTACATCACTGTTACAATATTTGTGCTTAATATTACTGGTGCTTAATGCATATTTAATACATACATATTTATATGCTGTTGACTAATATATCCTGGCTGGAACAGTTTGTGGCTTAATGGGAAAGATTCCATAACCGAATGACACTATGGGGGATTTTCACAGGGACAGCACAGCAGAATATAAAGTCCCAACATGGAATTTGGCTAGGACACCCTTGTTAACACCCCACTCTTACAAAAAGTCCCATGGAATCTTAATTACAATTGTGGTGTACAGCTAAGTTCATAGTGGAACACTGCATCGTTACTTTGAGGGAAGAAATCGCCTACTACAGCCTTACAAAAAAAATTTAGCAGCCCAGGCAGTCTTATTCATGATACGGGTAAATGAAAATAATAATAATAATAATGATTTTGTTGGCCTGTCTCAAAAAAAAAAAATCACCTCAAGCTAAATGAGCAAAAACCTTTAAAGGTTGCTCTATTTATTGACCCACATTACTTCCTGCTGCAAGCTGGGTTTTCCTTCAGAGATCTCCCATTCAAGAAATGATCCAATTTGACCAAACACTATTTCAGCTTGAGAGTTCTAATGAGGTCACAATCCCAGGTGGTATGACTCCATTTTGGTGTGAAGCCCATTGACAGTCTATCAGCGAGAGTGGTTTCATAACAGGTTTCTTTAAACCATGAGATAAACTGAAAAATGCAGACTTCTCAGCACACAGCTAATATGGACAGAATGCTGCATGTCACAACAGTGCAGGCTCCTCACCGCCACTCACCTTGTTTCCGCTTCACAGCTTTCCCCTCGGGATTGTAGTCAGGAGGGTAAACCAGCTGCTTAAACTGCTCCACCAGATCACCTAGTCTGTGGTTCATCGCCTCAACCTTGGGCTCTGACAGAAGAGAAATTCATACTCACAAAAACATAACCAAGCACAGGGAAACCTGTATGACTGAAAATGTCACCCCCATATTCCTGTGTACCGCAAGAGAGATTGTCCTCAGAATAACTATCATTCCAAAAGGCTTTGCAAAGATGAGAAATTAAATGCAAAAAGGTATGTTAATGCAATGGTAGTTACAAATTTTGAATGCACAAGAGTCAGGAAGTGAGTTTCTCGATGATACCATTAACTTATATTGTCCATGTGTAATGTCTTATTACTAATTAGACTTGTACATATACCTAAATAGGAAGGACAGACATGCTTATGCACAGACCAAATGGAAGAAAAAAATATAACAGCATGCTAGAGAAATAGGTATGCTGCAGCTTTTAATTCATCTCACTGTTATGTTAGGCTATCCCTATCTGTTTTTTATATTCACCTGTTGTCTTTTGTGTTAGACTGTAATCACTTTGGCGCAGAAATCATTTTTGCCGTGTGTATCCACTGTCTAACACAATGGGGTCCTGACTGTTGAATGGGATCCTTAGGCACTACCGCAATACAGATAATTTTAACACTTTTCCAGACATACAGAAAAACAGTGAAAAAAGTTACAGCTTTTCCTGGGAAAATTCTCACATATATGCTCTTACTGACCACAAGGTGGCATCATTCTGCCACTATAAATCCACTGGACAAGTCATTCATTCCATTAATTTATCAGAGTTAAATGCTAGCTAGACCTTTAAAGAAGGGAGTTTCAGGGAAAACAGCAGTTTTCCAGTAAGGAAACCTGTTCAATCTTCATTTCAAAAAGGTAAGTTATTCAGTCTCCTCTTTACTTTCTTTGGCCATGACTTTAAGACCTAATGAGGGATTTTTGGAGAAGAGAGTTGCTCCTGACATCTAGATACCTAGATTCAAAATCTAGGTTTAGGGCCAGTTTCTGCCTTCAGTAAGCACTTACAGCTTTCATTCACTTAAGTGAGAACTGCAGGTCTGTTCAAGGGCAGTATTTAGCTCTAAGTCACAAGTGACATGAGTTTCGTCTTAATTTAGTCCAAGTGGCCATTTGTACACTGCACAAAGTTAAACTGAAAGGGACATTTTATCAGGTACTTATTGGGGAGGAAGGAGTGTGCGGGAGGAAGAGAACTGAACCAGAATTACAAAATTAAAGAGACTGAAGTATGTTACTACCACCACACACTCTGAATTAAGTCCTAGCATTGCACAATGCTAACTGGTTTAAAAGCACAAGAAGTCCATTTCTGTTTTCTAGAAACACACCACCACCACCTAGAGTGAAAAAATCAAGTGGCCTCTACCCCCACCCTCTTTGCATCCACTCATCGTTCTCACGTGTCAGATCCTCAGCTTGTTCAGGCTCGATCAAGTCCAGTGCCAAAGCCTCCAAGTTCCTAAAATGCTGTTGCAGAACTGGATTCTCAAAGCTGTCGTTCCTGCCAACAAAACCCAGAAACATTCAACACACGTCAGGAGTAAGCTGAGCCCATAAATAGAACTACTGAGCCCCCAATTCAGAAGTCAATTCCCCATCCTCCACTGCACAATTAAGCATCTCCATCACCAGTGGTCCTTCGCTGAGGACTGGTTTTCTCTCAGATTTACTGCCTGCAGAAGTAGTCACCATGTCACTAGCTTAATAAACTGCCAACTTATTAATAAGCATGATGTGTATATGTGAAAGAAATGAAGATGGCATCAGCCCACACTTCAAAACCAGTTTTGCCCCTTTCCATGCAGCCAATATCTGAATACACATCCCCTTTAATGTGAGCATTATGAAGTTGATCCTCTTCAAGATGGAGAGGAATAACTCCCTTTAACAATTATTCTGTAGTACTTTTCATTTAAACATCCTAAAATGCTTGACTTACAGATAGATCAGACATGGATTCTCTCATGGTCACTGAAACATACTGCCTCTGGAACATGGTGTAATGGCCTGCTCTATGGGACATGTGTTAAAGGAGTCCCAGAATGTACTAGTACAACTGTTTAAGGCATGCTGTGTGGGGGTGGTGTCAAAATAGCTCCGCTACACATGTTAGTTTTTAGTTTATTAATATAGTGTCTTAGGCATAGCCCACTGCATGTGAATGTATGCCTTAAACTGCTGCAAGGACAAACAATGTAACAAACTAGTTCAGGCAATCAATCTCCCGGCAACAATCTCCTAGCTTAGTGCAAACACACCTAAGCAGAGTCCATTGGAGACCTATACCACAGCTAAATTTTCAATTAGCAGCTCAATTTTGGCCCCTTGAGGTAGGAGCTTTGGGGTAATTTCCAAATGTGAGATATTGCACCCTGGGATGGAATTAGGACTAATTCATCTTATCTAGACTTACACTGTACCCATCATTATGGTATCTGAACCAGTGCAGCTATACGTGTATTGGAGGTTTGACCAATGGGGCAGATATCACAGTGGATTGCACCAGATGAGAGCAGATCTTTAGGTCAGGTCTGGTTTAAGTTTTGCGGCCAACTATTATAATCAATACTCGGAAGCTGTCTGGCTTAGCTGTTGTATGTGGACACCATATTGTAAAAGTGCTGCATGATCAAAGCATTTAAAACAATGTCCTTGGAACACCAGACAGCCAAACAAATTCATTCAGAGTTAAGAAAAAGCACTCAAGTTGCATTATAAATTGCAGTTTCAGCCACCTAGTGCTTTGAAGTCTATGACTCTGTGTGCATACCACAGCTGCCGCTGAACACTGTACAATGCAGCAGGCGATAGCTTTGCGTTTTCATGCCCCGTGCCTCTGGCCTCCATTCACCTGTACTTGAACCGGAGCTTCTGGATTATTTCCTTCATTTTGTCCACCTGTTCGTCATTGGCTGGTACCTTTTCTGTAAAGTCAATTTTCCGTTTGTCATCTGCATAAGGCAGGAAAATGAGGTGGAAACCTAGACCAGAGAGAGACCAGAGAGCAGTTATCTGAAAGCCTGAACTCAGAACAGCATGTCAAGGGCAAGCCCAAAACGCTCTGCAGCTGGGTCGGCAGGAAAATTTATCTATGCTAGCCAGAGACTTATTGTATACAATCTGTCAATAATACACAATTAACTAGCATCTCTTCCCTTTTCATATATTTCTTAGGCAGTCTCTTTTCTGAAGAGCCAACATTATCTTCGGGGTATTCAAACAGCACACAGCACAGTGACGCCCCAATCCTGACTGGAGTCTCTGGCCACTACCATAATATAAATCAGTATCAATAATAATTAATGCTGCTGACTTTTGAGAGATACGATCTAAGTGCGTGAGCAGGAACTAAGGATTCTTGAGTTGTAATTCCATCGGACACTGATTCTCAGTGGAGTTGGGCAAGTCACCTGTCTTCTCCTGATGGAGTGATGCAGAAAACACTGATCCATCTCACAGTGGTGGTGTTGCTTCATGCATGTAGTGTGTGGTTCTATCCAATCTCTTCATAAGCATTAATTCCATTGTCGCATTATTTTTCTCCCCAAACTTCTCAACCCAGGGCTCTCCAATTATAAAAGCGAGGAAAAGCAGAAGGAAAATAATTTACCACTGCTCTTTCATAACACCTCCACTCAACTGGTACACAGTGACAATCAATAAATGAAAATCATCATCACTCACAACCTTCAGAAGAGACCAGGGACAGAACAAAATTCAAGGAGGCATAAGAGCGCTAGGTAACCAAGAGAGAGAGACATTTTTCCATTCTGATGTTGGCTACCTGAAGCAGTTAGCAAAGATGTGGGAGGGAAGGGAAACTGTTGCAGGCACATTGGACTTTCATGTTATTTTATCCTGGGCAAAACGGACACAAATGGAGGCTTTTAAAATATGTAGCAGGGCACAGTACACAGGTGCAACATGGCACAGCTAAACAAGGCCAATACCAGCCTTGCATCAGAAATCCATAGTAGCAGGCATTCATTTTAAATTGCCTCAACCGAAAAATTGTGGCAGACCTGTGCAAAGTAAATATTTCAGGTGAGCACCTGTGGCTAGAGACCAATGAGCTCCTTGTTCTGTGTCAGATTCCTGACATGCCCATCTCCTCTTTCTGCGAGTCACTTTCTCCCTAATCTTTATACTAGGCAGTATCTGGCAGGGATAGTGCATGTTCTCTAGCTGACAGCTTTTTTCATGCTGCAAGATGGAAAAAATGCAGTCTCTTCACATACCTGGAGGGGCTGTCTGCACTTTCTGTTCATCCAGCTCCTCTTCCTGTGGGACCAGGGCCACAAAATGGGGGGGAGTGTTCCGGCGGGGGGTGTACCTGCACAATGCCATCACCCCTTTGTCCAGGCACTTGGTCAGTAAGGCATTAAACAGAGTTGTACTCCCTGTGCAACAAAAGCCATACATCTGTCAGATTAAGAACCCTGCTCCCTCCTGGGACAGAGACACTTGACCCAAAGCATTACAGACCTTAGCATCTGCCATTTTTTGAATATACCTGCAATACTCCAGATGGAGGCCAGAAGAGGAGGCAGAAAAATAACGTTAACAGGGCAAAACTCTGAGATGACAACATGGTCTCACCTGAACAGAAGAGCAAGAGAATGCTGGTGATTGCTGGACTCACCAACATTTGCAACAGGAGATGGGGAAGAGAACGGAAGGAGATATCTGGCAAAGCCCCCGTTCAATTTGGATATATACAGTGACACTCTCTTGGAGGCCTAGCAGTGGTAGACGCAAGGCCCTCACTGCAGAGGCAGGGTACTAAGAATCTAGGTTGCAAAAACTCCATCCTCTTTCCAGACCAAACATTAGCTTTTATTTTCACCAGACACCTAACTCAGACTATGTAGTCAAGAGTCATGCAGGTGCTGTTCTGCTGGACCTAAATGGACCATAAGGCGTTAAACAAGTTAGCTAAATATCCACCTCAACAGCCCAAAACTCAAGGGAGTATGCCTTACATCCCATACCAGGAGCATTGTCTCAGATGCTGAGGGAGAAGGGCACCCTGTCCCACCAGAGCTCTTTTTAGTTGATGGCCTACTCTGTAGGTGAGAGAACTATTAACTACTTCACCTTAAGCACTGTTCACTTACAAGTTACAGTATTGCCTCCCCACCCCAACTACACACATAACATGGTGACGGAAAGAAAAAAGGCCCAGGTTCCAGCCCCTACAGTTACATCTGCTTATACAATAACCCAGAACCCCCAAATGCTAATGCATACATCCCTCCTTGGCATTGCCTTTGTCCTGCTTAGCTGATATAATTGCCACCTTGGAATCTAGATTTCCTACCCATGACCCCAGAGCTCTCTATTCTGGTCCCTGCCTTCCAATATATCTCAGGTTTCAAATACAGACACTACTATGAATGACAAAAGCAAACCTTTTGGGGGCACATTTGATCAGCTGCTTGTAGGTTGGAAATAGAACCCAGAACAGGTTCAGAAGCATAGTGGGGAAGGAAGAGAACATTAGCTGTGACTGGGGGAGCAGAGAGTGGCAGTTAAACCCACATTATTGCTCTTAAGATTTGGTACAGTAAGTCCTCACTTAATGTCATCCGGTTTGACGTTAAGTTGTTGATCAATTAGAGAACATGCTCGTTTAAAGTTGCGCAATGCTCCCTTCTAACGTTGTTTGGCAGCCGCCTGCTTTGTCCACTGCTTGCAGAAAGAGCAGCCCATTGGAGCTAGCTGGTGGGGGCTTGGAACCAGGGTGGGCAAGCAGCCTCCCTATCAGCTCCCCTAAGTTCTCTGTGCGGCAGCCGCCCAGCAGGCTATTGATTGCCGGGCGCTTCAGCTGTCCCTCCCCCCACTGCCGTGTGCTGCTCCTGCCCTCTGCCTTGGATCTGCTCCCAGGAGCCTCCTGCTTGTTGTGGAAGGGGGGGAGGGAGGAGGAAGAGAGGTGCTAATGTCTGGGTGTCCCCCTACCCCCACTCCTGTACCTCATCTCCACAGACGGGGGGGTAGACGTGATAGGGCTCAGGACGGAGGGAGCTTGCTGGCAGCAGCTGCTGTCTCAACTTGCTGATATACTTAAAAAGGCAGTGTACTTAGAGTGGGGTCAGTGTACTTAAAGGGGCAATGAGCACATCTCTCTCACACACAGTGTCTCTCTCTCTCTCACACACACACACACGGTGTGTGTCTCCTCCCTCCATTTGTGCTGTCTTGTAGAGTGAGGGGCTACATTAACAACATGTTAACTCTTGAGGGCTCAGCCAAGTGCTAGTTCATCATTTAGCAGTAAGACATTCCCTGGGAAATATTCCACTGTCTTCCTCCACCACGTCAACCAAGCTTCACAATCATCATTGCTGTGTACAGTATTATATTTTTGTTTAAAAGTTAGAGAGAGAGAGAGAGTTTTGTCTGGCAAAAAAAATTTCCCTGGAACTTAGCCCCTCCATTTACATTAATTCTTATGGGGAAATTGGATTGGCTTAGCATCATTTTGCTTAAAGTGGCATTTTTCAGGAACAGAACTACAACATTAAGCAAGGAGTTGCTGTACTGGGCAAGGGAGCAAACTACACTCTGTCCTATGTCCCTCTTAAATGATAGCTCTGTTCCACTCTTCTGTCAATTAGTTTGCTGTTGCACTGCCAGGTGGTCAGTCTCTCCCAGTTTTGCTTACCACTAATGAAGGACTCTTCAGGATAGATGAACTGGGAGGGCTTGATGTAATGGTGCTGTTTCAGCATCACCAATGGTTTAAAGCCAATCAGAACCAAACCTGGGGAATCAAATCGCTTTGCTTCTTCTACCTCCTCTTTCTCCAGTACAATCTGACGGTTCCCATAGGTCTAACAAATAGAAGAAAAAAGACAATTATGAGAATGGAGAGGTCACCCATTCAGCAGAGAGGGCATAAGCAGAATGGATTCCATTGTCCCTATGATGAAACATATGGGGGAGTGGCAAAAAGAGGACTGTGGGACTGGGGAAGATGATTAGATTACCCACCGAAGATATTTTCCAGCTCAAAGGAAAGATCTGTGAGATGTATTTCCATGCTGGCATGAGGAGAAACCAGCTCACTGCTGGTTAAAGCAAAATCCAAATTGGTTTCACACACAGGATAGAACAAATCAAATAAATTCAACGTTGACAAAGCCAGCAGTTTAAAAGGACTGATAGCCAGTCTACGTAAAGAGCAGTCTTGCTACTGCCCATAATGGAACATCTCTCATGCGCCTTTCGATTTCTCTAATCCCAGGTTTTTAATCAGCCATTCAGACAATTTAATTTTTATCTATTCATCACCAGTCCCCCTCAGACACACTTTGGATCCCTTTGCACTAGTTTCCATGGTACTCCATGGCATTCAGTGTAGGACCTGGCAGGATGGTTTATGGAGGAAGTTTGGGCGTGAATGACTAAGAAAATCTGCTTCAGCAAATTCCCAGTAATGGGAGTGTGCTCACAACCCTCGCTTCTAAGCGGACATCTGCTAGCAACCTGGGGGTTGAAAGTACTGCTCTGTTTCATAGATCTGATTAGAACAGTATTTAATCTCCGTACTTTCATCCAGTCTACAAAAGGTCTGACAGGAGAAATGTTTGGATTTTAGCCTTGTGCTTCTCCCAAACACCTTCTGCTCTGAGAAATTGGTGTGTCGAATGACAATAAAATCCAACATCTTCAGCTAAAAGAAGGATGGACACAAAATAACTTTATAGTCCTATAACTCCTTCCATCCCGGAGCCTCAAAGTATTTTGCAGACCGTATATAGGAATCACTTATCCAGCCCTGAAATACAGCTACACCTGAGCATGGTGTACCATGCAGTACTACATGGCGGCAGGAAGAGTGAAGAATAAAGAGGGAATTTTAGGGATGCAGAGTGCAATTACCCAGGTTGGAAGTTAACTTAGACATTGGGATTCATACCCCTGACCTTATGGTAATTAATGATTCCATGATATTCTTTATAAGTGGTCAAAACCTCTGTGTTTAGATCATCAAGAAATGGCACCAGCAACAAAACAAGGGCTGCTAGTGTCATGTTTTCAGGATGATACAATTCTGATTCCGAAAGGACAGCACACCCTATAAAGCCCCAGCCTCACTTCCACTAATAGCTGTTTTCTCCCTTGAAAGCCTCACCCAAGCAATGACCCACTCAAATTCTGCTTAACTTATGAATGGGACAAAGACCCCTAAGAGGACAGAGGTGCAAACAGTACGAACAAGTGGTACTGTGCCTTTCTGCACATCATCTTAAAAGGCCAACAGAAAAATAAGCAGCAGGTTTATTCAGATGCTCAATGTCCTTGCAGGTCCCCCAGCACCAGGAAGAACAAGTGCGTAGGGAGTGCATTACCTGAGCCTTCTTGGTATCACTAGGTAGAAGCAAGCTGCCTGTCTCTCGATTAAATGTCCGTGTCTTTGTTTTCACAGGCTCATTGGTTTCCCGATAAAGTTTCACTGGAGATGGTTTGCAAGCTTTCTGGACCAGGTTGTAAACACCTACAGTGAGGGACAGGTCTTTGCCCAGATGGAAGTTTAACCTGGGTGGAAATAACAGACAGACTTCAAATTTCTAAATGGACACTTTTCATAAAGAAAGTCTCTCACATGACAGTCTATTCCCCCAGGTTTGCCTTTATTTACTTTCCAGCACCACCTGCATCTCTGAAACGGAAATATTACTTACCTTGCAATTCTGCTTCTCTAAAGATATTGTGCAGGATTCTCAGGCCTGGGTCATAGGTCTTTAACACAAACCACTTAGCAGAACTCACAGGTTCTCCATTCTTTTTACCCTTGAAGGCAGTTACAGTGAGGTAGAGCACAAGGCAGACCCACTACTGACAACTGTGCACCGCTCTCATGCTCAATGTAAATGCTGCTCTTTGACCTCTTCGCCAGCTCCTTTGAGCGAACAGGAGGCAAAGCTCACAGAAAAAGCCGATTAAAGACAATGCAATAGCAAAAACATGCCTCTGAGGGGAAAAGAAACAAGGCTTGAGAGAGATGGTAACCTACAAACTGAGTATAACAGTGAGAGGGTGAAACAAAGCATTTCCCTTCCTCTAAAGATAATGTCAGTATAGGATTCTCACTCCACAAGAGTTAAAGAGCTTGAGGGATGTCCCCAAAGGAGGGCAATAAAGTGTTGCTGAAACTAGCAGCAACAAAGTCAATGCCAACAGTGTGAATAAGGAAGGAGGTGTTATATAAAATATATATATATAAATTATATCCTTCCTTATTCACACTGTTGCCATTGACCTTATTGCTGTTAGCATTAACGCTACAAAGGAGTAACATACCTTGTCCAAGTACTATGTCAGAGGTTCCAGTCTGCAAAAAGGAATAGCAATCAGTGAGAAAAGCCCACACAAAACCTGGCCACCTGAAAATCTGGGACGACATCCTAAGAAGGGACTCTCTCCTGTTCCTGAACCCAAGCAATAATGCTTTAAAATTGCACGGAGAGATGACCATTTGTTTGCTTTGCAGACATCTGTGACTGAACCTTGAGGTTGGTTATGGCTGGAAACTTCCCTCAAATTGAGTGAGAGCCTTGGCTGGGTTGAAACTAGAAGTCTCTGTCAAGTCATGAAATGCAGACATCCAGTTAGACATGGTCTTTTCAGGTACAACACTGCTGATCAAACTAGTGCTAAACAAACAAACAAAAAAAAAACAACACCACACATACCACAAGAAGTTGGGTAAAATTTCTAACCGTTTCAGTCTGCTCCATACAGAACCTCCAGGGACGTTTTGACATCTAGCATATGGTGAAAGGCCTCCCCAGACAGGCACACAGTCTGGGGGAAAATGTTGGCAGAAGGATAGGTAGAAGTCTACCATCACCTTGAAGAGGAAGCTCGGATGAGTCTGCAGCATTAACTTATCCTTATAAAACATGGCATAAGAAGAATCAATCACTAGGCCCTTGAACTCACTCTGAGCTGAAATCATTGCCACCATGAAAATAAACTTCCTGTAAGAAACAAACTCTCACAAACTGGATGGTTCAGAAGGAATTTTCAGCAGCTTTGACAAGAGCACATTAATATCCCATAACACTTTTTAAATGCGAGTTTTCAAATGTGTTAATCCCCATAAGAACCAGAAAACAAGAGCCTGCAAAGACTAATGCAGGTGTGACAAGCTGAAATAGCTACCAAACATGCTGGAATGCAGTATGCTAAACTCAGACAGGTGAAGACAGTCAAGCAGTTGTGCAAAAGCACACTTCAGCCTGACTTTACCACAAATATTAACATTTTCTGGTTTGAGTTGTAGATTTTTTTCCAGTAGATGATTTCTGAGATGCCTGGAGGACATGAGTCCCATACTCAGACTACCATGTCAAGAAAAGGGCTCTGGGGTCAGGATGGAGCAAGGATGATTTCAGGCCACTCTCAGAATAGGCGAAGGCATGTGATGGCTAGAAGGGGCCTAGTTCACATTCTATTTTCTACTAGTGCGATCCTCAAGGATCTACGAGCTAGGAGAGTTCCATTAGTCTTGTGCTAGAGAGTTATGGCCCAGGAGTGAAAATACTGCTCAAATGGTGTCTTTACAGAACAATCCTTCCACATGAAGAAGGCTGGACGTAACCCCTTCCAGAGGCTGCTGATGCTATTTCAAAATCAGTTTGCATCCGACAAAGTGGGTATTCACCCACGAAAGCTCAAGCTCTAAAACGTCTGTTAGTCTATAAGGTGCCACAGGATTCTTTGCTGCTATTTCAAAATGTTGACATGTGGTACGCACCTGGACAAAGCACGCTTCTTTGTCTCCTTTGCTCGCACTTTCTTCATGAGATCTTCCAGCTTGCTTGAGGCATCAGTATGGACCCCAAGGTCTTCGTCCTCTGCTGTGTTTATGATGTCCCTGTAGAACAAGGAGATATCGAACCCCCCAGGCTTCTTCAGGTGCATCAAGTCAAGGACGATACCTGGGGGCAAGGTAGAAATGTGGGGAGGATCATACAAATTGATTTCTACTTATATTGGCATGTTCATACAATACTCAGATATTCCTTTAAATAGGAAAGGAAGTTGAAATGGACAGTCGTCCAAGAACAAGGAGCTGTCCTTTTGTTAAGAATTTTTCTTTTTTGGTAAGTGTTGGTTCTTGTAAGAAAGTAATTAATGAGAACTAGCCTGGTAGTTCTTTGCATCTAGTCAAGCAATGCAGCAGAGGGACCATGCTCAACTCCTACCTGGGAGGGAGTGACCCACTGTGGCCAATGCTCAAAGCAGCACTGACAGGCTCCCGAAGAAACTGCATCCACCCCATTCTTGTCCACAGGGAGAGGAGAGGAAGAGAAGATGGAAGATTAGAGAATCCCCCACAAAATTCTCTTTTGCCAGGTATAAGGGATAATGTCTTAAGGATGCTTGACTACCCTTAGGCTCTAGCACGCCAACTGAATTCTAAAGGAATTGGCTGTCTCAACCACTTGCTATGACTACTGCAACATCCTCCTTTCTGGCCTCCAAACATATTGCTTTCCTTCAATTCATGTAAAATACAGCTGTAACTGAAGGCAATTTCTGCAATACCCTTGAAAAACATTACTGAATTAAGTTAAAGTATCTCTGGAGTCCATTGTATTAAATACAAAGGTGATGTGTTATTATTGGCTTAGATTGTACGTAACCTGTCTGGAGGGGGAGAGGGAAGGGAAGAGATGTGATGTGAACCCTAGAAAGTGTTGTGAATGTCAAAGGACTATATTCAACAATGTGCCAGACAAGAATGGACTTTGGAGACTAAGTGTCAAGTGATTTGCTTGGGGAAATCTCTAGAGGGAAGGTGAATGCAAATTCCAACTTCCAATTACGCAAAAATACAGCTTTTTCAAGCTATGGCTTGAGGAGGGAACCATTGTCTACTGATTATCTCTTCCCAGAATCTCAAGATCAAAGGCCCAAGCTGTATAAAGGAAAGACTGCACTATTCATGGGTGTGCTAGTTCTGAGCTAAGTCTGCTGTGAACCGGTAGCCACAGAAAAACCCCTTTGCAGAGTTTTTAAGATGGATTCCTATCAGAGTCCTAGCTAGAGCTGGGGGGTGATCTCTTGTAAACTTATTAGAATGTACGTAGATTTTATTGTTTTTAATACAATTTTCTCTGTAATGCTTTCGCCTTAAGAAAAAATATGTTTGCTTAGAAAAAGCTGTGTGCTAACTTGTGACTGCTGGCAACTACAGCTGTTCATAGCCTCTGGTGAGAAAGCAAAGCACAAACACTGGCCTGTTTATGCACTCTAGCTTGCTGGGGATATTGCAGTATAAGCAGGGAACTGTGCAGGCTAAAAAAGACCCAGTCAGAAGGGAGAGAGATGTGGGTCTTCACCAAAGAGAGGTGATGGCTCAGGAGCCTAGAATGTGTGCCATTGCTGAACCACAGAGAGGGAAACAGATGCAGTTGCTAAAGTAATCCTCTTTGCCTGTCAATTTGATCATGTCACTCCATTCCTGTAAGAGCAGGGAAACAAGTAAGTATGAAGGGGGTTTAATTTCTATGGTCCCTTCAATCCCTGACCACAAGCCAAGACAAACAAAAGGGGCTTAATTAGTGCCTATTAACCACAAAAAACTGGACTGAGAGCCTCTAATTTAGCAAGGATTTTTACGTTTTGATTCAAATATTTTGAAGAATTGTCTCCAGAAAAGTAGCAGCCCAAAGCCCAGTTTACTCCTAGGCAATTCCCCAAGTCTGATCACATCATTCACTTTCCTCCAAGATTGCACAAAGCAGTTACTTGGTGTCTGCTGCAGGGAAACATCACTTACTCTTCATTAGGCTCAATTTCTAAATTAAAGGTGAAAATGCTCACCTGTGTCTCGAAGGTCAGCAGCTTTGGTCCTCGCCAGCTTAGCTTTAGTGCTGTCATGTCCATGAGGGTTGTCTTCATTGGTGAACAGCATGATTCTCTTGTGGCTCATTTTGAGCTGGACATCACTGAAGAGATTACAGCAGGCCCAGAGTGCCTCGCCCAGTGAGTAGTCAGCATTATGGCCAAATGACTCACGAAAGAGTGCTTTTCCCTGATCTCCCTTGTACTTATCCAACTCTAGCACTCTTTTGGCACCTAGATGGAAAGACAGCAAGGGCATTACTGGTTCTAGTTCACACATAAAAGCCAAAACCTGCTGACCATTTTTCCAGCCAGAGAAAACACATCGCTCCGTACAGCTGATGTTTGTCTAACATTTCACAGCATCTCCACAACATGGCCCTTCCAGCAGATGGGTAGGAAAAGTGTTCAGTGTCTTAGGGTATGTCTCCATAGCAACTGAAAAGCATGCTGCCAAACAGGAGTAGACATATACACATTAGCTCTGCTCAAGTTAGTGCCTAAAAATAACAGTGTGGCCACAGCAGCACAGGCAGTAGCTTGGGATAGCCACCCACATACATATGAGGAGGATCGGGCGGAATTCTAAATGGGCAATTAGCCACGTAGCTAGCCCAAGCTGCTGCAGACATACCGCTATTTTTAGGCATTAAGTCAAGCACAGCTGGCACATATATGTCTATCTGTGCTGGGAATTACACCTCCGACCTGTTGTGTACACACATCCTTAGGTGTATGGACCCACCGATAACCATCCTCGTTTTTCAAACTATGGACTTGCTCAAGTTGACTAATAGCTCCCTTTCTGCTTGTCTAGTGCCAGCTTCTCTCTCTCGCTTCAAAATCTTGCCAGTGATAGTGGAAGAAACTTTTACTCTGCAAGCACTGCTATTTGATCAGCTTTTTCGTATCTTGCTCTCTCACTGGATTCTCCATCTCTTAAGATCTCACCTGAAAAGGGATCCTATTCACTAATTTCCTACCCCCTCTGTTATTTAACTGCATACAGTTTTAGAATTAGTGTTCTGAGAGAAGATGCTATACAAGAAGAACTAAACCCTTCCCCCTCCAGGGTACACTGTATCCTCCAGCAGGCAGGAGTCTTTCCCCAATTCTTTTCCCCATTAACAGCCCATACCTTTCAGCTGCACCTTTGGGCCAAAAGAACAATAGCCCCCTCTGGCTCTGGAGGTGTGATTATTAGAGGTTGGTAGGCAGAACTTCCGCCATGATGCACTTTGCTTATAAGATGTGCTGCCAAGAAGCAGTTTGGGAATCAGACTTCAGACACACTCCTACCCTGCCAATACAGTAGCTAAAACAGAGCTGGCCTTCTTTCTCCATACAACATCCCATTCTCCTAAAAGTACTTCAGCATGAAGGCTAAGAAGTCTCAATGAGAAAGAAAAGTTAACAGTCCAAGTCCTTTGGAGAAACATCTGCTTGTTCTCCCACTCCTATTTACTGAATATTCCCACTAGATACAAAGCAATAGCTTTTAGATAAAATGCCACTTTGCCATGAAGATGTGCGTGCTTGGTTCTATTAACATCACTCTGGCTGGAAGCACTCACCTTCTATTTCCTGCCCTTTCCTCAAACAAGGAAATTACAATATTATCTATCTTATCTCTCTCCCCCTCTCTCTCTCTCTCTCTCTCCAGAGCCTCCCACATCTCACTCTGCTTCCTACATTTATCACAGTAACCTTACTCCTGCTGTTGGTTCTCAACCAGAGTTACTGTGCTGCGAACATTATTATTATGGACGTCTGAGACAGAATACCACTAGCAGGTCATCCTGTCCATCTCCTGTTGCAAATCAGTGTTTTATTTCCTTTATGTGTGGGGTTCCATATCTTTCTGTACTTTAACACAAGGCCCCATTTTATGGCCACTGCCCCCTTTAATTAAAGAGGACTTCTAGCACATACATGGTAAATTCAACAGTATAGCAGGTGCCTGACAAGCTTTCAAGAGTCTGGATGGGACTCTTGAAAGCCTGTCAGACACCTGCTGTACTGCTAAATGTACCATGTATGTGCTAGAAGTCCTCTTTAATTAAAGGGGGCAGTGGCCATAAAACGGGGCCTTGTGTTAAAGTACAGAAAGATATGGAACCCCACACATAAAGGAAATAAAACACTGATAGTGTGTGTTCTTTACCTGATTCAATAAGGAAACTCTAAGCAGGGAAGTTGCTACACCTATCAAAAATCCCAGCACAGAAAAACAAATTAAAATGCTACAATAACAGGCTTCTCTCTCCAAAGGGGACAAAAGGTGATAAAAGCATTGTACAAACTTCCCCATTTCCTCTTAAGCCTTATATGCCTATTATCTCTTACCTGGATTGTCCAGCTCCTGAAGAACATACACATGTTTGAAATCCACAGAATTCTTGTGTTTCTCAGTGCCATAAAACACAACACTCAAGAGGTCCCTGTCACTACTAATTATCTTGTTGGTGTACACATTCCGGATGCACTGAAAAGAGAAAAAAGCAGAATCAGTGAAAAAGAAGGGAGAAAGTTAGCTGAAAAACATGGTGCTAGAGTTCTACTTTTGGCAATCAGCCCTTCATAATGGCAATGCCAAGGGCTGCCACAATGTCTTGAGCCACATTTCATAACAAGTTAGGTACGAGATGTTTATGATTACATTTGAACATTAAGCACTTTTCATTATAACACATTTTCTACAGAAGAGGACAAGAGAAACACTTCCTAGAGATACTACTCTATAATACAAATTTATTCCTCATTTTGTAAACACAATTGTAGTAAGATGAGGCCCTGAAACAAACTCTTGTGTCAGAGGTCCAGTCTGAGGCCTGAAGCCTGAACTAAAGTACTTCCAGGCATTGCTAAGCAAGAGCTGGGCTGTGAGCCAGAGGCAGGCCCCACTCACAGAAGTTGGTGAGAAGAGGGTTGCTAGAAGCAGGTGCATCCACACATAAGGGCTAATAAGAGGAACTTGTGCCATCTTGGCACCAGAACACTCCACAGAGATAACGAGGAACAGGCCGGTGCCTCTTAAAGACAGGGTCAAAAGGACAGCATGATGGATAGATCTGTTTGAAACAACATGATCAAAGGAGGAGACAGCACCCTAATGAGCCAAGGGGCTGTACTTCAATACATCAGTAGGGACAAGTAATCTGTCCTATAACTGTATAAAAGTCAGTCCCGGAGTGCACATCTTTGTCTGGCCTAGGGGGCAGTGGAAAGTCCCGCCACTGACTGAGCCGGTCCATTGCCAGGGGGCACAAATTCGTGGTATGTATTGTAAAGTCTACGGGAAATTATTACTGTGCTTCATTTGACAATAAACCTGGCTCGGGTTCCTTCATACCTTACTAGAGTCTGTGGTCTTTGGGGGTTCTCTTGGGTTTGCTGTGTCAGCTATCTGTGCAGAACTGGGGCAAGCACACAGAGGGAACACGCAGGCAGCCGACTGTTATCATCCTCGAACAAGAGCAGAGCACCACACCGGTAGCTACTGACAACAACAATCACCACCAAAATTTCTGGGTTTGACTACAGATTAGGGATGCAAATATCGTTTAAATAGTTAACCGTTTAAACTAAATATTTTTTAATTGTTTAAATGGTTAACTGATTAAAGGGCTGCCCCAGTTAGGGCTAAGACTAATGATTACCAGTTAACCGGTTAACATTTTACTTCACTACTACAGATCAGACCTCTCCAGTCCACAACCACTGCTATTGCTGCAGAATGATTTCTGATTTTCACACCAGAGATATAGTGCTCTGATATCATGGCGATGAGAAATACATAATTAGATAAGGCAGTCAACTACCTACTTTAGCTATATTATAGTGGATAAGAAATCTGTATATAGGCAACCCGTGAAGCATGTTGAGATCTTTCAGTGTACAAGATAGAGATTAATAATGACCTAACACATGATCTTACCTGAATTGTCATATCAAAAGGAGTCCACTCGTCATCATCATAATATTCAAACATGGCCTTGGAAGCATCAACTAAAAAAATCAGGCTGTCTCGACCTGCATACTTATATTCCCCTGAAAAAAAAAATAGTATAGTCTTATAATTGGCTGTATCTTTTTTCCCCCCACTTAATGCACCCACCCATGTTATTTGTGCTTTGTAATATAAGCAAATGTAGGGAGTGGCTTGAGTAGCCAAAATGCATCCACAGGAGATTATTTACAATACAGAGGCTTGAAAGAACAAAAATAAAAGCACCTAAGGAGATCCTCAGAAATATGTCTGGAGCAGAGGACCTCATGCTAAGGGGAAGAAAGCAGGCACTCAGGATCACAAGCACAGAACACTTTTTGGTTAAAGGTCAACTTCTTACCACCAGTTTCAACTTCTTCAGGATATTCTTCCTCTTCCTCATCCTCCTCATTTTTGTAGTAAGACATCCACTCTGACATGGCTGCCACTGTTTGCTAAAAAGAGCAGATGAGGCAAGTGTTTGAACTGACCTTCAGTCTGAAGACCTCCAAATAACTGGTCACATGGTTTGGGCACTTCTTTTCAGTTGCTAAGGTCTAGTCCAACTTACAAATTAGATCAACCTAGCTACATTGCTGGGGAAAATGTAATGCCCTAAGCACGGTAGTTAGGGAGGCCTAACCCCCAATGTAGATACAGCTAAGGCTTGAGCTACACTACAGAGTTAGGCAGCTTACATCAACCTGTCTACACTACAACACTGCTCCCATCAATGTAACTCACCCATTACACCAACCTAATAACTCCGCGACAAGCACAGCGCTGTCAATATAGTTAGGGTGACAGTGTAGACATGGGTGTCAGGCCCGTGTGGGGCTCACAGCGCCCCACACAGTGAAGTCAGTGGAAGCGCACCGCCAACAGAGGCAGCGTAGCGCAGCCACGAACCCCCGGAGTAATTACTGCAGTGGCTGTACCGTGACTTAAGTTCGGTCAACCTAAATGTGTCGTGTGGAATAGGGTGACCAGCTGTCCCGCTATTTGGGGCTTTGTCTTGTCTTACCCCCGACCCCCAGCCCGATATTTCACACTTGCTGTCTGGTCACCTTATGTGGGAAGCGCCTACGCCCCAGCAGCGCAGCCGCAGCCTAACCCACCAGAGACGCCCCCGAACGTTACTGCCACGCAAGTGATGGCCGAAGCCAACCGCGCGCGGGGCTGAGCGGGACGCGGCCTGCAGGCGGCGCGCGGGCTCCCAGGCCGCTGTCCACGCCAGGAGCGGTTGGAGAATCCCGGGCCGAGAGGGGGAGGGGAGCTGGGCCACGCGCCCCGCGTCCCGGCAGCCAGCAGGGGAGGGCGCGCGAAGCAGCGCTGGCGGGATAACGGCCTGGCTGGAATTGCTGCTACCGCCCCCCCCCTTGGCCTCGTGCCAGTGGAAGCGAACGGGACACGCCCCCTCTCACTGGTTTCCAGCCCGCCGCGAGCGCCTCGCGCGGGGCGCCGCAACAGAGCGAGCCCCGAGCTGCCCATCAGCCGCGACCCGCCCTCCGATCTCGGGCAAGGGCACGGCGGGTCCCTGCAGCGGCAGCAGGAGGCCGGACAGGACACCCGCCCCGGGGAGGTGGGGCGCGAGGCGGCGGGAACATCTGCGGCCAGCCATAGCTCAGCGCCGCCCTGGCACTGGGAGCCCGGGGGAGGGGGAATTCATGGGCACTGGGTGGAGGGCCGGCAGCCCCCTAAGTGGGGGGATCGGTAGAGAACAAGGCGGGGCCCCAACAGCCCCTAAGGCAGCTCGGCTCCGCGCGAAAAAGCTATTACCTGGGCCCGTAGCAACTCACCGAAACCGGAAACACCGCCCCCGGAAACAATCCCATCCAATCCTGCGAAAGTGGGTGTGGCCTGAGGGAAACCACGCCCCCACGCGCTTGTTTGCGAGGAAGCCACGCCCCTTACATTCTACCGCCTCTCTCGAGCCGGCAGCTCCGCTCCAGGTTACAGCCCCGCCCACTCATCGCCCGGAAAGCGCTACCTTCACGGGGCATCACCGCGTTCCAGCCAATAGCGGGGCCCAGCCTTAACCCCGCCCACAAGACGGAGTCCTGCTCGCTTACCTCATGTACCCCCTCCTCACGAAATAGCCCCTCCCCCCAGCAAAAGCCCCGCATCCTAACGGCATAGCCCCACCCCGCCCTAGCTGTAGCTCCGCCTCAGCAGCGGCGCCGGGTTCCATAGCGGCGCAGTGACAAGCCGCCCGGCCGGGCTATGGCTGTGGCGCATGCGCAGAGGGAGCATTCCCCATTCCGCCCCCTCTGTCACCTCACAGTTGGTGCCGCCGCCGCTGCTGTGGACCCAGAAGTAGCGGGGCCGGCCCGGGCTCTCCCTCCCCCCCCTCCCTCCGCTCGGCCGGCACCCGCCCGCCCGCCGTCCCCCGGGCAAAGAGCCTCCTAGTCCCTCTCAGGGCCCATATCCCCCCCCCGGGACCCTGTCCCCCCATGGAGCCGCCGCCCGCCCTGCACCCGGTGAAGCTCTATGTCTACGACCTGTCCAAGGGCATGGCCCGGCGCCTCAGCCCCCTCATGCTGGGTAAGGCCGGGGGCTGGCCCGGGGCAGGGTCGCTGGGGGGAGGGGGGTTGGGACGGGGCGGGGCCCGCGAGGCCGTGGGATGGGGGGAGCGCTAGGCCGGGCCGTCGTGCGGAGGATGGTCCCGGATCCTGCCCCCGGCGGCCCCTTTGGTCTCCCCCCTTTGCTGCCCTGGAGGCAAGTCACTCCTGGGAGTCGGACGCTGGGGCGGCTTCCCAAGGTGCAAAGTAACCTGTGTCCCGCCAGAGTGCTGGCAACTGCAGAGCCCCCCAGCAAACACACCCTGCGCCCCGAGGGGACAAAGGCTCCTTCGCAGTGATTGTGCCGTGTGGCCCTTTATCTAGGAGAAACGAGATTTTTCAAGGCAGCATGGATACATTTTTCCATTTGACACGGTACAGTACAGTTCACAGATGAGTGCAACACTGGTGATAAAATCACATTAGGGTGGGACGGATCCTGTTTTGAAATATGCTAGAATAGATCCCTGTTTCAAGCAGTTTATAGAGATCTGTGGTAGAAGTACTGAATGCTACCATGGGCAGCGATCCAGTGCCAAATGCTACACTATGTGACAGTTGTGCGTCTACAGAGCAATTCCTGGAAGTGTATGAATTTATTACCACTTTACAGATTTTTCACAAGAGATTAGATTTTTCTCTCCAAGATCTTAATGGGTGAACTTTATGAGTAAAGGAGGTGCAGGCCCTTTGCTAATTGTTTGAAATGCTCTATTACCAACTTTAATATGGCAGATTTAATCATAACTTGGCTGATGAGTGAGGTCAAACTTTTGGAAGGATTTTGTCCTGGATCAGATAGCTTGTAACCACCTTGCTGACACCCAAGATGCTGACACCCATCACTACTTTCTTCTGGGTATGGTGGATTTAGGGGCACTAGTAAAAATAAGTATTTCTTACATTCTGATATTTCCACACATATTTTATCTTCAGTTTTAAGACTAGCTATTATGCGGATTACTTTGTCCTTGTGGAATATGCCAAATGGTAGATCTATTACATGAGCTCTCCACTAAGAAATTTCTCTGTTTTAGGCACTGGTAATTAGACAAATTATTTTGAGGGCCAGAAAGCATTTCCTGGAAGGGTTTGAAAAGATGTACAGGGTGGGTATCTGGTACCAGGAAGGAACTGAACATTGTTTGGGATTATGGAACTGATGCTGTCTTTAGTAGTTTCTTCTCTGAAATTTCCATGTACTTTGAGGTTGCAAAAATACTTGTTGACCATGAGACAGAACTTTGAAGTATATTGACTTTCTATCCTGGTAGCAATCTATTTTAGGACCCTATACAATACAGCTGGATAAGATCTGTCAGGTGTCATAGCTCTGTATGAAGGGGGATTGTGTTTTATTCCTTTGTCTGAAACTTTTTAAAAAAAAAATGGGGCTATGGGAGATCATTTCAGTCTCCCCTGGGTATGAGTGGAAAACTGGTTCTTGACCATAATGACTTTCCTTATGAGAGAGACTGAATGAGGACAAAGCTTTTCACTCATTGCAATGTCACTCATCTCTAATAGGTTGATGCTGTACTGTGACTTGTGATAAGGCCATACCCCCTCGACTGTCTGTGGTGGATACTAGGCCATGTATCCTACCAATCTGGCTACAATAGTTTATGCATATCACTGTCAACTCTCTTACCAAGAACTTGTCCTTTGTCAACTGACTGATCAAAAGTTTGATGACTTTGAGGAATTGTGTCTCTTGTGTATGGTTTCTGAAGTGTGAAGTGGCCTTGTAGGAAGAGGAAGACCTGTACCTGTCTGCCCCATGTCAGACTAACAGTATATATCAGCCTTCCCAGCCACCTCAGTATCTGAGTAGATGGCCCTATGGACTGTGAACTGCTGGCAGTAACTTCATCTGTCTGAACTGAGAGAAAGATGTTGTGCTTTCCTGTGGCTTTTTAAAAATAAAAATGAAAGCCTGAATTATACTCAGCATAAAGGCCCATATATGCTAACAGTGAGTTTGAGAAGAAAACATTCCTGTTGAGACCCAAAGCGATTAATTCTGTGTATGACAGATAGACAGACAGAAGTAGCAGTTTTGAGAGGTGTGCATTCCGCTATCCCACCCCCTGCTGGATAATTTCAAAATAATTACACATACTTATTTCTCCCTTCAAGCTCTTTTCCATTGTACTGGCAAGGGTGTAACTTTCTCTTGTAATAGTTTTAGTGACTAAATTTTATTTTGGGCTAGAGGGGAAATATCAGTATGACTCTAAAGCCTGATTTACACACACATTTGCAATTATTTAACTAAATGTGAGAAAGTTTAACTAAATCAGCTTTAGCCATGCTTCTTCTGGAATAAGTGTCCATCCACAGGTTTGTACTGAAAACTAAACTAATGTTCTTTCACACCTTGTGTTATTACAATGCAAATTCATATGCAGACCGAACCAAAGCATTCTAGTTCTGGTATGACATAAGATTCCAGTCTTAGTATTTTGCTGCTTTATGAGTTCCTGAATGATACATTTAGCACTTATTCTTTATTTACTTTTTTCCTGAATGGTAGTAAGTATGCTATGATTTTTACAATACCCAATAATTGCAAAATAATGTACTTGAAAAACAGTTTATAGGAGTCTGCAGAAAGAAAAAGAAAATTACAAATTGGATCAGAGTCCACAGTTGTGTGGGAAATACTGATTGCTAGTGATAGTTAATAACCAGCTGAGATTGGGCAACTCGTCATGAGTTCCTGGAATAATGACCACTAGGCTTGCTTTGTCACAGTGACAAGGCAAACTTCAGAATATTTGGGATCATATGAATTTGGTGATTGGATTGTCCCAAAGATAGATCTTGGTTTTTATTCTTTGTGTGACAGTAAATCTCTAGTGTGGGCTCTCTATTGCCATATCTGGCCTCAGTGGTTTTCCACAGATCTCCCCAAAGTAGGTAGATGGGAAAAGTACCTTCTTTCCCCAAATACATCTCATTCCCTTTTAAGTGGCCACAAAGGCGGTTTGGCACTACTCCATAGATTGGCTTTATATGAGGATCTCATGCAGCCAATAGCTTGTTCCTTTTGGAGCCGAGAGCAGTTCAGATGTGAGACTCTTGAGCTTCATGGAATACAAAAATTAGACAGGGAAATAATGTATTAGATTATTTAGTTCTAAACCCTCATCATCCCTAGCCAGTCTAGGATTACTCCTTACAGTATCTTCTTCTTTGCTTTACTCAGTTTAGCTCTAACAATGTGATTCTTTCTTTAGTGTGATAATTCCTCATAATGCCACCTTCTTAAAATACAAATGCATTTAAAATAAAGATTGGAAAGGAAGGTGACAAATATAGGACCAAAAGGGTCTTAAAGGTGTTTTAGAGGAGGGAAAAAATGGAATGAGATGTGTATCAAAGGGAAGCAGTTTCCACATCATAGGACCCTCCACAGCAAGGCATAATTGCCTGCCAATTTCAGATAGGCTAGAGGAATCCTGAAGTAGTAATGGGTATTGTGTTAAAATGTGTCAGTACAAAGCTCAAGGATCAGTCCTCTCCCTCAAATACTTGTAAAGTTACCTTATAGAACTTTCTACAGTGATCATCACCACAGTAGCTGAATGCTGAACTTGGACAATTCTAGATTTCTATAGCATTGTCAAAAAAGATGTTATAGTGACTTAATCATGTCCTTTGGCCACATATAGTTTTCCTTCCATCCCCCTAATCCATTTTCTGGTGTTACTCTTCCGTGAATTTCCTTCCAGTCTACCAGACATCTTTCTGATATTGAGGTAGGCACTACTGAACACTGTAGTCTCTACTGCAACTAGGGATTATCACCTTCTTTGTCTGTGATGTCATATGTGTAATCCAAAACTGCAATGGCATTTATCTAACTTGCTCTACCTTTCACAGCCTTTGGGATGTGCTTTGACTACTTTAGCATGTCCAACTAAACTAGCTTTAAAACAGTAAAATAATAAATACACCTCTACCTAGATATAATTCTGTCCTTGGGAGCCAAAAAATCTTACCGCGTTATATGTGAAACCGCGTTATATTGAACTTGTTTTGATCCACCGGAGTGCGCAGCCCCGCCCCCACCCCCAGCACTGCTTTATATCCAAATTTATGTTATATCGGGTTGTGTTAGATCGGAGTAGAGGTGTATTCACCAATGGGAAAGCAGTGGAAGTTCCATTCTTAGGATGTTTGGTCTTATTCTTCCAGGAGGGGGTGGGGGCAAACGAGAACTGGAAGCTGATTGTGGACAAGCTACCCTAATATTAAGAGAGATTCATGGTGAGGATTAATGTACGCACCGCTGTGCGAATCAGTCAATCAATTAGGAATATATCAGTTGGAACAGCACTACCATCCTTCCCACCCCACTAGCCCATAAAGACTCTGAGAGCAGGGGATAACTGTTACCTGAATTATCGCCTGCCTTTTTTCTTCTATCCCCCATCCAGTGCCTCATGATTTAAATGAGAGAACAGGATGGTTCCAGAGCAAGACTGAATCAGCTTTGCCCCAAAGCATCTGCTAAAGAGGATTGGTTGAAAATGAAATACTCCACCCTTCCCCCATACACCCTATCTCTGCACACTCCCAGCCACCTCTGGGAATGAGATTCAGATGCAGACTCAGTGAAACTGCAGCACAGTGCCAACAAAGTAAGGCAATATTCTTTCAGAAATGAGGTGGCATCCTAAGCAACTAAAAATGCTAAATTTAATAGCACCTTATTTCCCTGCTACCCAGCTGAGGGAACAAGTGTTGCTTTCACTTTTGTGCCAGTGTAGGCACCAGTTTTGCATCCCAGTCAGAGTATTTGGTATCCTGAGTAGTAGCTGTCTCCTTATATAATCCCTTCATGCATCACTAGTACACTGTTCTTGGATTTGATTAATCCTGGTCCATCTACAAACTCCACTTTTATTTGGGATTAAAAACCTGCACATGCATACACTCCATCCCCTAACTCTCTAGATTAATAAATTAATTGTGCCAACAAGATGGATGATTCACAGCCATCTAATCTTCTCACTGTGTGGCCTTCTGGATAAACCCAGGCATGGAAGTAATCTAGTTTGATTGGATTCTAAAATTATACAGGCTCAGTTTCTAGTCTAAAAGTGACCTTGTATCCTAACTATGAACCTGTGTCCTAACTTAGTCACCGAACAAGTAAATAAAGTCTAGTAATTCTTCAAATTCACACAATTAATTGGGGGGCAGTGGAATTGTTTCTCATGAGCTTTAACCTATTTTCTTGCCCCCATAAATAGTGTTTAGGTTGGCAAGATAACTATTTGAAACAGAAATCTTTTAAAAAAATTAAAAGTAACCAAAAAAAACCCTGTGTAGGCTCCCAAATCTCTTAGGCTCTGATTCAGCAAAGTATATAAATATGTGATTAATGGGACTACTTGCATGCTTAAAGATATGCATATGCTTAAGTATCTTGATGAATCAAGGCCTAAAGGCTATCAAATACCTTAGTCCTAAATTTTAGTAAATTTTGTAAAAAGCAACTTAAAATGTCTTGATCTTATGTTGATATTCCCCTACAGTATTGGGAATCCAAGCACAACTTCTCTTTACTAACAAATTATAGTCAGTAAGTGGAACTGTCCAGTAGAGCTTCACTGTCTATGATGAATGAAGTACAAAAACTAACAGCAGAAATAGTGAAGAGACCTTGATTTTAAAAACATTTCCAATTTAGGAATCTTAGGCGTTCGCACATGTAAAGGAATGCTTTAAAAACACAATTTATCTTGACATCCTCCCTGTTTAATAGAATATATTTCTAGAGAGAATTACCATAGAAAATCAAATTTTAGAAAACTAGTTCCTTCCTCTCCAACCTGCTGCCAGGATTCTGTCTCTATAAACTAGCAGCTGAAGTTTATTTTATCTGTACTGCTTAGACAGAGTCATCACCTGTTGCCGGAGAAAACACTGAATTCTGAACTATATTCTTGACATCATGAATGAAGGAGGAAGCTATTTTCACATTTAGTTTCAAGATGTAAATATTTGAAACGTTTTAATCTACCCTAATCCTGTTTTTAAAAAGCCGTACAGGTTATCTTTGCAAGGGAGACACTATTGGGTTCTCTTTCAAATAAATTATTATTTATATTCTAATACTGCATATCGGGGTCCAGTTATGTTAGGTGATGTACAAACACATGAGAATAGACACTGTATGTATAATTCTCCATTGTCCATTCTCCAATTCCTCTTACACTGATTCAAGTCAATTTCCATGTATTGTTTCTTTAGTCACTTTCTAATTAGTGTCATGAGGCAGATTTCCATGTTTCTAAATAAGCTGAAACCAAAGTGGCTTTTTTCGTTTCATCTTTTGAATTCAGTGATCTTTGCAACAAGTCTTTAACTGTTGCTGCTGGCTGAAGTCACAAAATGGATAAGGTGGTAGATTGAAAACAACAGATTTGGTAGGTTATAATTTTAAAGCCTATTTAAATTTCAGTCCCATACTTTATTTTTAAGAAGAGATACTGAGAATGAGCTACAGAGCCTTCACTTCTAGGTCACCAGTTCCAATCTGGCTGTTTATCAGTAGTGACTGAAAAGGAAATTCATTATTATATGATGGCTGTATAATGGACTATGTGAAATTGGTATTAGTAGTATACCTGGTACTGACTGAGCACCTTTGTTGTTAAGCTTAGAGGCCAAGCACTGACTGGGCCACTGAAATGGTGCTCTCTTCTTCCCCACAGAAGTGGGCCCATTCAGGGTTAGGACGATGTATGTTGGCAGAGAAGTCTAGCACTACCAATTCCTTATGCAAGTAAACAGAGAAATTAAGTCACCAGTGCAGACAGTGTGGCACCATTCACTAGCGCTACAGTTCATTACTAAATGAAAAAAAGCTATTTTTCCTGATCCTTTAGAACAGAGATCGGCAACCTTTGGCATGCGACCTGCCAGGGTAAGCCCCCTGGCGGGCCAGGCTGGTTTGTTTACCTGCCGCGTCTGCAGGTTCGGCTGATCGCAGTTCCCACTGGCGTTCACCGTTTCAGGCCAATAGGGGCTGCGGGAAGTGGTGCAGGATGAGGGACGTGCTGGCAGCCGCATCTCGCAGCCCTCTTTGGCCTGAAATGACAAACCGTGGCCAGTGGGAGCTGCAGTCGGCCAAACCTGTGGGTGCGGCAGGTAAACAAACTAGCCCCGGCCCGCCAGGGGACTTACTCTGGTGGGCCGCATGCCAAAGGTTGCCAATCCCTGCTTTAGAACAATGGCTCTCAACCTTTCCAGACTACTGTACCCCTTTCAGAAGTCTGATTTGTCTTGCGTACCCCCAAGTTTCACCTCACTTAAACTACTTGCTTACAAAATCAAATATAAAAGTGTCACAGCCACACTATTACTGAAAAAGTGTTTACTTTCCCATTTTTACCACATAATTATAAAATAAATCAATTGGAATATAAATATTGTACTTACATTTCCGTGTATAGTATATAGAGCAGTATAAACAAGTCATTGTCTGTATGAAATTTTACTTTTACTGACTTCGCTAGTGCTTTTTATGTAGCCTGTTATAAAACTAGGCAAACATCTAGATGAGTTGATGTACCCCCTGGAAGACCTGTGTGTATCCCCAGAGGTACATGTAGGCTGTGTTGAGAACCACTGCTTTAGAAAGATACACCTTTGGCATTAAGTTTGCAGCTTGGGGTTAAGGCAAGATGTGGTAATAGGTGAGAGAAGCATAGGTGAGTGACAGCAAGTAGACTGAACTGTGTAAAGGAAGTTGCCGATGACTCTCTCCTTCTCTCTACATACAGGGAAACAGCTGGATGGGATCTGGTAAGTGACTAGATTTAACTTGCATAAATGTGTGTTAGACATTGGGTAGCATTTCCAATATGACATTATAAATATTTTAGATCTGAAGGAACACAGTGGTACTGAACAGAGTTTGAGGTACTTTCTGAATGTTCTTAGAGTTACTAGAAGGAAGATTGATAACATTGAATTAGGCATTGTGCAAATCTCCTTTCAGTTCTTATCAATGGACCTCAATACCAACAATAATTTATTATTACATATTTTATTGCAGTAGCACCCAAAATGTACTGGTCATTTTTCAAACACAGGATACTGTCTCTGTCCCAAACAACTTAGCTTCTGATTGCAGACATGACTTAACATGAGAGCACCAAGAGCAGGTGAAAATAGGAGGATTGCAGACAAAGGTTACAAAAATAACACCATATGGTTACTTAGTAGCTATATGTACATTTTTTTAGAAAAATATGTTCTCCAATAGATAAAGCACCGTCATGCCCAACTCACCAAAGTCTCCATCCAGGATTATGGGCCCTTTGGCCAACGTCTTCCATCCTCCCTCACCAGTCAACCACCCTGTCCTCCCTCATCCAACTATCCCACTCACTGTTCAACTCTTTTCCAGTCCCAATCATCCAGCCATTGTCCATATAGTGACCTTGGGTAATTCATGCCCCAAACTTTCCCAGGTTTCTAACTGCCCATGAGAGAAGTTTTGTCCTTCAGTGCATATGGCTGGAAAAGGAAAGCTGTTGGGGGTGGTTCTCCCACCTTTTCTGGTGTCTTATGTATCATGGTGATCCTGGCTGAGCCATTCACACCCACCTGCAGTGTAGCATGAGGCTTGATAACCAGTATGACCATTTTTCTTCTGGTTAGTGTCCTAGCAGACGACATTCCTATTCATAGAAGGGTCTCAATCTTTTCTTGACTTTAAGTTATTTGCCTCAATAATATCTTAGACAACATGTACTACAGTTCTAGTCTTTCATCCACTCATATGAGTGGTTTATATGCTGTGGTTAAACATTTGTGTACAAGCATGAGTGGTTAAACATTTCCTCCTCCTCTTTCATATGGCTTCCTTTTCATGTCTCCTTGCTCTCCCTCAACAGGCACACCTCCATAATTGTCCATAAGGATGAGTTCTTCTATGGCAGTGGTGGGATTTCCAGCTGTGCACCTGTAAGTTCAGCTTTCTTGGGACTTTTTCCTAACTCTACTCTTTTCTCTTCCCATATGGTTTCTCTAATCAGGAGTGTCCTGTGTTTGCCCTTTAGGAAAAGTATACAAGTGTATTTAGTCTTAAGAGATTGCAAGATTCAGCCAGGTGAGGTGCTAAGGGTCAGGATGGCTGGTCAGCTGGGGAAAAGGGACCCTGCACAATGGGTTTGGTCCCAACCACAAGTTAAGGTTTACATCAGCCAGAGTTCAAAACAAACTATGAGGCTTCCTGTGCTCAGCATTCTGAAAAGAAAGAAGCTTCCTGCAGCTCAGCCACCCCTTGGCTGCCTTGGTTGGCACTAAATGGAGGATTTTTATAGTTAGACCTTGGTGATTCACAGTATTTAAAATGCACATACATTGACTACCTTGATATCCTCTCCAGTTAGCCCAAAGTTCACCCTCTGAAAGCACCTTAAAACACAGGTCCACCACACAGTTCTGGAACAGCATGGAGAACACAGCCACAAATTGCAAAATAAGCCACATGAAGTGTCTTGTTCCTCTCATTCTCTAACTGGGGAGAGCTGAGGACAGAATAGTTTGCTCTGAATCTGATACTGTAAGCCCCTTTCCCTGCTCCTGGGCAAACCATGTTAGTTTGTTTATGTCAGCAGCATTCTGGACTGCAGGAATCCCCACCCCTTGGAGTGCTCCATCAGAATCCATTCTGTCCATTTAGCATCTTCTTTTGCTTGTGCATTTCACAGGGAGGGACATTGCTTGGGCCCCCAGACTCAGTTGTAGACCTGGGGAGCACGGAAGTTACAGAAGAAATTTTCCTGGAATATTTGTCCTCACTGGGAGAATCCATGTTCCGGTGAGTTATAGCTTTTATTTTATTTTTAACATTTCTTTGCCAAAAAAAAAAAAGAAAATTGGGGTGGGGGTCCCAAGGCCTGTCTCATTAACACAAAGCTTCATCTGCCTCTAGTATGCTGTTTAGTACTAACCAGATAATAAGTAATAATGGGGCTAGAACTGGCACATGATCAACTGCAAGCTACGTAACACTTGGGTGGACCCAGGCCTTGATCAAGGCTGGAAAAGAATTCTGTCAGGATGCCTGCAACACTGGATCTTGAGCCCACATTGAATACTGACAGCAAACAGGGTTTTGCCTGGTACGTATTGGATGAGAGACCTTTATGGAAGACCTACATGATGGAGGAAACAGTGTTCGTTCAATAGGGGCACTTTACCATGAGAGCCAGTACTGAAACACTGTCCTCTCTTTCAGATGATATGTAAAACCAAGATTCTGATTTCCTGTGTTCATTAGAAAGCCAAGGGCACTTCTCACAAAAGCAATTAACAATAATACTTAGTGTCCCGGTGAAATTCCAACCTCAGTAATTACTTGGATCTACTATTTTTTCTGTAATTTCAAGTGAAGAAGTTGGTACTCATTTCTCCTCCAGAAGCCTGTTGTGTAGTGCAGAATGGCTGCCACGTTCCACCCCCAATTCAGCTGAGTTTTGGAGAGAGAGCGGATTTGTGTGTGTTGTCTAAATCATGTTAGGGTCCTTTAGGATGAATGATGCTGATGTAATTGATTATTGGTTTGAGTTCCTTTTCTTACGGTATTTATTGCTGACTCTCTCTCTTCTCTGTTTGAACTTCTCTCTTGGGCACAGAGGAGAGTCTTATAACCTCTTTGAACATAACTGCAACACCTTTAGTAACGAAGTGGCGCAGTTCCTGACAGGAAGAAAAATCCCTTCCTACATCACTGACCTTCCGTCCGAAGTCCTTTCCACGTGAGTACAATCTTCTCTGTTTCTATCTGTAGTATGTTGCTTCATGCTGATGTCTGGATGTTTGCTGCCACATCTGGTAAGCCCTAGGTGGGGACTGGCACCTGCTGTACCTCATGAGATCAGGAAGCGGTTGCCACTTCATTTATTTGGGCCTTTATATGCAATTACAGTCTCCACACCATGACTGGCCCTGTCATGATGAGGGAAGGGTGGAAGATTCTTTTCTTCTACCATCAATGAATGTAAACTAACTGCCTCCCTATGGCTTTTTTTTTAAAATCACGTGACAAGATGTATATAAGAGGTCAGAGAGCCGTATAAAGGCCAGTGGCTAAGGATACTAGTACCTCTTTGAAATTAAAATAAGCAATGTCTTCATCTCAGGGCAGGGTGTGGGCATCGCTAATGAGTCACCTTTCCTGCCCCAGAGGGCCATCACTGTGTTGAGGCTTGCCATATTGCCCTATGGAGGTAAAGCTTTGAAGTTGCTTTTGAGATGCTTAAAAGCAGGGGCTGGATGGGAGGAGAGGATGCAGAAGAGAGGAAATAAGTGAAAGTTCTATAACATCCCTTCTCATCACAACTGAGATTTGTAGATCTCACTGCCTCAGAGGCTAGCTCAGCCTCCTTTGGTATGCACTTTCAGTTGAGTCAATAAGGAGAGTTGTACCATCCAGTTCTCCTCTTACCACAAACAGCATTGTACCGGACTATGACACGCAAGGTCAGTTGGTAGAAATATTTCTCCTGTACTGGGCTGTAAGATGAAGCTAAGCAAAGTCAGATCTAGTGTATACTTGAATAGGCGACCTTCAAGGAAAACTCAGATACTGCAGGACTTAGTAGGAATTATTCAGTGAATACTGATCCAGAGTTGCACAGAGGTGCTAGTGGTGGTTCTGCTGCCAGAGATGCCATCTTTCAGATGAGATACTAAACTAAGGTTTGGACACTTGTGACCATCAGAGATCCCATGGCCCTTTTTCCAAGGTTACTGATGATAGACACTATGTTTCTGGCCAAGTTTGAATTTAGCTCAAATTTGACATTCTGCCTCCCTAACTTTCTCTTAGGAGTTTCAGTTGGATAGCTACTACTCCACTATTTAATGATGTTTGACACTTAATGGAAAACTGCTTTGCAAAATCATATTCTGATCATTTCAGGTTACTAGATACATTACTAAACGTTAGTATCAGACAGGGTACAGCTATCTTGACACTATATGTTAGGATTCAAGGAACTGGCTCATGAAAACTAGAGTTTGAACAAACATTTAAAGTTGCTGCTGTAGCAAGTTTTATTTAACTGGTTAAATTAAACCGTATAAAGTAACTCACTGAAGAACAGGATTTTATGAAGTTGCCTTTATAAAGGCCATCTCATTCTATTTCAGAAGTGGCTATATTTCAAGGGTGCATGAGAAATCCTTGTATATATGTAGCATGATCACTTTGAGATCTGTAAATGTCCTTTTTTCTTTTTTTAAATTTCCTGGCCACCTCAGACCCTTTGGACAAGCTTTGAGGCCTCTCCTGGACTCCATCCAGATCCAGCCACCTGGTGGGAATACCTTCCGCAGACATAATGGACAGAGCTAACACGAATGGATGGATGTGCCCAGCCTCACCAGGCTTTTCCTTTTTAAACACACAAATCTACCAGATTTCTATTTTATAATTTCACATCAGCATCGTCTCCAAGGAACTAACAAGTTGTTTTTTCAGATTTCCCAGGGAGATGACTTATCAGGTTGCATGTAGGACAATGCTACCAAAAAGATTGCCATAATTTCTAATAGCATTATTCTAACTTGTTAAGCCTGTCCTGTCTGTGAAAACTGATGCTTTCTAAATAGCCCCCTTGCTGGAGATGTGGGAATTCATTCTATGGAGACTAGAGAGCCCATTACTCAATTTGGGGTACCCAAGGGAAGGCACTGGGTTAAGAGTCCTAGCAATCCCTTGCCAGACTTGCATCTTTTTTCTTTTTCACTGCCCATATTATGGGATATTTGCTGCAGTCTAACAGGAAGTACAGTGACTTTTGTAATACTGCAGTGGGTCCCCCAATATTAAAACCTTCTCACTATTCCATTAATGTTGTGGTGTTTGCTCAAGTGGAGAAGTTAACTTAGCCTAGTCAGAACATTCAGGGGAAAGGTGTCCTAGCTGAATAAAACCTGCTAGCCTCTCAGTGTTAGTCTTCAGTGACATTAGGTATGAGCTGGATGGTGGCTGCAGCAGAGTGTCACCACTAGCCTCATAATGCTAGATCCAGGAATTAAGGGGTGGAGGACAGGACATCTCCAAAAGATCAGTATCCCTTTCAGTCGGGAAAATAAGGGTCAAGTAAAAGCAAAATGAAGTGAAACTTTTCCTTCTCCCCATAGCAAGCAAGCTCACAGGCCCCTGTGCAGAACCCCTTGAAACTGACTGACTACCTTTGCATGGGGCCTGTTCTTGCCCTGCTGTGCCAGTGTTGCATGCACAGTGAGGAAAGAACAACATGGCAGCTGCACATTAATCTAAGGTTTGCAAACAGTCTGCAGCATCTGTTTGCAGTCACAACATAAGCACTAAGGTCCCAGCCTTCTGTGACACCATAATCCTTTCCATGGCAATTGAGTGTGATGTCACAGATGAGTCTGATTAAATGTGTGAAGAAAACAACGGGTAAGCATTGCAGGAGCTGCTATCTGGTTTCCATATAAATTTCCCCAAATTAAAGAAGAAGAGGGATGAGCAAGACAAAAGCAGAACAGTCTCTAAATAGAATTTCTCCACTTTTCCATGGGGCATCGGGGACACTTCAAGGGATACACGTGCCTATCATTGGAAGTGGGTAAGGCGGAACAGCAGGCAAAGGGTTGGGTCAGAACAGCATCCTCCCCTGATTTAAGATTACTGCGGCCTCTCCATTTAACTCTCTTGTGGGTAGGAGGTTAGGAAAAGGAAAGAAGGGGTACTTTGTGCTATCTTTCCTTCAAGTATAGATATATTCCTCCCATTGATTCTCCAGCAACTATTTAGGAGAGACAATGCAAGAAAGTCACGCGACAGTGGGAACTTCCCCATGGCCACTAGTGTTGCTGATACTCTGTAATGGGGAGTACTTGGCCCAGATGCTGCCAACAGGAGGACCTTGCATGTGCAGAACCCTTTGCCCAGTGTCTTGTTGTGCAAAGAACTGCTCCAAGCTTAGTCCAGACCTGCCTCAACCTCTAATCATACCGATGCACAGGACACTTCCTAAGATCCTAAAGCAGTTGTGTCCTTGCTCTGTTAGACTTCTACCCTTGATAACAGTTCCAAAAGGATATCCTTTGGAGAACAATTTCTGTTGCACTTATTCAGTAACAACTATAAGTGGTGCACGCTGCTTGGGAGGAAAAGGATGATTTTAGTTTGTTTGCTGTTGCCGTGCATGTTGTGTAGTCCTTTACACAAATACATAGTGCGTGTAAAATGTGTTATTAAGTCAGACTGATAAAGTGTATATAACTACACAAGGTGCAGGGGAATGGTCAGTGCAATCCAGAATGTGTTTCATTGTGTCATCTTCTCCTTGTAACATAACAGTCCTCTTCCTCAGCCCTTCATTGTGATGAATCTGGACTCCAGGTGCGGTAGAACCTAAGCAGTGGGAGCACATGCCCTTTAGAAACCGCTCCTGGTTAGCACAAACGTTCCCAGAACCCAGAAAATGCATAGTCTGCAGAAACTGTTCTAAAGTGAGTGGTTTTCAGAGCCTTTCTTTCCCGGCTCCTCCACAAGCAGCACCAAACAGGTCTTTGCATTCCTCTGCTTTCCTATACTCTGTACGTCTTCCTGTCCAGTCCTTGCCCATCTCCTGTTGTATAAACTGAGACCAGCATACACCCTAGCAATGTATCCCACTAACTAGGGCTTGAGCCTGGATCTTACTTGACTGCCCAGCAAACTTCAGGACCTTTTACATCTTTTCTGGGAGAGAGGAGAGAAGGGGAACAGATTCACCTCATGTATTTTGGAATCTGACGTCTCTCCGCCCCATTAATCCCAGTACAGATAGTGCTGCTACTTTTAAAAAAACGTTACTGGATAAAATTTTACTCAGCAGCAGCTTCTGTTTGCAGGCACTGGGGACAGTCCCACTGTAGGGGGGGGACCCAGAAAGGGGCCTGAGTTCAACACTAACACTGGGCTCCTTGATAAACGAATTACATGAAAGTGAGCCCCCTCTGCCCCAACCAATTAACATGGTTGTGTAGTGAGCCCACCCGATGCTCTGTAGGCTTATTAGTAGCCTCAGACAGGTTATGTATAAATTGCAGATGCATATACCCAGCATTCCACCCACCAACACTTATTTATAGGTATATAAGATAGAATGAGAAATAAATATGTAAATGTATGTAAGTAAAGCACTTCCAGTGAGTTGACTAACAAAGGGGCAGGGAAACAACCTTTTCTCTTGGAAGAGAGCAGAACCCCTTTGTCGCAACTCCTGTTTTCTGTCTTGTATTTCTGGGGTTCCCCTCAGTGCTGCTGAACAATGCCTGGACACAGGGGATGCATTTTTACATTAAAATAATGATGTCTCTAGGCAGAAAGTGGTGTTTGGTTTATTCTGTTTTTTTCTCTATTACAATAAACAGAACTATAGTATGTTGTTCTGTGTTACTTCATGTGTTGACACAGCTCTTAAACAGAAGCAAGTGACTAGAGCCCCATCAGGGCCTATCTGTCAGTATCGAGATGTGGGCTTGGAAACTGCCCTAGCAGCTCATGTCATTTGGTGATACTGAAGGGAGTACTGGCTATCTCACTCTGGTAGAGCTGGTCACAAGCAGCGTCAAGTTTGGGGACAGTGCTTCCATGCACACCCTGCTCCTGCATCATGGCTACTTTCTTTGATATCTGCCAGAGCTCTGAAGAGCCTGTCAGTGCTGCTGAAAGATGGCTGGATGCTCTTTGGCCCTCATTTGGGTAAGATGCCTTCATAACATTGAATGGATGGGGAAGAATAAAACCTCCTAATCTTTGCTGCTAGAGAAGGAGGTAAGCTGAGTTAAGACAGGAAGAGAGGGACTGGGCAGTGAGGGAGCCTATGCTGGAACCTCCCTGAACACACGCGAGTTATCTCAACATTTTGAATGGAAGATATCAGCCAACTATTTTGGTATTTTTTAATAACAGGGAGGCCAAGGCCTGGCTTTCCTTGCAGAAGCAGGGAAGAGATGGCATAGAATACCCACCTCATCCTAACAAATTCATTGCTTTATAGGAATTCCTGTGCTCCCATCAACACGGCTCTGGGGAAAAAGGAAAAATTCCTTCCCAATTTTAGTTAGCCATCAGTTCAACCCTCAGAATGCAGGCAAGTTATCATGCTTCAGCATCTGTCCACATAAATTCATAGTACATTAATGACAGAGTAATTATGCCCACCTCTCCCCCTTAATGCTAAGAAGCTGGATTCTGCTGATATTTAAAGGACAAAGAATTTCAAACAGGGTCAGAGTCAGGACTGCAGTTGAATTGGTGGCTACATAGTTACCAAACTTAGATTCATGCATGGGAAAGCTGGTCTTAGACAGGGGCGGCTCTAGGGATTTTGCCGCCCCAAGCACGGCAGGCAGGCTGCCTCTGGCGGTTTGCCTGCGGAGGGTCCGCTGGTCCCGCGGCTTCGGCGAACCTCCCACAGGCACGCCTGCGGGAGGTCCATCGAAGCCACGGGACCAGCGGACCCTCTGCAGGCAAGCTGCCAAAGGCAGCCTGCCTGCCACCCTCGTAGCACCGGCAGAGCGCCCTCCGCGGCATGCCGCCCCAAGCACGCGCTTGGCGTGCTGGGGCCTGGAGCCACCCCTGGTCTTAGACATTAGCTGTCAGCAGTGGCCTCAAGGAGAGCAGACACCTATTCCAAAGGGGGAATGCCAGCAAATAGTCCATGCTGCTTTGTTACAGGGCAATGCTTTTATGTCAGCAGCAGCTGCTGTAAAAGGAATGTATCAAGGGATCTCTAGCATATAGCCAGAACAGGTGCTTTGGTTGAGGCTTCAAAGTGTTCAGGAACTAGAATGACAGACAGTTTGTCCAGGGCAAGTACAGCCTTACAGCAAGCCCAGATGACTTATGAATGATTAAACATATTGCTGCTGCCCAGAGGGCAAATTCCTGGGCGGGGCGGGGGGAGAGGGATGTGAGCATTCCTCCTAGCCAGCTGGTACTAAACAGTACACAGGATGGTTAGAGAGTGGTTTGGACTCTCCACAGACTCTTGCAAAGAGGTGTCCAAAACAGTATGAGGAAGATAGATTTGGAAGAACATAACAGGCCAAATTCATCCCTGGTGTGACTCCACCGATTTTGAGGGGGGAAGCTGGTCTGACATCTGTTTATAGGTGTGAAAGATGCAAAATCTTGACAAAATGCCAACTCACTTGCAGTTGCTACAACAAGCTACCTCTAGATGGCACTGCTATTGTGTCTCATGGTTATGTAACTTGCATTCCTTACAAACACTTTGGGCCTCATTATGCCGCTGTTGCAAAGCCAGACTGGGAAATGCCAAGTGGGAAGTAGTGCTTGAAGTTTGTGAACATCCAGTGGCTATCTGGTGGCCTGTGTGATTGAAGGTAGTTCATTTCCAGTCCACTTCCTAGAAGGACAGGTCTCCACACAAACTACACTTCACTGCAGGCCCGCTTCTTGGTCTCAGAGATGCCAAGGAATGAAGCCTGTGCATACAGCCTGAGTTTACCCTGAGGCAGCCACTTCCTGTTAAACCTAGGGCCAAGACACATTTGTGGCCCTGCACTGCGGCTGCTGTACTAGTTTGTGAGCAAAGTGAGGTCTTTAGTCTCCCAAGCCACATCCCTCTCATCTATGTGAGATTCACTTTGTAAGAGTGATCTTTATGGGGGACCAGTTTCTCATCCTTGTAACATGCTACAAAGAGAAAGTACAGCTTCCTGGCTTATGGGCAAGCCTCACAAGTCTAGAATGTTCAGCCACGCACCTGCTGGCCTGGAAGCTGATCCAAAGCATCTACAAGACCCCAGGCTGGAAGGCTTTGGACAACAGTAGCTGAGCACTTCCTACTGAAAGCAAAGAGCACAAGAAGAACTGAAATGAGAACTGCAAGGACTTGGAGAGCACGTAGCGCCAGCTACTCTAAAACCGAGAAGGCTGTGGTTTCACGCAGAGGGTGAGGAAGCTTTGTTCTTTCATCCACAATGGTTTCCCTTCCCTCCCCCTGCCCATGGCTCTGCCATCGAGTTAAGCTTCTCTGGAGGTTTCTAGTTGTGAGGAGACCAATCAAAAATAAATAAAAGCCAACTCTGTCTGAGCAGACCTCAAAATATTTTCTGATGTTTAGGAGTATTGGGACCAAAAGGGTTAAGATCCGAAGGCTAAATGTAACCGTGGAGCAGAGCACAACTTGCAGAATCTGTAGCAGTGATGCCACAGCACAGGCAAGAGAGAGTCCGACTTGGCTTTCAGAAGGGCAGGTTGAGATGACGGGGCTGGCAGTCAGGAACTGCATCTTTTAAAACTGAGAAAGTCTCATAATGAATCAGACAATGCTAGAGTTAGTGAGAGAAGGTGTGAACTGCTTGGACTATGATGAGAGGGGGGCAACTGAGGTATTCTGTGGCTATGTTGAAATAAAACAGTATCTGTCAAATCATGGCTTTGCCTGGTTACATGAGGGGTTTGCTCTGATGGTTACACTGGCAGCTGGCCCTGGTGGCTATACCCAGGGGAAAGACGTAGCTACACCTCTTCCATTGAAACTAATCACAGGTGTGGGACAACATGTTCTGCACAGCTTTGAGGATCTCAGCCAAAGAGATGTCAACAGTCTGACAAAAAATCCCTTGGTTTCTCAGTTGCTCAACTCTCACTCGCTTGGGATGTCACCATTTTCCTAGCTCTCCAGTCACCTCAGGATAGGTGCCCATTGCAATCACATGGTGTGACTGCCTCATGCAGCCAAACCTGAGGTAGCTTTAATCTAACTAGCGTGAGTACCAATAGCAGTGATGTCACAGCAGCATAGGCTAGCGAGCCACCAGAGTAATTAGCCAGAATCCTGGATGGGTTTGTACAGCCTGCATTGAAGCCCATGGTGCTGTCATTGCAGCAAGGACTCACCCTGGCTAGATCCAAGCTAGCTTGGGTATGCCTACATGTGCAGCAATCACACCTCCCATTGCAGAGGTGAGACACTCTCTTCCAGCCTAGATATGCCCTGAACCTCTATGGTAAAGCATAAGCAGGTCTGTATTTGGAACATAAAAAAGGGGGCCCAGGGAAAAAGCAGAACTCTATTTATTGTTTTCCTCTTTGCAGATCACCTTTCATTACAGAGAGACAAACCTTAAATCCCAACAGATAATGTTGACAAATGACCCCATTTGAGGATTCTAAATATGAGTGTTTCCATCTAAATTCCCCCAAGGCTGTAGGAGGCCACATCAGTACAAAGCTAGTTTCTTCTAGAACTTGCCTGACATGCGCTCATCTTCACTACCAAAACACACATACTGTTTGGGGGGGTGTTAATGTTGTTATCTTGCTGTAAAATCCCAGGGGAGACAAGGGGCAGGCAGTTTTCACCATGATGTAACTAGGGAAGGTCAACACTATACCACTCCACCCATCTTGAGCTTGCCTAGCTACACTGCAGTGAGAACTACAGAGCCTTGTATCTGCTAGGATTTTACAGTGAGATAGCTCATGTGCATTAGTTAATTATCTAACCCACTAGGTGAAGCTAAACAGGAACAAGGCATTCTTAGTCTGGAATAACAGTGTTCACACAAAAGTTAATCAGTAATAACTCCATGTGTAAACAAGCCCATAGTTAGGGCATGTTCTTTGACCTACATAAACATTCAGCCACCTAACTGCATGCCAGCCACACTAAACACCTGTACCTGTGTACACGTGTACCTGGGGATCACATCCTATAGCTAAACCTATATTTCCAGCCTAGTAGAATGTGATTGTCATAAGCAGGCTACGGCACAAGTAGAATGGAGAGAACCCTGTAGGCCAGACATAAATCAACTGTGAGAGCACCAAAGCCTGGGGAAATACCAACCCCCTGCAACTCCACTGCCCAGCGTTTGGAACAGAGGAGTCCGTCCTGCTCACATCTGTCACCTAATATGCAGTCCAGCTTTACCAGTCAGAGCAAACAGACAGTAGAGTAGAATAGACTCCTCCATGGGAGTGATTAAAAGATCAGAGATTAAAGCACATAAAGGCAGATTATCAGAGTTGGAAGAGACCTTAGGAGGTCATCTAGTTCAACCCCCTACTCAAAGCAGGACCAATCCCCAGACAGATTTTTACCCCAGTTCCCCAAACGCCCCCCTCAAGGATTGAACTCACAACCCTAGGTTTAAGCAGGCTAATGCTCAAACCACTGAGCTATCCCTCCCCCCATTAATGGGGATGATGTAGGAAGGGGCACTTGGAAATGCAAAGGGGGGTGGAAATCAGATGGGGAGTGTCACATTCTACGCTGATGCCTGGGGGCTATCCTACCCATATACCCTCCCAGCTCATTCCAGTCATACCTGGATTATTCCAGTATCACCAAAATGATTAGCAAATAGCCCAGATCAAGCTCACCTTTCAGAATGTGACCTCCTCACCTCCTGCTCCTTAGGAGAGAACTGTAGCTGTGGCCCAGGGTAAACTGAGGGAGAACAAAGCCCATGCACACACATCTTGCACAAACCAAGGCCTTCTGTATGAAGATGGGCGTGTCTCTGTTTCCCTTGCTCTGTTTCCTTGGATACAGAGCAGCCCAGGGGTCCTTCATTAGTCAGTTGTACAGGATAGTTAAAGTGCATTCGAAAGCACCTGAGATTCATTCTCTCCTGGTTGCTAATTACCAAGGTTCTGTCTTCTTTAGTAAAGGTGTAAGGTCAGACTTTCAGTATTATTGGGATTTTCCCACTAAGAGTAAAGCTTGTTTTTCTGGGAGCCAGCCCTTTTTCCTGGGGCTGGTCCGAGACTGTGGAATAAGCTCCCCCAGGAACTGAGGACCATTACAAGCCTCTATATCTTCTGCTCCAAGTGACCAGTCTGTTTCTTTGACCTGCCTTCTCCAACACAAACACAGCAACAGCCTTATATAGATCAAAACAAAACCTATCAAAAACAAGACACTCCACTACACACGCTTCTCCTGCTGGGGAGAGGATAAGAGAACAAACAACACATGACAGATGTGTAGTCACATTGCTTAATGCACCACTGGCAGGCACTCAGATACGAGTACAGTATAAGAACCTCTACAGAAAGTTCCGTGTATGTTCATATCACTTATTTGTATTGCAATAGCGCCTAGGAGTCCTGGTCCTGAAGCATGACCCCACTGTGCTAGGTGCTGTATGCAGGGCCGCCCAGAGGGGGGGGCAAGAGGGGCAATTTGCCCCAGGCCCCGCGTCCCGCAGGGGCCCCCACGAGTGTTTTCCGGGGCCCCTGGAGTGTTTCCCGTCTTCCCGCGGCTCCGGTTGAGCTCCCGCAGGCAGGTCCACCTCCCGCAGGCATGACTGCGTTAGGTCAACCGGAGCCGCGGGACCACGGCACCCGCCGCAGTCATGGCTGCGGCAGGTCCGCTCGTCCCGGGCTCCGGTCGACCTGCCGCAGGCATGCCTGCGGGAGCTCAACCGGAGCCAAATGCCGCCCCCCAGGGAAAGGGCCGCCCCACGCGCCTGCTTGGCGCGCTGGGGTCTAGAGCCGCCCCTGAGCGGGGGCCCCCCGCCGCCGAAGACCCCGGGCCCCCGGAATTCTCTGGGCGGCCCTGGCTGTATGTGACGTTATATGATTTTATGAAAATATGCTAATGTAATTGAAATATGCTTCATGCAAAAGGTCTCTTGTAAGGTATCATTACAAAGCTTATAATCTACTGTGATCATCCTATTTGTATAAATGTACCACTCTTGTATCTGAAACTAGAAATATGAAACATTACTCTGAGGGCCTATTGTAATTATGCAAAGTATGGGCCATTAATGGTGGTTTGGAATCTTGATGACTCCCATTAACCAGGACAATTGACTGCAGATGGCTCTGTTTTACCTGTAAGTCTTCCTGTATACATGTGTGCTGGTTAGTGGGTAATGAAGTCTTACACTGACATGTGATCATGTCACCTGAACTGGCATCCACCTTTAACCTGGTGTCTTTCCATTGAGAAGGAGGGGGTGGGAACCCAGAGAGGAACAAAGGATTCCCGCCTTATGCAAAAGATCTATAAATGGGTGGAACAGAACAAAGGGGGAGCCATCGTGAGGAATCCCCTAGCTACCACCTGAGCTGGAACAAGAGCTGTACCAGCGAAAGAATTGTGCCCAGACTAGGAAGGCGTCCAGTCTGTGAAAGAAACGTATTGAAACATCTTTCAGGGTGAGATATTATCTGTATTAAGCTTAGATTTGCATATTTTATTTTATTTTGCTTGGTAACTCACTTTGTTCTGTCTGTTACTATTTGAAACCACCTACTTTCTGTACTTAATAAAATCACTTTTTATTTCTTAATTAACCCAGAGTTTGTATTAATACTGGGGGGGGGGTCCAAACAACTGTGCATATCTCTATCAGTGTTATAGAGGGCGAACAATGTATAAATGTACCCTGTATACATTTTATACAGCGTAAAACGGATTTATTTGGGTTTAGACCCCATTGGGAGTTGGGCATCTGAGTGTTAAAGATAAGAACACTTCTGTTAGCTGCTTTCAGGTAAACCTGTAGCTTTGGGGCAAGTAATTCAGACCCTGGGTCTGTGTTGGAGCAGACGGGAGTGTCTGGCTCAGCAAGATGGTGCTGGGGTCCCGAGCTGGCAAGGAAAGCAGGGGCAGAGGTAGACTTGGCTCATCAGTTGCCAGCTCCCAAGGGGGTTTCTGTGATCCAACCCATCACACTGTACAAACATAGAACAAAAAGATGGTCCCACTCCCCAAAGAGGTGCTCCAGGATGCTCTGCAGCGGAGATGCTATGGAAATTGGCACAACAGCTTATGAATTATCTCATCTGGCAGGTGGGGAGGAGTGGTAGAAACTCATGGAGCAAATCTCCACTGAAGTGGACCACTGCACCCTTGTAATACTGTAGTCACCTTGGTAACATTAGGGATATTACCCCCTGCTGTGTGATAAGGTTTTATCTTATTATGACCAGGCCAGGTGATAACCCAGGAAACAGAGACAAGTCTTTTATCAGCACTTCTGTGAGTCACAGTATTAACACTCAGTATCAGAAGAAAACAAAATCTTTGACAAAAATGGAGCAAGTGACGTCACCTGAATCCCTCAGTCTGGCAGGGGATCTAGCAGAGAACTGGAAGAAATGGTGCAGATTTTACTGAAAGCAAGAAGTATTGAAGATAAATCAGAAAGTGTGAAATGTGGTGGGTCCAGAGATGTTGCAGCCCAACAGCACATTCTAGTGAGAGCAAGAGAGCAAATATTCCGAAATGTCAAGAACACGGTGATCCATGTAAGAATGTAATTTGGGAAAGACATATTCTTTAAAAGAAGCTGGGGTGAGGTGAGACTATTGACCATTATGCACAGGCCTGCATAATAATGCTAAGTCACATGAACTCCAGATGGACCAAATTATTTGTGGTATAACTGATAACCAGGTCAAAGCAATATGGGGCAGAGCAGTCTTCTTGAGCATTCACTGCTTCTGTTACAGTGGTTGAGGTAGAAGAAAGACCCAGGCCAGTAACAATGAGCTACCCCACAGACACACCAACTGCAGTTCCCTTGGCAATGCAAGTCCACATGCTGTTCCCTAACCCCATGCACCTCATTAGCAGCAAAGGCCAACACAGACACACAACAACCAGGCTTTGTGAACACCACTGGCTCCCCATTTGTTTCAGAGCATAGTGCAAAGTCCTGATCCTAATCTACAAGGCACTGAACATACTTGTATTTAGTTAGTGCAAAGAATACTTTATCCTGCACAATCCCCCAAGTCAGCTACATTCCACAAGGGTGATCTTGTGGTTTAGGCACTACATAAACACTCAGGAGCTCTAGGTTCAATTCCCAGATTTGACACAGATTCCCTGTGTGATCTTAGGCAAGTCACTTAATCCATCCATGCCTCAGTTTCCCAAATGCACAATGTGGCTAGTGCTCCCCTATTTCACAGGGGTTTTCTGAGGAACGCTCATTAATTATTGTCAAATATCAGGGGGTAGCTGTGTTAGTCTGTATCCACAAAAACAATGAGTCTGGTGGCACCTTAAAGACTAATAGATTTATTTGGGCATAAGCTTTCATGGGTAAAAAACCCACTTTTTCAGATTAAGTGAGGTGAGGTGTTTTACCTATGAAAACTTATGCCCAAATAAATCTGTTAGTCTTTAAGGTGCCCCCAGACTCCTTGTTGTTTTCATTAATTATTGTGAGGTTCTCCGCTCCTGTTGTGACTCAGTCCTGTGTAAGTATCTGTATATAGATGGATAACCCAGACACTGGGAACAGAGCAGTGTTGGTGGCACAGCCCCAGCTGCAGATCTCTGTCAGAGACCAGACCGAAGCCAAACCAGGCGTTGTTCTGATCAAACTGTGCTTTTTCCATAAAGCCTTCCTCAGAACTGATACTATCCAATCAAACACGCAGTCATGCTCCTCTGGAATTGGGAAAGGCAAAACACCTTTTGTTCAGGGTTTTGGTGTGGCACATAGATACCATGATGACAGGTGTTACGTCAAACCCCAGAAGCGGTGAGATTGGGTAGCTTTTTAAGATGAAATCTTGATTTACTTTCCTCACTGATGGAGCTGCTTGGCTGTAAAGCACAAGGCTGGTTACGTCAGGCTCATCACAGCATCCACAGCAGCTGCTGTCTTGCGCAGTTTACAAATGCAGTTAATTTAACTGTAATGGGAATAAGTGATTGGTCATCCCTAGCCCATCATTTTCCAGCCTCCATGATCATCAAAGGATTAGATTCCTCTTTCCAGCAACCCCCCAGGCCCAAGGGTATGTGACACAACTGTAGCTACTAGCTAGGGGTGACCTTAAACGTAACTGATACTATCCCCTGGGGTACTTTTCAGAAAGGGTAAAAAAATGACACTGATGTCTACTCTAACAGTCCCTCTCCTGGCAAAAACAGGTTCTAAAATCTGCTGCTCGGTCACAGTGAAAGCACTTGCTGAGCTCTGAACAGCTGCTGTATTTACCATATGTGCAATTGCTTAAAGACTTTGAATAAACGGAGGTGGAAGAGAGAGAGAAAGAAATTCGGCAACTTTCGTTTTCATTTACTGCCCGAAAGCTTGTGCAGCGCTGCTGTGGGCTGGTCAACAGCCACCGCGCTCCACCCCAGATACGGCTGCACTTTAGTGGTGGGCGCGCCAAATTCTGCCCTTATTTTCTCCTGCCATTCCACCCAAGCCGGCGGGGAGGGGAAAGGGGGGCTCCACTGTGTAGCGAGCGAGGATAAAACACGTCCCACGGTCTCTGAGCTGCTGGGAGCCTTCGGCAGGAGAGGCGCCCGGGAAGCAGGAGGCCCCGGCAGCCTTATCGTCCCTCCTCCCCCAGGGCTCCTGGCCGCGATCCCGCGCCCCTTGTGGCCGCCCTGCACGGGCAGGAGGTTGCTACCTTCCCTTGGCGGCCGCAGCGGACTCCGCCGAGGGGCTGCAGGGAGGAGGCGGCTGCAGGCCCGGGGTGTACGTGCTGCCAGGCTTGTGCCCCCGCCCCCGGATCCCATCCCGCCCGTGCGCCGCGATTGGCCCGGACGGGGCGACGCCTCCGACCCGCCCTCCCTGCGCGCCTTCTGCAGCGCGGGGCTCTGCCGGCGCCGCAGCGATGGCTGGTCCCGAGCCGCCGAGCCGGGAGCGCGTCCTCTGCCTCTTCGACGTGGATGGGACCCTCACGCCGGCTCGCCAGGTACCCGCGCGCGGGCCCCTCCCTCCTGCCCCGGGGCTGCGGCCTGCCCGCGCCCCGGGCCCCGCGCCCGCCCTTGAGCAGGAAAGGAGCCGGCCGGGGAGGTGTCCGCCCCGTCCCGCCGCGGGTGCGGCGCGCGCAGGGGGCTCGGGAGCGGAGTCCCTGCCCGGTGCCCGGCGCTGGACCCGCGCAGAGGCGCCGTATGGCCCAGCTCGGAGCCTGTCGGATCTAGCGAGGGGGGAGCCCGGACTCCCAGCCCCTGCCGCCCTCCACTGAGGAAGCCACCACCTGCCTCCTGCGGCATCTCCTCTGGGCAACAGGCCCCCTAAGCCCCGCCTGGCAGTGGCTGGCTAGAGGGAGTCGGACCGCCAGGGATGCTAACGCTCCCCAGCCAGTGCTGCCGTGTGTTGGAGCCCAGTTGTGCGAGCTCAGGGCCTTGTTCTAGCAGGTCTGGAGCCCTACTCTGCCTTTCCATGAAATACCCCGTGGGTGGAAGAAGGAGACTGTGCAAGGCCACGTAACCATTTGGCACCAGGGATTCTCTTTGCCTTGGCCCTTCGGATTTAACTGTAGCTTTTCTGTGTTGTAGAGTGAGTTAACATGGAGAGCATGTATTGCTTCTAAAAGTGAGGGGCAGATGGGCCTGGGCAGGGGCTGGACAAGCTTCCTCTCATGCAGCTCTAAGAATGCACCACTCTGACCTGCAGCAGCCCCTACTCTTTCATTCCTGATCCCATAGCTCTGCTAATGTTCTCCTGTTGCTGTTCCTGTCCTAGATTGACATGCATAGCGCTGCCAGTGCTCTCACTCCTGTCCTGCTCTGACCTTTGCTATCCCTGCATGCTCCCACACTGTTCTTTCAATGTGCCATGATCTGAACGTGCTGCATCCCCTGCTATTCCCATCCCAGGCCTCCCCCCAAGCAGAAGTTTCTCAAAGCCGCCAATTCAGTATGCTTATATTGTGCTGCAGACTGATGTCTCTCAGCCTTACCTTAAACCATAATGCTCCTTTCATAGGCAGCCATCCCAAGGTGTCAGCCCAGCTGGCTGGACACACAGGGTTATTCTGGTAATATTTGATGAAGGAGATCTGGCCACTAGCCTAGTGACCTGCACATTTGCCCCTCCCACAGCCCACGTAGGGGCACCTTTTTGGTTATATCTGGGACAAAATCTTTACATCACCTAGAGACAAGAACAGGCTAGATGACAGGGTCTAACAGCCTCTTAGGGACCGGGTATGTCTACACTGCAGTTAAACACCCTGGGTTGATTCATGCCAACTGCCTCAGACTCGCAGGGCTCCAGCTAAAGGGCTGCTTAAGTTGCGGTGTAGACATTCAGGCTGCCTGAGCTCTGGGACCCTACCACTTTCTCTAGCCCAACCATCTACACTGCAGTTAGACCCTTAGCTCGAACCCCTTGAGCCCAAGTCAGTTTGCACCAGCCAGCCACAGGTTTTTAATTGCAGCATAGACATATCTTTTGGGGTTAAATCTCCTCCCTGCATCCTAGTTATTTTGGCTTTTGGGGAAATAGAAAAAAATCTCTGATTAATATGTCAAAGTTCCTTTCAGTTGCTGCCTGCTTTATGTTTCTTATGCAATAACCAGTTTACAGCATCTGCTCAGTATTAGAAGCAGGGAAAGGGGAGACACCTGCTTTCTCCTCACAGTCTGGATGCTGGAGCCTTGCAAGGAACAAGAACAGGTCTGGTGGGCCTAGCTGGCAAAGCCTAGAAGCATCTGGCTCTTCCAGTGTAATCCCACCTGTACTCCACATCCCTTCATCCTTAGCCACTCCAGGATGAAGTGCTGCCCCTGGCCCTGCATCTACATATAAACCATTCTGAGCCCCACTGCAGAGTGAAGGCCTCTTGCGCGCACACACAGACTAACTCCATGTCCCTCTTCTTTTACTGTGACCTTGTCCACTGTGGGACTGAGTTTACCCATCTATATGTTATGGCTTTGCCTATACTAAAGGGACTTACCAGGCCAAGATCTGTGTGGCCCCCTTTCATGCTTGTAAAACCTGTTGGGCCCACAACACGTAAGTGCTCTCAATGGCTTACCTGTGAGCCAAATGCATTTGGATTAGCCTAGTGTGTACACACGCATGATGCGCAAGCCCAGCATAATGGGGCCCGTGATGAAGGCCTCTGTTTATCCAATAGAAATGACTTGCTTTAAGCAGGGCACAATATTGGATTTACCCTGAATCATTTCAGCGGGTATTGGTTTGATAGCAGTGTGGACAGCACCAGAGCAGACCACATAGTCCTCTCCCTACTGGCCCACGGTCCACTGGTGACCTTTTGAGATCTCCTAGAATCCACTGCTGCTGGCAGCTGAGCTGGGAACTGTGGGATAGGTACCCAGAAGACATTGCAGGGGAAGTGGCTTAGAACAGCACCAGTGTGGATGCAATGCTGAATGGACATGTTGAAATGTTTGTGTCTAGACCAGCATCATCCCACCAGGTCAGTTCTCTAGTGGAGACATGATCTATAGGTACAAACCAGTAACACTTCCCTACCTTGCAAATAGCTTGTGAGGCTAGAATCGTGTTTGTCATGTCAGGCTCTCTGGGATCTTCACATGAAGGTGCTGCACAAGAGGGCAAAGTATCCATGTGATTAAAGATGCTGACCTTTAAAGCTAGTTATTCTGTAGGAGATCACCCCATCAGTCAGCGAGTGATACAGGAGAACACAAGTCCCCAGGCCAAAGGAAGGGGGAGGAGGGGAGGCGCTGTTGCTGGGTGGAGTCAGCCCTCCAGCCTTAGCAAACTACCTTTATCTTGGGAAGATAAAACAGAAGGGTGGTGGCAGAGTCTGCTCCTGGCAGACACATGTAGCCCAACCCTACAACAGTGGGACGCCTAGCCTCTCCTGCAGCAGCATGGCTTGGGACTATTCTGGCCAGACCTGCAGGGGGCAGTTAAAGGCTTGATGGGACCTATGCTGCTTCAGATGGCATTCTGTTAATAGGATTAGGCAGTAATGGGGCAACCCTTCAGCGGGAGGGGAAGGGAGCAAGAGCAGGCCCCTGACTGCCACCTCTTATGAGACTCGTTATGGACCCTGCTGTCATGGCTTCATCTCCAGCTCCCTTACAGTGAATTCTGTGATGCAGTTTGGTTTGTCCCCAGGGGTAGCCATCCCTTAGGACACTTCTCTACCCAGTTCCCAAATGTTCTGGGTAGGATCTCTCCCACTTGTGAGGGATTATTGATGGATAGGCACCTCCCACCCCCTTAGTTAAATACAGAAAAGGGTGTATGTTACCACTGTGTGTCAGGGCGAGGGGAAAGACATGGAACGACAGGACAGGGGGGAATGGGGTGCCAATTTACTAATAATTCCTCACAAGTGTCGGGGGGATACACACGCACTCCTTTCCTTGTGTGTCTCTTCCCCCTCCACCAGTCCTTTACTGTTTCTTTCCTCCATATCATTTTTCCACCGCTCCCAGTGTATTTTTTCCTCCATGCCCTGGTGGTACCCCCTTCCTGTTCCCATTCCCCCCCCAGATGACTGTGTGCTGCTGGGCTTGGGAAGATGACAGCACCCATTCGTATCGCCGTGGGACTAGGCCTCACATGCTGCCAGGGCTGAGCTGAACACTGCAGAAGCAAAGAAGAGAAGTGTGGGTTGATGGGATGCTGCCTGCAGCTCCATGTGTGAGCAGCTCCCACATCCCCCTCACAGAAGCCGCTGTGAGAGCAGAGAGAAGGCAGGTGGCTTTAAAAGAATCCCTTGCCACTTCGTTCAGAGCCATGGAAGCCCATCTGCAGGGGGAGGGGATGATAGACAGATCTGGGGTCATGCAGCTATTCACAATTCCAATGCACCCCCCGCCCTGGACTAAAGTGGTGCTCACCAAGCAGGGAAACGCTGTCAAGGACCAGTCACTATTGGCTGGGAATGGCCTTCCGTTGGAGGCCCTGCTGTAAGTGGGACCAGAGCTTGTCCATTACTCTGGCTATATTCTGACCTGCCCTCTCGCTCCTGCCCCTCTAGAAAATTGAGCCCGAAGTGGACAAGTTCCTTCAGGAGCTGCGTGAAAGAGTCCAGATCGGCGTGGTGGGAGGCTCTGACTACTCCAAGATAGCTGAGCAGCTGGGAGAAGGGGATGAAGGTGAGACGCTCCCCTTACCCCAGATCAGGAGAGTGTGGGAAGAGGTGGGGGAAACAGGGGGAGAGAGAGGCAGGCTACTCTTCTTTGCAGGGATATATTTCAACTGGATTTCCCACTGGTGCAAACTGAAACTGTATAGTGAACTGAATTCTTTTTCATCTTATTTCTCTCTCCCTCCCTCACTCTCTCTATATGTGAATGTATCTATTGGGTTTCTGGGAAACGGGGCGGGCAGAAGCCCGCCCCATGCTAACGGATCCCGCCAGCCTAAAAGGGAGGATCTACAGGACCTCAGAAACCCACTAATTGCGGGGGACAACTAATGAAAGAACAGGGACAGGAGTGCGCAAGAGGGAGGTAGTTTGCCTTGTCTGCTGTTGGTAATTACATGCAGCTGTAGACACCTGAACACTGAGTTTGATTCTACCCACAGAGATGATAAAAATCATACCCACAGAGAGCTTGCACTGCTACCATTGCTACTCGTGCTGCTGAGCTTAGAGTCGTCCCCAGGCAGCTGCTCTTGCTAGAAGCGGAGCAGTTTTACCTAAGGGCCTGCTCCACTCTCATTGAAGTCACTGGAGCCAACAGAAATGTTGCCATTGAGAGCAGGAGCAGCTCAGTCGACAGCCAGAACTGCAGCTATCCACATCAGCAGAGCTGATTTCTGTAACAGAGCAGAGGTGCACATGTAACCAACCATGTTTGTGCCTTCCTCTGTGCCTGAGCCATGGAGCCTGTGAGTAGAGTCTTCAGCTCCAGCAGTTGCAGCATGTGCTTTTAGCTGTCATGGGCCTGCAAAGAGCATGGGAGTACAGAGAGAGGCCCATTTAGAGTTTACCTTCTCCTCTTACCCACCTCCATGAGAAATATAGTCCTATCATCTTCAGGTCTGATCAGCTGTAACCTCCATTAGCTCCACAGCCCATTGACAGCCCGAGTAAATGGAAAGGGAATGTGCACAAACTCTCTCCCATGCTTGGACATGCTCTGTGCTTTGGAGGTCTGAAGGTCCTGCATAGCAGTGGGAGATTGGGCAGAGTGCTTGGATGAGAAGGAAAGACTGGGGAAGGGACAGATGTCCTGTCCTCTCTTTTCTTTTTCCCCTTTTCTAATATCAGCATAAAATCTACAGCAGAGTTCTGAAATCCTCTTTCTAGCTCCTTAGCAAAGAGAGGCTGCCTGGTGACACAAATCATGGCTCAAGGGAGCATGAAGTTAATTACAGGGTCAGGAACAATCTGTTTATTGCTGGAGGAGAAGCTAGGGTTAGATGACCACTAAGTGCATTGCTGAGGGTGAGGGTGGGGATGGGAAGGAGTGGAGGCAGGATACTCTAGGACAGGGGTGGGCAAACTACGGCCCGCGGGCCACATCCGGCCCGCGGGACTGTCCTGCCCGGCCCCCGAGCTCCTGACCCAGGAGGCTCACCCTTGGCCCCTCCCTTGCTATCCCCCATCCCCCGCAGCCTCAGCTCGCTCGCTCCGCCGCTGGCGCAATGCTCTGGGCGGCGGGGCTGCGAGCTCCTGGGGCAGCGAGCTGCGGAGCCCGGCCTGACCCAGTCTCTGTGCTGCACGGTGGCGGCGGCTGCGTGGCTGTAGCGCCGCCAGCCAGCGGTGCTCCAGGCAGTGTGGTAAGGGGGCAGGGGACGGGGGGGTTGGATAGAGGGCAGAGGAGTTCGGGGTGGTGGTCAGAGGGCGGGGGTGTGGATAGGGCAGAGGTGGGCAAATTACGGACCGCGAGCCACATCTGGCCTGCGGGGCCATCCTGCCCAGCCCCTGAGCTCCCAGCTGGCCCCGGCCCCTCCCCGGCTGTCCTTCCTCCCCCGCAGCCTCAGCTTGCTGTGCTGGCAGCGCCGCATCCTGGCTGGCTCCAAGTGAACACAGGGTGCCCTGGCAAAGGCCCCCCAACAACAGGGGGACCCAGGGCCGGGCACTCGGGCAACTCAACACTGGCTGCACTGAAATCATATGCGGGCGGTGCAGATGGCGGGAGCGCAGGGAACGCAGGCGGAGGACTCAGGGGGAGCACTGGGAGGCCACGCAGCCGGCCAGAGAGAAGCGGCCCTTTGAAGGGGAAACCGCCGCTTCTCTCTGGCTGTGCGGCTGCCCCTGCTCCTGTTGAGTCCTCCACCCATGTTTGCGGGGCCACATTCCGAAAGGGGCTGGGGAGATGGATAAGGGGTAGGGTCCTGGAAGGGGCGGTCAGGGGCAGGGGTCCTGGAAGGGGGTGGTCAGGGGGCGGGGGGGGTGGATGGAGGGGGGTCGGTTGGGGACAAGGAGCAGAGGGGTTGGATGGGTTTGGAGGTTCTTAGGGGGGCAGTCAGGGGGCAGGAAGTGGGAGGGGATGGATAAGGGGTGGGGGGCAGGCTGTTTGGGAGGGGGCACAGTCTTCCCTACCTGGCCCTCCATATTGTTTTGCAACCCCAATGTGGCCCTTGGGCCAAAAAGTTTGCCCACCCCTGCTCTAGGAGAATGAGCACATGGCTGGGAGTCTGGCATTCCTGAGCTCTAATCTGAACTCTGCCACTGATTCACTGCAGGACTTTGGGCAGGTCACTTCCCCTTTCTGTGCCTTTGTTCCCCGTGTGTAAAATGTGCATAACATCCAGGGAGCTGTGAGGCTCAAGGCCTGTTCGCTCAGCCTACGGCCATGGAGTAAAGGCTCAAAGAGCTCTGAATCCAGCCAACGTCCATCACTCCGCACTGCTCCGTCTCCAAGTGGTGGACGAGGTTGTGCTAATGTTTTTTCTCTCGCCTTCATCTCCTTTTCCCACCTTGCTCTCCCCTGCCCCACACCCCCATTCCCCACAGTCATCAACAAGTTTGATTACGTCTTTGCGGAAAATGGGACTGTGCAGTACAAGAATGGGCAGCTGCTCGCCAAACAGGTAGGCCTAGCTCACTTGCTATGTCTCCCACCAAGCCACAGGGGCTCTCTTTCCCTCTCTCCTCCACCAAGTCCATCTTCAGTTCCATCAGCACCAGATGGAACCAGCCATATGCCACCATCCAGAGGTCTGCCAGTTCCAATCCCCCCAGCACCTATCAAAGCCACCCTACTCCTTCTGTCCAGTCATTACCATAGTGGGCATCTTGGATGGCTTTTGTAGCCCATGTGCTTTGTGGCAAGTTGATGGTAGCCTTGGCTTCATCTGACCTCTAACCTTTTCTTCCCCCTGCCCCCACAGGCTATTCAGAATCACTTGGGGGAGGAGCTTTTGCAGGAGCTGATCAACTTCTGTCTCAACTACATGGCCCTCCTGAAGCTGCCCAAGAAACGGTAATGATCCTCTCCTACCCAACTGCTGTTTCTGTACCATTCAGATCCAGGCAGTTGGACGTCACTCTCCCATTTAGAATTGCAGATCCACTAGCTTTGTTCTTGGCCTCATTATCGGTATTTTGATAGCACCTAGAGGCCCTACCCAAGAGCAGAGTCCTGCTGTGCTGGGCATTGCAAATGCACAATTTAAGAGACAGTCCCTGTTCTAAAGAGTTGATAATCTAAGTAGACAAACCAGGGGATGGAAGAGTGGAAGTATTGTTATCCCCTTCTTACAGAGGGGGCACAAAGATTGTGATTTGCCCAGTATCACACACAGTCCGTGGCAGAGCTAAGAATTGAACCCACATTACTTGAGTCTCAGTGCCTTAACCACAAGATCAGCTTTGCTCTCGCATTATCTAAGCTTCCAAGACACTGCTCCCTCCCCCTGAGCTCTGGACTAGATTGGGTTGACATGTTTCCTTCTCTCTAAAGACATCCTGTCATTCTGGGGCAACTCCCCTCAACTGTGTATCAGCTAAGCTTGGCTGTGGTTAATATCCCAGTGATGTGCCTTGCTGCGCTGTAGCGGCAAAAGCGGAGAGTTGTTTATTTCTGGGCTTAGAGCGTGAGCACTTGATACCTGAAGCATGAGAATAATCCTGTTGTCATTTTTAGCCTACCTAGTGTCCCTACAGACATTTCTTATGTTACACATTTTAAGCCACTCCTATTTTAATGGCTCCTTCTCTCTTTCCCTTCCAATTGTAAAAAAACAAAAACCTGGACATCTACACACACACAGCGGGACTTTCATAGAATTCCGCAACGGAATGCTGAACATCTCTCCCATTGGCCGAAGCTGCACCCTGGAGGAGCGAATAGAATTCTCCGAGCTGGACAAGGTAACTGGCCAAGATCCACCCTCCCCTCCTCCATGACTGAGCATTAAGTTGTGGGGCATTGACCATTTCTGGCCATGTAATACCACAGCACATGGTATTATCCATGCCAATGACTGTGTTGGTGCCTGCGGGCTTGCCTGTATAAGCTCTGGAGACTGAGACTGTGATAAGGATGGGAAACATGTAGATGAGATAAAAGAACTGACCTCATCTGCTGCCACTTACCAAGTAGGGGTGCAGGCTCCCTATGTACAATATTGTGCTGGAGAAGGTGTCCCAAGAAGAGTCTCTCATTTTCAATGGTGTTTCTTCACTGTCATGACTAGAGATGGTCTTAGACCAGAACTGCAAAGCCAGCAGCCCCCAATTTAGGTAGTGAACTTACAGCTCAGGGCCCATCTCCAGTCACAGCCAAGCAGCAGTGTCAACTGACATCATGTCCCATTCATAGAATATCAGGGTTGGAAGAGACCTCAGGAGGTCATCTAGTCCAACCCCCTGCTCAAAGCAGAACCCATTCCCAACTAAATCATCCCAGCCAGGGCTTTGTCAAACTGGGCCTTAAAAACCTCTAAGGATGGAGATTCCACCACCTCCCTACGTAACTAGCTTCACCATCCTCCTAGTGAAATAGTGTTTCCTAATATCCAACCTAGACCTACTCCACTGATACTTAAGACCATTGCTTCTTGTTCTGTCATCTGCCACCACTGAGAACAGCCAGCTCCATCTCCTTTGGAACCCCCCTTCAGGTAGTTGAAGGCTACCATCAAATCCCCCCCTCACTCTTTTCTTCTGCAGACTAAATAACCCTAGTTCCCTCAGCCTCTCCTTGTAAGTCATGTTCCCCAGCCCCCTAATCATTTTTGTTGCCCTCTGCTGGACTCTCTCCAATTTGTCCACATCCCTTCTGTAGTGAGGGGACCAAAACTGGACACAATACTCCAGGTGTGGCCTCATCAGTGTCAAATAGACGGGAATAATCACTTCCCTCGATCTGCTGGTAATGCTCCTACTAATACAGCCCAATATGCCATTGGCCTTCTTGTCAACAAGGGCACACTGCTGACTCATATCCAGTTTCTCGTCCAGGTCCTTTTCTGCAGAACTGCTGCTTAGCCAGTCGGTCCCCTGCCTGTAGCAATGCATGGGATTCTTCCTTCTTAAGTGCAGGACTCTGCATTTGTCCTTGTTGAACCTGATCAGATTTCTTTTGGTCCAAATTTTCCAATTTGTCTAGGTCACTCTGGACCCTATCCCTACCCTCCAGCATATCTACCTCTCCCCCCAGCTTAGTGTCATCTGCGAACTTGCTGAGGGTGCAATTCATCCCATCATCCAGCTCATTAATAAAGATGTTGAACAAAACCGGCCCCAGGACTGACCCCTGGGGCTCTCCGCTTGATACTGGCTGCCAACTAGACACTGAGCCGTTGATCACTACCCGTTGAGCCCGACAATCTAGCCAGCTTTCTATCCACGTTATAGTACATTCATCCAATCCATACTACTTTAACTTGCTGGCAAGAATACTGTAGAAGACCGTATCAAAAGCTTTGCTAAAGCCCAATTCCCTAGCCCAAACAGAGTAGGTGTCTCCTCAGTGGGCCTTCCAGAACAGGACCAGTCTCCTAAACAGAGCTCTGAGATCCTGGCAAATACTGCCTGAAACAACCTATCTATGGTGGCTTCTTTCTACCCTCCTCAAGAGCAGAAGGGGTCAGACTACATCAAGATATGAAGGCAGATATATAAGTGGGGAACTATGGACTTTGGGTCCTGAACTGGGCCTCTGAACCTCCAAGGGGGAGTAACATTGATGGTGAAATGCATCAGCTAATGGAGGGGGGGGAGGGGCTGCAGGAAGGGGCTTGGTTTGGGGTTTCTCAACAGCTGACCTGGACCATCCTGACATGACCAAGGCTAATGTGGGCTGGCTACAGCAGTGTGAGACTGGTCCGGGGGAGGGATCATATACAGGGAGCAATTAAAGTAGCATGAAAGCAGAGTCCATTTTGAATCCCCACAGCCCATGCTGAATATCCCCCTTGTCCCCCCAGCAGTTGCCCTAGGTGCTCAGCACAGGAGACAGAGGAAAGAGGTTGTAATTGCTGCTAGGGTAACAAGGAAATTTGGGCCTGGAAACTGGGATCAGAGCAGAGAAACTAACCTGGTGATGCAGAGAGAGAGGCTTGCAAGGCCTGTAGGTGAATCTAGACAGTCAATGGAATGAGGCCTATCAAGAATAAGTTATTCAAAACCTGCTGTCCTTCTGTTCGTCCCATCTGCAGAAAGAGAGGATCCGAGAGAAGTTTGTGGCAGCCCTGCAGAGGGAGTTTGCTGGCAAAGGCCTACGGTTCTCTCGAGGTGAGCAGAGTGCATCACAGCTACTGGGGGGGTTTCCTGTGTGAGATGAATTTTCTGTAGGGATCTTGGACGGGAAGGATGCCAAGCTGCTTCCTGCTTAAAAGTGGTAGATCATCTGCTTGAGTGAATGGCAGAGGTGTACTCCCTGTGGAGATCCCTGGGAGGTGTACTCCCCATGTTCATCCCTGGGGAGAGATCTCAAACCCTGTTTCCTATTTAAAGTGTGATTGTGGTACAAAAACCGTAGATCTGCTTCCCTGGTATCACTCAGATGTGCTGGTGACACACTAACTTTTAACTATATTTTACTCCTGTTAGCTGTACTGAGCCAGCACAGATATGGGAGAGAGAGCTTGAATTTGTTCCATTTCAAACAGCAGCAACAGGATTGCTAACTGAGTTCCAACTGCAGAGCCAAATTCTACCTTCAGTCCCACCTACGTAATCCCACTGAATCCACTGGTGCAGGAGAGTGGAAGAGCCCAGCCTGAGCCTGAGCTCCCAGGTTGTGTTTGCAGGGGTGACTGTTAGGAAAACTGCCTTTACTCCATTTAGAAGGAAAAGCTGCATCTGGAGCCACTGAGGCTGTAAATGTGGAGCCCGTGATGCCATTTTATGCAGTCACTTATCAGAGTGAAACTGCAGTTTAATGGCCAGATTTTCAGGAGTGCTCAGCCCCCAGCCATTCTCGAGGAGCACAGCAGGAGAGGAGCACTCTTGACCTTCCACTTCAGTGGAAAGACCCATCAGGCTGGGTGAGTGACAGGGCTGAATTCTTTAAAGCCATTCAGCAGGGAAGGTAGGCATGACTGAAAATGGAAGGCTCCCCTCAAAAGGAAAGCCCATTACTAGGAGTGTAGTGGAGATGAGAGATGGGGGGCATGGTGGAGGTGGCACCTCATTGTCCACTTTGTGTGTAATTCAGAATCCCCGACACTCTGCACTCCAACGAGCCTGCATTTCTAGGCAGCATCCTCTTTTGCTGCCCCAGTAAGAACATCTCGTGATCCCTGCCAGCATTGGCACAGACCATTTGTCATAGCAGAGAAGGGCAAAGGCATTGCAGTCCTGTTCTCCTCAAACGCACATGGAACAAGAACAGAACAATGGTCCTTTCTCCTATGACTTTGGTAAGCTGCCAGCAGTAGGCTAGGATTGTAAGCGAGCACAGAAGATAATGGGAGCTGCGGGGGCTCAGCCCCTCCAAAAATAAGGCATAAAGTGATTGGAGTACAGAAAAATGGGGAGGCACAAATTAAGGACTCCTCCTGAAAGGGGTTTTGCACAGAGCTGGCAGAAGGCCTCAGGAGCTCCTGGCACCAAGTCCCCCGCTCACACCACTGAACAACAACAAGACAGAACTCACTGTCCTTGAGTGCCCCTCCATCGTTCCCTCTGCATTTGTTCTTCTAGCCCTGCCAGTGCCAGGAGCCCCTCTCACTGCCCAGCTCTGCTTAGAGACAGAGCATGCTGACACAATATTTTCCATACCTAAATACATATGGATGTATTAAAGGGAAGGATTATGGGTAGGGCTCTAGCCTTGAATTTAGGAGACCTGGGTTCAATTCCTAGTCTGCCCCAGGCTTTCTGTGGGACCTTCAAGCAAGTCACTTAGTGTCTCTGTCAAGTATCGGGGGTAGCGGTGTTAGTCTGTAACAAGAGTCCGGTGGTACTTTAAAGACTAACAGATTTATTTGGGCATAAGCTTTCTTGGGTAAAAAACCAAAGCTTACGCCCAAATAAATCTTAGTCTTTAAGGTGCCTCAGGACTCCTTGTTGTTTTAGTGTCTCTTTGCCACAGCTCCCCTGTGTAAAAGGGGATGCTAGCACTTTTCTCAACACCCCTGTGAGGTAGAGGAGTTGTGAGGGACTTGGTTACTGTGAGGATGGGGCCATGGAAGTACTGTGGCAGGGGCCTGTCCCAGAGCACGCCCCCTCATGGCCCTGCAGGCGCCCAACCCTTAGTTCCCTCCTAGTTCTTCCAAGAACTTGGTCGCAGCCCAGAATACTTGCAGTAACATTCCCCTTCCTGGGTTTCAGTTAAGGCTTTAGGAAATAGTCTCCTTTGGCCCTTTCAGGCCCAAGCCCTTTCCTCTTGCGGTTTCCAGCTTCACCCTCCCTCTAGGCCTTCAGGTTCCCAGTTCCCCCTCCAGTTAATTTGGTGCCAGGGAGCTCTGTCACTCCCACAGCAGCTTCTGGCTCAGAGTGGGCAAACTTTTTGGCCTGAGGGCCACATTGGGGTTGCAAAACTGGATGGAGGGCCGGGTAGGGAAGGCTGTGCCTCCCAAAACAGCCTGGCCCCTTCCCCCTATTTGCCCCCTCCCACTTCTCACTCCCTGACTGTCCCCCTCAGAACCTCCCCCATCCAACCCCCCCTAGTTCCTTGTCCCCTAACTTCCCTCTCCCAGGACCCCCCGCCCGGGACCACCCCCTTGGACTCCACACCTATCCAACCTCCCCTGTCCCCTGACCACCACTCCCCAGAACCTCCACCCCATTCAACCACCCCCAACCCGTGACTCCTCCCAGGACCCCTGCCCCTTATACAACCCCCCGGCCCACTTATGACTTACCATGCCGAGCAGAGCATGCAGAGCAGCATGTCTGGCTGCCGCACCGGCCAGAGCCAGACACGCTGCCGCTCTGATTGGCAGGAGTGCGCCGCTCCGCTGCCTAGAGTGCAGCCCGCGCGTCAGCGTGGCTCTGCAGGGGAGGGGTTGGGGGCTAGCCTCCCTGGCTGGGAACTCGGGGGCCAGGCAGGACGGTCCCACAGGCCGGATGTGGCCCGCGGGCCGTAGTTTGCCCACCTCTGTTCTGGCTCCCTTGGGGAGTCTTTTCCTGAAGCCTTCTCTTACCCTGGTGTCTCAGCACCATTCCTCTGGCCAAGGGATTCCACAGCTCCTCCATGGGCTGTGCACAGAGTCAAGTTCCCCTGCCTGCTAGGATCCAAGCTCGCTCCAGTCTCTCTTCTTCCACCCATCTCAGCCAACAGCTGGGTTTTATCCTGGATCAGGAGGTAGCGCCCTGACTAACACCTGGCCCCCATTCCCCAGCTTCTCTGCTGCCTCCTTAAACAGCTGTTCTTTAAAGGGGCCATGTCATGGAACAGGGTTGGCTAGCCCCAGATCCCACTACACCTGAACGGGGACAGACCACTCTGGTACAGTACCTCTGGCAGATTTCTCTGGAACAAAGCAGGACCTCCCCCCGCCCACACCAGCCTCACTGGTTCCTGCTTGTGCCCTTGGCTGGAATCACAAGGGCCTTGCTGATGCCATCACAGCCCATTGCCATAGAAACAGCAGCTGCTGTCATCCTGATATGCATTAGAGACTCGATCACCATGGCTGGGCTGGCGCGTGCCTGGACCACATGGACAGACATTCCCCTCTGCCCCAGGGTAGCGAGGTCTGGAATTCACCCCACACCCTTCCAACACCAGCCTGCTCGCCTAACAACCTCCCTCCTGCTGGCAGGTGGTATGATCAGCTTTGATGTCTTCCCTGAGGGCTGGGACAAGCGCTACTGCCTCGACATCCTCAACGACGAGCAGTTCGACACCATCCACTTCTTCGGGAATGAGACAACCCCGGTGAGTATCCCGGGAGCGGAGGGGCCTTTCTCGCCTCTAGGCTGGCAGCCTCTCGGAGGAGAGAGCAGGGGATCCTTCTCCAGCTATAGGGACTTCACCTAACTCCCTTTGGAATTGGTATCAAGCAAGACTGCCCTCTAGTGGGGAGAGGGGGGGTCTCTCTAGTGCAAATGAGGGCCTGAAACTGTACCATAGCAGGCTGCAGTCCCAGCAGAACTTGCATCTCCGGGGGGTGGGTGGTGAGTGCTGTAAGAAGTGGTGTTGGGGATTCAGCAGGCGGCGCTCTTCCTTCTGAGTCATTGCTGACCTGGTGGCCCCGCACAGGTCTGGGAAGGGCTATGCTGCTGAAGGTGCCATGTAACCAATGAGATGTAAACCAAAACCTCGCCCACTTCTGCAGAGGCTTTTCAGTGTAAACAGGAACGGTTTTGCCTACTCTCTGGAGTCAGTTACAGGATGATCCGTACCTGCTGCAATAAGCTGACTCGGGCATCTCCACCAACGTAGGGGGATGGGTGTTAGCCAAGCTCCGGTGTGGGTAACTACATTGTACTGCTCTAAAATTCTCCCATCATTTCAGATGGATGTGGTATTCTTCACCTCCTCTCCTAAACTGCTCCACAGTGTTGTAGCTGCAGAACAGCGGTGTAAGCAGGGACCTTTCCCACCTACTCCATTAGCACAGTTCACACGCTGCAGCAACCCATATTCCCCTGTTTCTCAGGCTTTGCATTTGGTTTTGTTGGCAGCAGCAAGATGATAAAAATTAGCTCCGTTCCCACTACAGATTTGACAGTAGCGCCTCAGCCCAGACCCTAATCCTCTCTCTCCCTAGAGCCACTCCCTAGGGTGACCAGATGTCCCGATTTTATAGGGATTTTTGAGTCTTTTTCTTACCTAGACTCCTATTACTCCCCACTCCCTGTCCCGATTTTTCACATTCACCCTACCGCTCCCACCTCCTTAGAGCTGCATGGGGCAATGAGTCACTTGCTTCACTGAATCAGCAAACCCCATGGAACCTTTTCTCAGCAGGATCAAAACCTGCGAACCACGTGAGGCGGGTGTTTCAAGCAAATGCTAGTAGCCTGTTATGAGATGCCACGTTCCCCTTCAGCTGCAGAGGTGGCCGCATTTTAGTGGCAGATGAATGACCCTTCTACAGAGTCTCCAGTGCATTGGAGGTTGTGTAAGATAAAGCAAACTATAGCTAGAGAGGGGGTTATGGTTGTGATTACTACCCTTCTCCCTGTTTTCTTTTCCCCCTACAGGGAGGGAATGATTATGAAATTTATGATGACCCCCGGACAGTGGGCCACAGCATCCAGTCTCCCCAGGACACAGTCAGGAGGTGCCGGGAGATCTTTTTTCCTGAGAGAGCTAATGAATCATGACTCTGATACCCCTTCTCCAGCAACCCACCTCCCAAGATCCCACATCATGAAAACCACCTTCATTTGAGGACTCTGCGCAGGGCCCTTTGACGAAAGCTTTCCAGAGTTGGTTGTGAGGGAAGGATTTAAACTGAGGTGGTGGAGGGGGGGATAGGGATGGGGGTTATTAACCTTCCACTACCCCAACTTACAGGTGGGCTGTGTGGGACCAGACTCCTCCCTGACACCAAACAGACTCTCTTCCTTTTCAGTTCTTGGTGGGAGATGGTTCCCTGCTCTGTTGATATGAGGCATTTGTAGGGGCCAGTCACTACAGTCTCTCTCTCTCTCTCAACGTATTTGCACAAGGGATGCACTCCTCATCAGTTAGCACCTTTAACTAGGAAGCAGAGACTGGGACCCCAATATGTCAGGTGTTCTCAGATGGCTTCACAGTGGACCAATCCTTAAAGGTGACCTGCAGAGGGTTTTAAAAAATGATCAGGGCTGTAACCCCATGCTCTGGGTGGCCCTAGCCTCTTATTGCCAGAAGGTGGGAGTGGGTGACAGGGGATGGATCACTCGATTACCTGTTCTGTTCATTCCCTCTGAAACATCTGGTACTGGCCACTGTTGGAAGACATAATGGGCTAGATGGACCATTGGTCTGACCCATTATGGCTCTTCTTATGAGCTTGTGCCCTTTCCAGCTTGGTGAGGTATATAAAGAAGGCCATTATTTCTTTAGTGTTCATATATATAGAAAAAGGATGCACTGGGTTTTTGTTTACACTAGAAACATCAGGAATGTTGTGGCTGATCTCAGATTTTGCTGGAGGACTTCTGGGAGATCTATGGGGGTTTATTCTGCCCTTAGCGCCTCAATTGAAGAGGTTGGGAAGTGGAAACTTTAACAAAGACGCACTCTTTTAACCATGAGTTAATTAGGCATTGGAGTTGGGTGGGTATTAAGTTTAAGAAAGAAACCTCTGGCAGTTTCAGCAGTCTGACTGTTATGCCCTTTTCTCCCTCAATTGCTCAAGTCTTCCTGTCTGGAGAAGCTGTGACGTGATGACATCACCAGACACCCTTGGGACTGCCAGCCTAGACAAGAGCTGGATTTCTAGTTCAAAAAAACCCCACCCCTTTAAAAAAACAACCCAACCCTTTCAAGCCTTCTTTACCCAGCAGGAAACAAAGCACAGAACAGCTCTAATTTGCCCCCTCCAGTTTTGCCAGTCACCTTTAAGGAGGCAGGTGCCCATCTGCCTAGGGTTCCTCAGGCCATGCTGCTAGTTCTTTTCTTTCCGTTCTTTCTCTCCTGCTCTTTTTGACTTCTGTTTTTCCTTCTCTCTTTAGATTTTCATTTTGATTGCTGCTCTCTCTTGCCCCTGTGAACCAGAGTGGCTCTTTGCCTCTTCGTAGGGGCAAGACCACACATAGAGGTTTCAGAGTCTCTTCCTGCTACTTAGCTAACAGAGCAGGCTCCCAATTTCCAGGTCTCAGCTCAGGCGGCAGGGGTGGGCTCATCCTTTTAGAGCCCACGTTGTCTGTGGATTGAACATACAGATTCAGCTAGGGGGTCACTTGTTGTGTGGCTCCCCTACTCTGCTGCGCTCAGCAGCAGGCTCCGGGCAGCCTGCTTTTCAGAGAGGCTGAGCACCTTGTGACACCAGTTTGAAATCAGTGGGATCCCTGGGTGCTCAGCCACCCTGAAAATGGGGCCTTTGCTTCTTTGGGAATGGAATGTCTATTGGTGACCCTGTGCTCAGCGTTTGAGGAAGGGAGCTGGGAGAACTTGCCCGAGGCTGCCGCTCTGTGCGTGGTGACTGTTCCTGGGGATAGGTGCAGTGGGAGCAGAGATGCAAAGTGGGTGACTTTACAGGAACCAGCTGCTGCTTTCCCCATTTAGGAGCTTATCTGTACAGGGTTACGCACCTTCCCCACCCCGTTGTGCTTTGCCCTGCACCCACCTGGGACTCGCCTGGGGTCACCTTCCCAGGGGACCTCTACTGCAAGGTGGGCAACGCTGGCTTCCCTACTCAGCTGGGAACCCAAAGGGCCTTTCCTCAGCAGTGCTAAGCTTCACATGGAGTTGTGGGCGCTTGGCCTTGCTGAAAACCAGGCCAATAGCGGCCTGCCCTGGGCTCCCGTTAATGCACAGTTCAGCACCTGCCGCCTGAATAATGCTTCCTTGTGGTAGCAGATGCAGCTCCGTGAATCACAGTTTCAGAACCACTGTAATAGGTGATGCCATGCCAGCCCTGGGCTACCCTTAGGCCTCCTCTCTGTTAGAGCCCAAACCATATTAGGGGCCAGTTCAGCATGTGGTGGGCTTCCTCCCATGCCAGTCTGCAGCGGAGGGGAGTTCATTACACCTCTCAGCCACAGCACCAGGCTTTTCAGCTCTGCCTGTAAAGGCTCATGTATTTGCTCTGGAGGCCCCTCCTCCAAACCGCACTGTTGGCCAATGCTGGGGCTGTCGCAGCCCTGCTTTTGGGGCTGTGTAAAGTGGAGAGGCTGGGCTGGCTTTAAGCAGCCAGCCTGGCTGGGGTAGAGCAGGGCCCACTCTGCTACGCTACCATTCTTGGCAAAAGCAAAGATTGAGCCAGGCCTCCAGTTCTAGCCTTTCCCTGCCCCCAGGCCTCCCCCTGGCCTGGCAGCGACAGCAGCAGTGGTGAGGCAGCACCATGGGGGGAAGGGGATGGGCTTGTACCCCCCTTTTCAAAAGCCACTTCTGACTTTGCGGGGCCTAACCAGTCCCCCAGGCCCTGCTGTGCCGACGGGCTGAGCGCATGGTGTGCACCGGCCCAGTGCCTCGGAGCAGCAGGCCCCGGGTGACTTTGCTTGGCTGCCTCCTATTAGCGCTGGCCTTGCTCTACTGCACTGATATGGGCAAGGGCCCAAATGCAAGTGTGGAGGGAAGGGGCAGGACTGGGCTCCTTGGCAGTGGTTAGGATGGGTGAGAGCCTGTGCCCTGCCTGAGCAGCAGCTTACAGGAGAGGAAGAGCCTCTGTTTGACCACACCCCATGGGTATGTTCCTAGGAAGCGCTTGTGTGCACCCCTTGTGCCTAGAGCCCTGTAGTCACTCGTCCTGCCCCCTGGAAATCCTCACCAGGTGCTAGTTGTCAGACCCCTCCCAGAGGGCTAGAGGAGGGTCTGCACACCCCAGGGCACATAGCAGCTGAGAGGGCCACTCTGCCAGCATGAGGAGGAGCCAAGAAGGGGAATCTACCCATCTGAGTCCTGACCACCATGCCCTGGTGTGGCTTGTATCAGCACACAAGCGTGAGGAGCACCCCATCCCAGCTGTGTCACCACTGCCTGAACAGGGAGTGCACTGGGGGCCATGCTGTTATGTGAGAGGGAAGATGGGAATAAGTGTTGGTCTAGAATTTAGCATCTCTGGTTTTTTTCCATCTCTGTTTCCTAACTCTGTATTTGTAACCCCACTGGGTTGATCTCACTGTGACAGGTGGAGAGGGCATGAAGAGGGAGCTCTCCCTTCTCACAACAGGAGACAGAGCATTCAGTAGCCCCTGGAGGGCTACAAAACAGGGAGTACGCCTCCTTCGTGTTTTACCTCTGACTAGCCACGAGGTGGCTGGACCTATGAGCACTCCCCTCTGCCTTCCCCCCTGCCATGGGGTGCAGGAGGACTTGCCTTGTACTGTCCACAGCTGATATCTACCATGATGAAGCAGGAATGTGTGTGTCAGAGTTATTGCTGTGTGTTTGAACATGGATGGATGTGTCAGTGACCAAGGAGACAGGTGGCTCTGGTCACATCTACAATAGAGCCAGGCAGCTCCTGTACAATTGATCTCAAGTGTTTAAAATAAATTTATTTAAACAAACATTAAAATATTAAATGTGGCCATGGAGCGCTGTGTGCTTTGTACCTCGGTACTCGTGCAACCCACTGCAGCCAAGCCCAGCAACAGCTAGCAGGGGCTAGTAACAGAAGGGGAGCCAGATACTGCTCTCCTGCTGCAGCTCTAAGGATCCTGGGGACAGTCCTGCAGTGAGGACCCTGCTCATGTCAGGCAGATGAAAGAGTCACCACACAAGAGAGACGCAAGAGGCAGGGCTCATGGGAAAGTCACTTTGAACGGTTTATTGCCAGTGTTACAGAAGTCGACACAAGTCAGACAGGCGGGAACCACACCAGAGTTGTAAAAATACTTAAGGTTTTAGTTTACTTCCAAAAGAACCAGAGACTGTCATGGCCAAGCCAGCTGCCCGATCCAGGAGGGATGTGAGAGGGAGCTGCAGTTTCTGGCATTTGTTGCTCCACGGGGAGGAGAGAGGGGTCGCTGCTGCTGTTAAAGAACAGCAGTGAGGATGTGGTGGAGCTACCTCAGTATTCAGGACAGAGTTTCCAGTGGGGAAGAGGGAATAACCTGGTCCCCTGATTAGTTTGTCCTCAAGGGCTGAGGCAGGTGTTGCGTGAGATGAGCAGACTACAGCATTCCTTCCTCCACCTCTCTCACACACACATGCAGGAGCTCACAGCCCAATGGGTTCCAAAGGGTGTTAAGCCCTGTTATGAATCACTCTGGGATAGGCCAGATCCCACTCCCAACAGCGCCAATACAAGTTTTGCCATTGACTTCAGTGGCAGAAGGATGGGGCTCTAACAACCCCCAGTCCTTGAACAGTTGAGCGGGGGTAGCGAGGCTCTTGTGACTCACAAGGACTTCCCACTTTGCTCCCAGGAGTGTAACACTGCACCCATAGAGTCGCAGTGGCACAGCCTGAACCCATTTGGGTAGGGAGAAAAAGGGGCTGGGGTACCAACCAGATTTGATGGGCCACTGATCTCACCAGTTACCTCAGCGATGCATGGATATTGGGCCAGGCTCCAAAGCATAGCAGGGTCAGGCATTTTTAGGCTTCAGCATAGTCCTGGCGGGATGGTGTCCCCTCTCCGAGTTATGGCAGAACCCACGTTCCCATGGTAATAGAAGCAAGAGGGGAAAAACACTGCCCTCTAACCACCATACAAAGCCACTTGACAGCACTGCCTCCTAACACGGGTGCTGCTCATGCACATGTGCTTTTGCTTTCTGGACCAGGCAGCCATCCACTCCCAAGGGCATCCTTTGCCACTCAGCAAAATTGATTTTGCCTCCCCGCCACCGTTGTTGCTGTGCCTGGGCAATTTCCACTCAGCTCCAGCAGCTTAACCCTTTGGAAAATGCCAACATCCTGAGGACCAGCCCAAATAAGTCCTCAGGAGGACATGTTCAATTACAGAGTCTCCAAAGGGTTGATTCAGGTCGAGGAGCAGATTGTATCGGTGTGCACAGAGCTACAGCCCTGGCTAAACCCTTGGTCAATACACATATGCTTACACTGGAATGTGCCTCAGCCTGCCCATCGTATACAAACCCATGCCAGCCACGCCCTGCACACAGAGCCCCTCCCCGCTCCTGACAAGCTGCATTGGGAGATTTGCCTACTCAGGATATTTATAGGAAGACCAGGAATTAAGTTTGTGTGGTAGCAGTGACCCTGTATGCTCCAGGGGGAGGTGCCTGGAGAAACCCCTGTACTATAACTGGAGGAAGAAGTGACTGAGGAGGTACACCTCGGCAGCTGAATTCCCACCATGAACTGCATAGCCAACTAGACTGCTACCCCTGAGAACATACTGCTACCTATGCCCTTCCTCCAGCTCCCTCACTTCCTGCCCCACAGCCAGCAATACAAACATACACAAAGGGAATTTACATTAGCAAGAGGGGAGGGGAGCTGTAGCCCAAAACTCAGGTCAGCTCCATCCAAAGAAAAGTGCTTCTTCACCTGCAAAACCTCTAAACTCAGCAGAAGTGCAGAGGGATCTTCAACCCCAGGTTTCTGGCCATGCAGCAGCATAGAGCAGTAGCTACCAGCCCAGACCTCTGCTATCCATCCATTATCAGTGCAAGAAATCACCAGGTGGTGGGTGAACTAGCAGGGCTTTTCCATCTGCAGCATCTATGGTGCTATATGTGATCAGGATATTAAGAGTTCCTTCTTCAACCATCAAGCCCAAGTCAACCCCTGGCACAATCCTCCCTGTCCCAGGAACGTGACCTGTACATACAGCACACCATGGTACCATAGCAACCACAGCAATTATGCCATGGAAATCCACAGAGTCACAGAGACAGAGAGAGTTGCCACAACAACTAGGACACAAAGACAGGAACAAACCATGGGGTGGGGGTGTGTGTGTGAGTGAGAGAAAGAGAGAGAGAGAGAGAGAGAGAGCAGGAACCAGAATGTACCACGCTAGAGAAAACTTGAGAAGAATGCCTCCTAAAAAAGAAAAATCTTACATTTTGCATTTGCAAAGATGTATTATATTAAATTGCTTAAATAAGTTAATCAACTTAATCTAAAGCAGGAAACTATTTATCCAGCTGTGTAGCTAGTGAGGAGCACTCTTGAAGATTAATGACAGCATCTAGTCTACAATCTGGTGAGTCTGCATGACTGGACAGCACATCAGTAACACGAGTCTAGATTTATTCCCATTGCCTTCTTGGTTTGTTATGCTCTTTCCTGGTGTCTCTCTCTCTCTCACACACACACACACCCCCACTCTATACAGGGTTGTTTGACCTGTGAACATCTGAAGGAGGAAGATTTCTAAAGGAGTATGAGTAAGATTGTAAATACCAACTAGTACTTCTAATGGACCTACAAAGTGCAGGCCTCAAAATGGGTAGGACTGAGGGAGAACAGACTTCATCATCCCAATGGGGAAATGGAGGCAGAGAGATTAAGGTTCAGAAAAGCATATACTGAGACACCTAGGCCCTGATTTGCGGACGTGCCACACACACACACACCTCCAGATGAAGTGATTGGGAACTGTGGATGCTCAGCACCTCTGAACATCAGATCCAAGATGATTCAGATTGGGCCACTGAAATCTGAAGCACCAAGAAATAAGAATCAGAGCTCCCTTCTGAGCCTGTTGCCTACGTGACTTGCCCGAAGCCCCACAGTGAGTTTATACAGACTAGAGACGAAGTCTCCTGGTGCTCTAGACAGGAAGAGGTTTTCAAAGTTAACCTCATTGGTTTTAGGACATCTTCCTTCACACTAATGAGATTTGCCAAATCTCAATCACATGTGTGGAGATCTGAGGGAAGGGTTGGAGGGAGAGAGACTTAATTCATATTTTTAAAGACTCCCCCTCCATCCCCCTGCACAGTGGTACATTCTATTGCCTTAAAAAACAAAAAATCCATCCCACTGGTATATTATTACTCCTCAGGCTCAGGATGCCAGTATTTGGGGGAAATTAAAGAGAGAGGAGGCAAAGGGGGTGCAAATGAGCCTCACTAGAGCAGTGGCCAGATCCAAAGCCCATGGAGCACAGCTGTTCACTCTGCAGGTGCTCAGAGCCAGCAGGCAGGTGTATAAAATGACCTGGGGGAGGTACATGCCATTTTGCCTCTTTTCTCCCCTCACTGGCTGGAGGGGAGGGGGAATAAATTCCATCTCTTGCCAGGTGAGAGTGTCCCAGGAAAGACTCTAGAACCCCTAACTGGAGCTTTCAATCTACCTGCTTCTTTAAGAGTCTGTGGGGCAGGGCCGGTGCAAGGAAGTTTTGTGCCCTAGGCAAAACTTCCACCTTGTGCCACCCCCCTCCCCAGCTAACCCCGCCCACCTGTGGCAGCTAACAATGCCCCCCCCCCACCCCCACCCCCACAGCAGCTAACCCCGCCTGGGGAGCTCGCCCCAGCTCACCTCGGCTTCACCTCCTCCACTGAGCATGCCAGTGTTGCTCTAATTCTCCTCCCCTCCCAGGCTTGTGGCCCTGATTGGAGGAGACTTAGAGTGGGGGCTGTGTGCTCAGCGGAGGAGGCAGAGTGGAGGTGATCTGGGACAGGGAGCGGTTCCCCTGTGCGCCCCCCCCCCTCCCATTACTGCAGGCAGCCCTCCCCACTCACCTCCATTCCACCTCCTCGCCTGAGTGGGCTTTTAGGCACCCTCAACCACTAGGCGCCGTAGGCGGCCACCTAGTTTGCGTAAGTGGTTGCACCGGCCCTGCTGTGGGGCTGCCCTGCCCCTCAAATGATGAGGGCCTCCTTGCCCACTCTCTCCGGGGATATTGCTACCCACCCCTCATTCCCCCTGGCTCTCCTTAGCACCTGCTTTGGGGGAGTTAGGGGGCTGGAACATTGGCTGTCCTGGCCCCCTGCATGGGGGATCTGGAGCTTCCTGAAGGAGTTGGGATCAGGGAAGAGGGGTGAGTTTGGATCGCATAGGCAGCAGGATAAACTTGACATCAACTCTGGCTGGGTTCAAACCTCTCCTCTCCCAACACAAAACAGGCGCTTCTGCACATATCCTTCAGGAAATCCCACAAGTTCATGACATGTAGGAAAGTGGGAATCTGCCCCAAAGCAGCTCTGCCTCTCCCTCCGCCCTCAAGAAGACACAGTTACAAACAAGAATGTAATCTTATAAAAGACACAGAATGGATACGGCTACATGTCACTTTGCAAACAATAAATGTGATCCCGCCCCTCTCCCCCCCCAAGCCAGCTGTCCCAGACTTTGTCCCCACCCTGCCTCCAGACTGAGCCAGCCCATGTAGACTCCACCCAAAGCCTAGGAGCCGATTATTTGGCCAGACCACGTCTCGTGCTTTGTGTGCGGGGCCAGGTTGGTGAGCACCACCTCCACAGCCTGGAACTTCTGGTTCTTGGGTGGAATGGGGCAAATTTTGTACGTGACCTCATCTCCTTCCATGGGGACATACTCCCCCTCGATGCTGGAAGAGAGGAAGACATGGCAGATGGTTAGGGCTGAAACGAGACCTAAGCCAAAAAAATAATCAGGAACTAGTGATGTCCTTGGTCACAGGCTGCTCTTGGGGGAGTGGGGACAAATGTTTCATTCCTGAAGACCTGACATCAGCTGTGCCCTTTCTATAGAGGTGGGCAGAGCTGCAGTGACAGCCCTTCCTCTCCCTGGCTACAAGATGACGCCATGAGGGGCGCCAGGCTGAGTCCTGCTATCTGGAGTCCTTCAATGGGGTAAAAGCAAGCTCACACCTGTGGCATTCAGGCCCCTGACTCCCTGGGCCCCTTTGGAAGTCCCAGCCTTAGTGCATGTTTTGCTGCGGTGGGACACAGGATTCAGACTCCTGGAGAAGGTTTTATCCCCAGAACAGGCACTGCCCAGCCAGCAGCAGTGTGTGCACTTCGATGATACACACTATGCCTCCAACCTAGAAAGCCCAGTTCTGGAAAGGGGCAGGGCAAAGTGGAGTCATCCCGTCCCTCCCCCGGAGATTTTAGCCAGTCCTAGGCCTCCGTAACCAATCTCATCAGCTAGCCCTCATGCCTCAGTTAACACCCGTCATTGTGGCCATTTGTGTGATGTGAACGCATCTCCACAACAAACTGACCTGAGATCCCCCTGGCCCCTCTAGCCCAAACTCACTTCTCACAGGCCCCAAACAGCCATCAAGTGGCAACAATTTCTGGTCATTCCCATCTATTGTTACCAGTGACCTCCAAGTTAAAGGATCCTGTGCCATTGGCAGTCCCCTCAGACATCCAGTCCTCCCAGACCTAGCAATACCCTCAAGGTGAAAGGCTCTATATCCCACTCCCCACAGGACTCACTCAGACACATGTACAAATATGTCCTCTGTGCCGTTCTCTGGAGTGATGAAGCCGTGGCCCTGGGAGCGTGAGAACTGCTTACAGACGCCCTTGAAGACAGGGCCAGCGGAGGCACGAGCCGTCCTAGGGAAGGAGAGAGGATGGGGGAAAGAAGTGAAGTTAGTCTCACAGTTGGCTCCAAAAACAGACACCATTGGGCAGTGCTACTTAAAAGGAGCCAGACCAACCAGTCTCACCACATCTTTAGCCCAGGAGAGGGTTGTGTCGCCACTTTTCTAAACAACATGGTGTCCCTTACCATTAGGATCATAGTCTTGTGCTCCCAGGACCACAGAACTGGCAGTCCAGGGAGTAATGGGTATCTTTTATAGATTCCATCTGCCAAGAAGCTAGATACTAAAAGTGACTGAAGCTCTTAATACCAGAGTTAGAACCGCACACTGCGGATAAAGAAGCGAGTTTGTTTGAAAAAGTGTCAGTTGTTTACAGGGTCTTCTGGTTGCCACAGATGCCACTCAGTTTAGCAGGACAGACACTGTTAATCATGTTCTCGCTGAAGATCAAGGTTGCAGTTACAACCAGGAGGCAGATTTTTAGGACCCTCTCCTCTGCCAGAAGTGGTTTTCCACAACGGACAATCCCAAACCCATCCAGTCAGCCCCAGGTATTGCTGGCACTGCAGCGGGGAGGTAGGGGGTGGAAGAGGAAAAGCCTGGGTCAGAAATCAGGCAGCTATTTACAAAATTAACAGACCATAGCCAGTCAATAGCCTCCCTTCAAGGGGGGCAGGTAGATCAGTCACTATGCGACTGAAAGGGCTGGGCCCCCTATGCCACACAGAGCACTTCTCTCAACCTCTGCTCTGTGGGCTGCACACAGCGGGGGAGGAGTGGGCCTCAGCCATGCACTCACTGTGTCAGGTGGCCACCGGCTAGGGAGGCAGCAGCAGCCCAGGGTGCCATATGTTAAAGTGGCACCACTGGAATAGCACTCTGCCAATCACCCACCAAAGTGCCAGTCCCAGACAGCTCTTCACCAGCCCTGGAGCGTCTGCCATCTGCTCCCCAATCCTGCTAAGGGGCAGCTCCCATTTTTATGCAATGGTGGGGGGAGGTGGGGGGGGGAGGGGTCCTTGGCAGCCTAGAATCCTTTGCATGTGTTACCTCCGGACCTCCTCTGAAGCATCACTAACTAGTGCAGAGGGTTCTAGGAGGGAGTGGGGGCTGAAGTTAGAAGCACCTGCTGTGCACTTTTGAGTGGACACCGCTACCTCTGTTTAGAGGAGGAGAAGACAGTAGGGAACCAGCTGGGTGGGTGGGTAAGGGAGCTATTTGTGGAGGCACCAGATCCCCTCCTTGCCTAGGGCACCCAGGCACACGGGTTGGAGTTTGTTCACCATGAGCATTGTTGGTGTGCAACAGTACATGCACACCTGACCTACCCCTTTGCAGAGACCACAGGGCAAGTGCCAGCTCAGTTACACATAAGCTGTTCCCCCGTCTGCAGCACACACTCAAAAACACACTTCATGGCCGTGCCTCCCCTGGCTTCCTAGTCCTTGTGTGTATGCATCATCCAGGTCAGCACAGCTCCGGGAATACCTGCTTGTCTGTGAGCTACTGTGGTTGAACCAGCAAAGGGAGACCGCCCCAGTGGGTGTCTGGGTGTGATCACGCACAAACAGCAGCCACAATCTCCCCCATTGCTCCCCCACATTGGAGCAGTTCACAGGATTTTTATACTCTGCCCTATCGCCCCTTGTGCAGTGACCACCCCGTCCGACCCTCAGCGGCATAAGCCAGATACTTACGCAGAGTATGTTCTGGTTCTTTTGGTGGGGAGGGGGCTGGGCAGGTCCCGGAGGAGAAGATTGCCCCGCTCCCAGATCCGACTTCCCTCCCGGTGAAAGGGGAAGGTGGGCCAGACAGGCGACTTCGGGGAGTGGAGGGTTGGGACGGTCGGAGGGGCGGTTGGGTCTGAAGACATGGCGTGGCTGGCAGGATGATCCGTCTTTTGGAGGGGAAAGTGGCAACTGGAAGGCGAGAGCGAGCTCACAGTTTTGGCTCTTACTTCAGCCTATGGTACAAAGCAGAGAAAGAGACGGTCTAACACACAGAGAACAGACTGTGTGCGCTGCAGCCAATTGCCCCCTATCTCATAGATGAGCAGGGCCAGGCCCGGCCAGTGCTTGAGCTGGAGATCAGCAAGGAAAAGCTGGGTGCTGTAGAGGTGATGTTGGCAACATGGTAGGCGGTGGCGTTCCCTGTGAGTCTGTACAGACCCCAAAGCCCCAGTGTGCGGTAGCAGCATGGAGGTGCAGGCAGGGTGGGAATGGGTCGCAGACCTGGGGACAAGGGTGGTGGTGGTTTTTGAAATCAAGCTGGGTCACAGTGGGGCATGCTTTAAGCACAGCTTTTTACAAAAGCTCCTGTGTCGTATCGCTTCTGCAGCCACCAGATTGGGCTCCACACCCCCACAGCCGCAGGCACAACCCACTCATCACCCACCCCCCCGGAACCCACACTCTTTCTCACGAGAGGGGAGGGCAAAGGAGAATGTGGAAAGCACCCAGCGGCTCTGGGTAGTCCCAAATCCTCCTCTGCTCCTGTGAGCAATAGGACGGTCACGGCTTCACCTCCCTCCCTCCCTGCAGCATCCAGCCTGGGAAGGGGGCAGAGGGGACCCTGTTCCCACCCCTCACTGGCCTGGGAAAGGGAGGTAAAGAACCCCATGATCTGCAGAAGGAGCAGAGGTGAGTCTGGGGACAACTGGTGGGGCCAGAATCACTTGCTGGGCAGGTGAATGGACACATATGGGGGTAATGAGACCCCCCCACACACACACGTTTGTCAGATCACTTAAGCACTGGGTACAGTTTGTAATCCAAGGTGTGTGGGGGGAAAATCAAGGTAATCTCTCCCCCCCTTGTGGTTAGAAAATATCTGTCTGTAGCTGCTGCTGCAGGACCCACGTCCTTGGAGAGATGGGCCCCACCCAGAGAGCGACTAGGCTGGATAGAGCTGCAAGAACTGCCGCTGGCTGCCCATTTGACTCAGTTTTATTGACTTTGCTGTTGTCTTGAGGGACCCATCTCCAATCCCTTTACTGCTGAGAGTCAGAGCTGCGGGAGGGAGCAAAACCTTGTTACTTCTGCTTGAAGGAACCTTCAGATATTCTCTATGTAGGGGCTGGAATTTTTCCGACAACTTGCCTGGTGAATTTAGGAGGATTTAGCTCCACTACCTCCATTGCAATTAATGTGAGCTGTGCAGCTAACTCCCCTAGCAGGCTTTGAAAATTTCATCCTATAGAACAAAGCTACTGGTAACTCCCACTGGTTAGACAGATGGGGTGGGACTTTTCAGAGGTGGTTTAGGGCAGGGCTACGCTAGAAACTTTTGCGGATATAGTAAATTCAGTTGGGGTGGGATTTGTGTGTGACATTTCTATACCAGCAAAAGGCTTAGTGTAGCAGTGGTTGTACGAGCATAAAAGATGGTAGTAAATATTAGCTTTATGATTTATAATGTTAAACTCTCATCATTGTTATATGCTAACCAAAGTCCTTTTTATGTTGTGAATCAATATATTTAGTGCCTTATATCTACTGAAATGGAAAAGTACTTTGTCCTTCAATTGAGCCTAATGGGTGAAGGAAACAATGAATTTAGTAATGGAATGTGTATAATCTTTTACCCTGACCTTACTAATATAGCCAGACACCCAGGGAAGGGACCCCTCAAATAATGAAAGGTACCTACAGAAGTATGTTATAATAAATAAGACTGGGTAATTTGTAAGGAATGCCTAGGATCTAATTATGGTCTCTGAGCAATAAGAGATACTTGTGATTGCAAATGTTTTCTGTAAGGGGTGAAATGAGCCACTGAAAGGTGTTTAACTCATTAAGAGCTGCCAATTGCCACAGCTGTCAGTAATAATGACCGGATCAGAAAGCCCTTTAGTCTAACTCAGTCATGGAACCTGGGACAGCCATGACAGAAATGCCATAAGTAATTAGGTAAGATAAGGTATCACAAGCAAAACAGGGTGAAACTAATCATGGGGAAGTATTTTTCCCTCCAAAAAGGTAGTTCTTTGTCTCACACCTTATAAAGGGACAGAGGTTTGGGGAGTTAGATTGGGAATGAACGCTGCCAGCATTCCAGCAGGTACAGAGGAAGGGCCCAAACTACCTTCTCTTCACCATCCCAGGGTGTGGGAAGACATGTTTTCTTTCTGCATCCTGTGTGAATCTTTGATTAAATAATTCCATTGGAGCCAGTTATTCTGACATTTTCCGTTGTTATAACATTCCAACACACCACAAAGTGCTTTTATCAGTGTAGCTTATTTGCGTTGGGAACCAGTATAAGCTCTACTGGCAAAAACATTCCTTTGCCAATTTAAGCTGCATCCACCCCAGGGGGGTTTGCCAGCCTAGCTATACCAACACACCTTTTCTAGTGTAGAGCTAGGTTAAGTAGCACAACTACTACTGGTTTTCAGTGGGTCTTGAGTATCCAAATCTCTTTGGCACTTTTGAAAATCTCTCCCATTGTTTTCTAAATCCCATGAGTAGATTTGAGAGATCAGTATGGGCACAACACCCCCTCGTCTCTGCTGGGATCTAGGTGCTACTGGAATACGAATAAGAGTTTCTATACTAGCATTCAGAAATGTATCTGCCGTTGGAGGAAACAAACCTTTATCCCCCCTCCCAACCCATCTACGTAAGCTTTGTGAACATCCAGGCACGTAGAATTGGCTAATTTTGAGTTGGCCCAAAGGAAAGTGAACCCCATGGAAGCTGTTCCATTGAATAGAATCATTTCCGTTTTTGTCTTGTCATCCCAGATTCATGCTGTGCCTCACAAACTGGCATTGACGTCAACTACAATGTTGTCATCACCTCTTTCTTTTAACAGTCTTCTCCATTTCCGTCGCCTTCCCACTTAATCTCCTACTGCTAAGCTAATAGTCTCAAGCTATTTTTATCCCCACACAAGAAAGAAAGAGCTAGAACGGTATCTAGTGATGGTTCTGTAAGCTGAGGTACCCCTGCCCCATCCTTCCTCTTCTACCGGGGCTTACCCAGACACTTTCCATATGCTAGAAAGCTCCAGAGGGACCCCTCAAGGATACTCAGGCAATAGAAAAAAATCACAATGCAGTTGTGGAACCCCCATCATTGGAGGTGTTTAAGAACAGGCTAGACAGACACCTGTCAGGGTGATCTAGGTTTCCTTGGTCCTGCCTCAGTGCAGGGGGCTGGACTAGACAACCTTCCAAGGTCCCTTCCAGCCCTACATTTCTGTGATTCTATGCCTTTTTGAGGGAAACACGCTGCAGAGTGACTATTCACCGGACTCCCCACTCAGCCTGGCCGTGCCCAGGCACATGACACCGTCACTGAGACAGAGAGATCCCAACTTTTAAAGAAAGCCATCAGTTTATTGCTTTAGAAAAGTCGTGCTTGTCCTGGGACTTGGCAATAGAACATTGACCTGCCATCTCTGCCACTGATCTGCTGCGTGACCCCAGGCAAGTCACTTCACCCCCCTGTGCCTCCATTTCCCCTCCTACCCTTTGCCTCAGCCATTTACATTGTAAGTTGTTCAGGACAAGGACTCTGTGCTGCTGTACAGTGTCTAGCACAACTGGGCCCCCCATCTCAGTCAGGGCACTAGATACTAACATAATGCTAATGCCAACGCTAACAAGTAATTTTGATTTGAACCACAGAGCAGAAGTGGATATTGACTCAACACCCAGATGCCCTTTTTTGGGAGCACAGAGTTTGTTTCCCAATCCACCTTGCACGGATGGAAGAAGTAGTTTCTCTCTAGTTTCCCATTGTAAAGGTTTCCATGCAGATTTTAAGCTCCTCTATGCCTGCTGATCAGGGCCGCCCAGAGGATTCAGGGGGCCTGGGGCAAAGCAAGGGAGCTGCAGCGCTTGTACTCCCCCAGCAGCAGTCCAGGGCTTCAGCGGCATTTCGGTGGTGGGGGGCCCTTCACTCGCTCCGTGTCTTCGGCAGCATTGAAGGGCCCCCCCACCGCCGAAATGCCGCCGAAGACCCAGACCACCGCCGGGCCAGGGCTCGTGGGGCCCCTGTGGGGCCTGGGGCCAATTGCCCCACTTGCCTCCCCTCCCACCCCCCGGGTGGTCCTGCTGCTGCTGTCAGGTGGCTCTTCAGAAAGACGCATGATCTGGACAAACTGGAGAAACGGTCTGAAGTAAATAGGATGAAATTCAATAAGGTCAAATGCAAAGTACTCCACTTAGGAAGGAACAATCAGTTGCACACATACAAAATGTGAAATGACTGCCTAGGAAGGAGTACTGCAGAAAGGGATCTGGGGGTCATAGTGGACCAGAAGTTAAATATGAGTCAACAATGCAATGCTCTTGCAAAAAAAAAAAAAAAAAAAAAAAAAAAAAAAGGCAAACATTATTCTGGAATGTATTAGCAGGAGTATTATAAGCAAGACACGAGAAGTAATTCTTCTGCTCTACTCTGCACTGATTAGGCCTCAACTGGAGTATTGTGGCCAGTTCTGGACACCACATTTCAAGAAAGATGTGGACAAATTGGAGAAAGTCCAGAGAAGAGCAACAAAAATGATTAAAGGTCTTGAGAACATGACCTATGAGGGAAGATTGAAAAAAAATTGGGTTTGTTTAGTCTGGAGAAGAGAAGACTGAGAGGGGACATGATAGCAGTTTCAAGTACATAAAAGGTTGTTACAAGGAGGAGGGAGAAAAATTGTTCTTAACCTCTAAGGATAGAACAAGAAGCAATGGGCTTAAATTGCAGCAAGGGCGGTTTAGGCTGGACATTAGGAAAAACTTCCTAACTGTCAGGGTAGTTTAGCACTGGAATACATTGCCTAGGGAGGTTGTGAAATCTCCATCATTGGGGATTTTTAAGAGCAGGTTGGACAAACACCTGTCAGGGATGGTCTAGATCAGGGGTAGGCAACCTATGGCACGTGTGCCAAACGCAGCACACCAGCTGATTTTCAGTGGCACCCACCTGGCCACCGGTTGGGGGGCTCTGCATTTTAATTTAATTTTAAATGAAGCTTCTTAAATATTTTAAAAACCTTATTTACTTTACATACAACAATAGTTTAGTTATATATTATAGACTTATAGAAAGAGACCTTCTAAAAACGTTCAAATGTATGACTGGCACGCAAAACCTTAAATTAGAGTGAATAAATGAAGACTCGGCACACAGTCAAAAATCAGGAATCGTGAGATTGGCATAATATAAGATGTTTAAAAATTGAGGGCGTGGGGGGACCTTCTGTTTTTAGAACCTTTAGTGTTCATGTTCTCAAGCTTCTATCTGCTGCCACGAAGGCTAGAAAGTCTCACATAATAAAGCTAAGGCTTTAAGACAGACAGCAAATTTGGAGAGACAAGCAATTAAATTGCAAGAGTTGGCAACACTCAGGTGCCGGACTTTACGCTAAGAATGAGAAATCAGATACTGTTGTGGGCAATCTGGCCTCAGCTGAAATCAGAATCAGAGCCATTATCACAGGGGTGGGCAAACTATGGCCCAGGGGCTGAATTTGGCCCCCCAGATGTTTTAATCTAGCCCTTGAGTTCCCGCTGGGGAGCAGGGTCTGGGGCTTGCCCCACTCCGCATGGTTCCCAGAAGCGGCGGCAGGTCCCTCCTCTGGCTCCTATGCATACGGGAAGCCAGGGGATTCCGCATGCTGCCCCAGCCCCAAGCGCTGCCCTGGCAGTTCCCATTGGCTGGGAACCACAGCCAATGGGAGCTGCAGGGGCAGCACCTGCAGACAGGGCAGCATGTGGAGCTGCCTGGCCCAGCCTTTGCATAGGAGCCGCAGGGGCAGGGACATGCCACTGCTTCTGGGAGCTGCTTGAGGTAAGAACTGCCCAGAGCCTGGACCCATAGGCCCCAGCTCACCTCTGCATCCTCCCCGAAAATGACACGTGGCCACTTTTTTCCCCTGGCTCCCAGCGCTTGCTGCTGCAAAATAGCTGTTTCACGCGGCAAGCCTGGGAAGAGGGAAGAGCACAGTGTGCTCAGGGGATGAGGCGGGGCTGGGGTGGGTATATGGGGAGGGGTCCAATAGGGGCAGGGTTTTGGGAAGGGGTTGGAATGGGGGTGGGACAGGAGCGGGACCAGGGTGGAGTCATGGTGAGGTTGGGGTGCGAGCACCCACTGGCGCCATGAGAAGTTGGCACCTATGCCTGCACCCCTGATGCCATCCTGGGCCCCAACCCCCGGCCCCAGCCCTGATCCCCCTCTGAATCCCTCGGTCCCAGCCCAGAGCACCCTCCTGCACCCCAAACCCACCCCAGAGCCCGCACCCCCAGCCGGAGCCCTCACCCCCCCACACACACACCCCAACCCCCAATTTTGTGAGCATTCATGGCCCGTCATACAATTTCCATACTCAGATATGGCCCTCAGGCCAAAAAGTTTCCCCACCCCTGCATTATCAGAATCCCAGAGTTAGTTGTTTACTCATTTTGAAGTCACCATATGAGTGCCATCTCAACTGTTTTTGGCACTTGGCCCAATTGCACAGAGCTAGCACTACTGATGGCGCAAGAGGCATTTGGAGAGGTTGTTTTTATACATTTCTATCCTGTTGGGCAATTCAGTGGCCTCTGTTTGATGTGTATACATGATGTCACCGGGAGGCAGCTGTTGTGGATGCATCACTTTGGGGGTTGTTTTGTTTTTAAACCACGTTCACTTTAACATGTGGGGAGAGCTCAGCACTTCCCAAATGGAGGGGTGTCCTGGGCAAATCCCAAGGGCAGCTCCGTGGGAGCTGGGGTTTATTTCACACCTCAGACTGTTCTATGGCTCTGCATTTAAACTGCTGCCACAGTCCAGCTCAAAGGCCTTTGCACTGCAGCAGCGAATGAGTGACTCCTAAGCCTCTGGTGCAGCAGACCCCTTCAGAGGTAGCGGCACGATGATATGCCAGAGACAAATGTATTAGTTTTATCTAATCACATGCCTGAAATCATCCCAAACAGAACTTA